>NC_080832.1:157320083-157620083 GCF_030435755.1 Ochotona princeps | reverse complement strand
AGGGACACCTGGAGCCATCTAACCTTTCTGCTGGGGCCTGGGCGACAAGGTACCACTTGGGAACTCCTCTGCCGGGGCCTCAGCGAGAGTGCCCCCCGAGCCCCCTTCCCTCTCTGTGGATGCCTCAGCAGGAAGGTACGCCTCGGGACCCCTCTGCTGGAGCCTCAGCGAGAGTGGCCCTCTCGGACCCCTCCTCTCTCTCTACTGTGGCCTCAGTGAGAGGGTCCCCCTCTCAACCCCTCTGCTGGGGCCTCGTCGGAGAGATCCTCATTACCTAACCCTCTCTCTCTGTTGGGGCCTCAGCGAGAGGGTCTACCTCAGGAACCTCATCTTCTGGGGCCTCAGTGTGGTGTTCAAGGGTGTCAAGCCTCAGCCTGCCAGGCAGGTGGCCTGTATAGGTGCTGCTTCAAGTCCTGGTTGTTTCCCCTGCAATCAGGCTCCCTGGTGATGATCCTGGGAGAGCAGTGAAGGATGGTGCAGTGGTTGTGCCCCTGTGCCCCGTGAACCTTTATGACATGTGCATGAAGCTCCTGGTTCCCGGGCTTGTCCTGGCCCTGTCACAGCTGGCTCTGGTGGAAGTGAGCCAGCAGATGCAAGAAAGTTTGCTCTGTCTCACTCTCTGTTCCTCTGTGCTTCAAAGCAAACAGGACAGAGGGATACAGGCAGGCAGGAAGGAAGAGAAAGAAAGCTGCTGGCTTCCTGGGAGGGAGTGTGCTGTGTGCTGTGTACTGTGCTGTGGCTCTCGACTGCTTTTGTCTGCCAACGCGGACCCCAAGGACATGTGTAGTGTTTCAGTCCTGGGACTCCTGTGCAACCTCTCCGAAGAATGTCCTTGAGAGTGAATGTCTCTCAAGCCAGGTTTGTTTCCCTTGTTTGTGCAGTAGAGCCTGGAGGAGCGTCATGCAATGAGTCCTGCTGACCACGAGAGGGTGTGCAAAGCTGCCCTTTCTACCCCTGGTTGTCCTCAGGCCTTTTGAGCACAAGAAGGCCCAGCCAGAGCCATCCTAGTGTTAGGTGAGGGTCCATTACAGTGTTCCTGGATATGTGTCGCTGGAAGATTGGGGTCCAAGGCAGAACAGCCCTCATACCAAGGTCCAGAAGGGTTTGGAGGACACTTGTAGCTTTGCATCAGCCTGCGGCTCTGTGCTAGGAAGTGGCTGTGTGCCTTCACCAGCAAGGTACAACCTAGGGCACGGGGAGAAACCTGGGAGCTGGAGTCCCACATCAGCGTGCCCACAGGCCCTCTGAGAGCTGGAGTCCCACATCAGCAGGCCAACAGACCCTCTGGGACCTGGAGTTACACACAGGCTGACAAGCCCTGATTTTTCACAGATGTGGTCCCCAGAAACATTTACACCACCTCCTTTCCTAACTGAGCAACCCCAGGCAGTCCGTTGGCTTTCTTTACCAAGTGGAGCAGCTCCCTGATGGGCTGCAGACAGGCCTTCATGTGTTTTTGCATGTGTGGAGTGGCAGTTGCGGTGATACAACACGTGGCATTCCTCTGCCTAGCTCGGTGTGTGTGTGCTGTGGGCTGTGTCCTGTGTTTCTACACTGCTTTTGTCTGTCAATGCAGACCCCAAGGGCATACGTAGGTCTTCCGTCCTGGCACTCCTGTGAAACCTCTTCAAAAAGTGTCCTTGATAGTGAATTTCTCTCAGGGCAGGTTTGATTCCCATGTCTGGGCAGGAGAGACTGGAAGAGCGTCCTGCTGTGAGTTCAACTGTACACGAGAGAGCGTGCAAAGCTGCCTTTCTACCCCTTGTGGGCTCAAGCCTTTTGAGCACAAGACGGCCTGGCCAAAGGCATCCTAGCATCAGGTGGTGCTCCCGGACAGTGTTCCTGGACACAGGATGCTGGAATATTGGGGTCCAAGGCAGAACAGCCCGCATACCAAGGTCCAGGTGTGTGTATAGGATGCCTGTGTCCTTGCATCAGCCCAGGCCTCTGTGCTAGGAGGTGGCTGTGTGCCTTCACCAGCAAGGAACATCAGAGGGCACTGGGGAAACCTGCAAGCTGGAGTTCCACGTCAGGGCACCCAGAGGCCCTGTGGGAGCTGGAGTCCCACATCAGTCTCTCCAAGGGCCCTCTGAAACATGGAGACTCACATCAGTTTGTCCATGGTCCCTCTGAGAGTTGAAATCCTAGGTCATTGTGCCCACGCACCCTCTGTGTGCTAGTGTCCCACATCAGTGTGCCCATGGACCCTCTGGGACCTGGAGTTACTCAACAGCTGACTAGCACTGGTCTTTCGCAGATGAGATCCTGGGAAACATTTACACCACTCTCTTTTCTCACAGAACACCATTAGGGGCAGGAACTAGGCGTTCTTTAGCAAGTGGTGAAGCTGCCTGATGGGCTGCATAGAGGCCTTTGTGCATTTTTGCATTTGTGGAGTGGCAGTTAGTGTGATATACCACTCGGCCTTCTTCTGCTTAGCTGGGTGGAATCTGGGCATGTGGGCTCCTAAGCCAGGAGCAGGTGGATGGGTAAGTAAGCACCAGAGGTCACCAGTCATCTGGAATAGGAAGTCCCAGGCCTTAGCTGCTGCAAGAGCACCCTGGACATGCATTCTCAATGTCTAGCAGGGATGGTGGATGGGGAGCCACCAAACCTGCAAAAGGGAGGGCCTCCATGCCATCTTCAAGAATGGGATCACAGGGACCATATTCCATTCTACAAGGCATCATATTAAACATGTGTCGTGTGCATTGGAGGCATGAATTTGGTCCCAGAGCGCCCTGTCAAATGCAATTGCCCTCTTGTTCACCAGGGAATGCTTCACCCTATTCCAGGACCATCCTGGATTCAAGACCCTTTCTCCTGCTGTGGACAACCTGTGGACCATCAGCTGCCACTGATGTGCCACCTGAACCAAGAAACCCCAACAGCTGACGTGTCTTCTCCACAGAGGCTTTCTCACCAGGAGAGGTAGAGTAGCAGCATGCCTGGATGCCTTGTTGGTGCCCGCTGCTGTCTCAGCATGGAACAGCCAAAGTTGTGCCAGCAAGGGGGACGGGTACTTTCACCGGCCTGTTGAAGGAGGTGCTGAAGAAACTGGTAAGGAATGGAGTCGGGTGATGCGGGTTTTGGTGGTTGGGGAGGGGTCCTAAAGTGTCAAGCCTCAGCCTGCGAGGCTTGTGTGCAGTTCAGCTGTATTGGTGCTGCTTCAAGACCTGACAGCATCCTCTGAAGTCCAGCTCCCTGCCGATGGTGCTGGGAGAGCAGCGGAGGATGGCGCAGGGGCTTGTGCCCCTGTGCCCCTGTGGCCCTGTGCCCCTGTGGGACATGTGGAGGAAGCTCCTGGTTCCCGGGCTTGTAGGGGTCAGCCACATCTAGCTCTGGTGGTGGTCCCTGGGGAAGAGAGGGAGCAGATGCAAGAAAGATTGCTCTCTCTCTCACTCTCTGTTCCTGTGTGCTCCAAGCAAACAGGACAGATTCAGGCAGGCAGGCAAGAAGGCAGGAAGAGAGAGATTGCTATTGGCCTCCTGGCAGGGAGTGTGCTGTGTGCTGTGTGCTGTGCTGTGACTGAAGACTGCTTTTGTCTGCCAATGCAGACCCCAAGGGTGTGCGTAGGGCTTCCGCCCTGAGACTCCTGTGCAAGATCTCCAAAGTATGTTCTTTTTTTTTAAATTAATATTTAGCATTATGTGACAGTTTCATAGGCTTTTGGAATCCCCCTCCACCTCCCCCTCCCCTGCCCCCTGGTGGATTCCTCCACCTTGTTGCACCAAATCAGCATACCATATGATTCAGCAATAGCACTCCTAGGAATATATCCAAAAGATCTCCTACACAAGAAACCAGCATGCACGCCTATGTTCATAGCAGCACTATCTACAATCGCAAAAACCTGGAAGCAGCCAAAATGCCCATCAATAGAAGACTGGATAAGAAAGCTATGGTTCATCTACTCTATGGAATACTACTCAGCTATTTAAAAAAACGAAATGCAGTTCTTTGTGGACAAATGGGCCCGACTGGAATCCATCATGCTAAGAGAAATGAACCAATCCGAAAAGGTTAAATACCACATGTTCGCCTTAATCTGAGATGAAAAGATGACAACTTGAAAGATAGTACCTGTATATTGTAATATTAGTGCAATCTCTAACAACCTGTATCCAATGCAATAAGATAACGCGATATAATCTATAAACCAACAATTAATGTCAGAATATTTAAGATCTACATCAAAAAACTGTAAAACCTACTATACCCTCAATACACTATGTTAACCGGTAATGGGGAGGGAGTGCAGGGAAATCTTTCAAGACCATAAAAAGAGTGAGAGAAAAAAAAGTATAATATAGCTAAACCAAAGTGTGTTCTTAAGAGTGAATGTCTCTCAGGCCGGGTTTGTTTCGCTTGTGCAGGAGAGCCTGAAGGAGCGTCCTTCAGTGAGTCCTGCTGTCCATGAGAGGGCGCATAAGCTGCCCTTTCTCCCCCTGGTTGGGCTCATTCCTTTTGAACACTAGACAGCCAAGCCCCAGCCATGCTAGTGTCAGGTGGGGGTCCTGGAGAGTGTTCCTGAATACTTGTCCCTTGAAGATTGGGGTAAGGCTGAAAAGCCTGCAAACGAAGGTCCAGGAGGGATTTGAGGATGATTGTGGTCTTGCATCATCCTGGACCTCTGTGCTAGGAAGTGGCTGTGTGCCTTCACCATTAAGATACCACATAGGACATGGGGAGAGCACTGGGAGCTGGAGTTCCACATTAGGGCACCCAGAGGCCCTGTGGTAGATGGAGTCCCATGTTAGCGTGCCCACAGTCCCTATGGGAGCTGGAGACTCACATTAGCATGCTCATGGGCCTCTGAGATCAGGAGACCCATGTCAGTGTGCACATGGGCCCTCTGGGATACTGAGTCCTAGTTCAGCGTGCCCATGTGTCCTGTTGGGAATTGGGGTCTCATGTCACTGTGCCCATGGGTCTTGTAGGAGCTTGATACAAACGTCAGTGTGCCCACAGGCACTCTGGGAGTTGGAGTCCCACGTCAGTGTGCAGAAGGACCCTCTGATTCCTGGAGTTACTCACTGACTGGCTAGCATTGATCTTTCGCAGATGAGCTCACCAGAAACCTTGCCACTACACCCCTTTCATCACAAAGCACCCTTGGGGACAGGGCCTGGGCTTTCGTTAGCAAGTGCAACTGCTCCCCGATGGGCTGCAGAGAGGCCTTCGTGTATTATTGCATGTGTGGGGTGGCAGTTAGGGTGATACAGCACTCGGCCTTCCTCTGCCTAGCTGGGTGGTGTCTGGGCTTGTGGGATCCTAAAGATGGAACAGTGGAAGGACGAGTAAGCACCAAAGGACACCAGTCATCTGGAATAGGAAGTCCCAGGCCTTAGCTTCTGCGAGAGCACCCTGGGTCATGCAGTCCCACTTTCCAGCAGGTAGGACGGTGGCCTGGGAGCAACCAAGGTCTGCACAAAATAGGCCCTCCCATGCCATGGGCAGGCATGGGCTCACGAGGACCATTTTGCCTTCTTCAGGGTATCCTTGGAAACACTGGGGGGGGAGGGTCAGGCATCACCAACATGTGCATTGGAGGCAGGAATTTGGCCCCACAACCCCCTACCAAATGCCATTGGACTTTCGTTCACCAGGGAATGCTTCACCATGCTCCAGGGGCATCCTGGATTCAAGACTCTTTCTCTTGCAGGCCACCTGGGGACCATCAGCTGCCACTGATGTGCCACCTGCCACAAGACACCTCAACAGCTGATGTGTACTCTCCACAGAGGTCCATCTCATTAGACAGGTAGAGTAGCAGCATGCCTGGATGCCATGTTGGTGCCCACTGCTCTCTCAGCACACACAGCAAAAGTTATGCAAGACTGGAGGACAAGTACATTCACAGGCCTGGTGAAGGAGCTGCTGAAGAATGCTGCTAGGGGTGGAATCGGTGGAGCGGGTTGGGGTGGTGCTACATGGTGTCCGATGGCCTCAAGCCTCAGCCTGCCAGGCAGATAGCCTGTATGGGTGCTGCTTCAAGTCCTGACTGCTTCCCCTGCAGTCCAGCTCCCTGCCTATCCTCCTGGGACAGCAGTGGAGGATGGCGCAGGTGCTTGTGCCCCTGTGCCCCTGTGTGCTGTGCCCCTGTGGGACATGTGGAGGAAGCTCCTGGTGTCCGGGCTTGTCCTGGCCCAGCCACATCTGACTCTGGTGGTGGTCCTTGGGAAGTGAGCCAGCAGATGCAAGAAAGATTGCTCTCTCTCCCTCTCTGTTCCTTTGTGCTTCAAACAAAACAGGACAGATCCAGACAGGCATGCAGGAGGGAAGGAAGTGAAAGAAAGCTGCTGTCCTGGGTTGTAGGGAGTGTGCTGTGACTGAAGACTGCTTCTGTCTGCCAATGCAGACCCCAAGGGTGTGCGTAAGGCTTCTGTCCTGGGACTTCTGTGCAACCGCTCCAAAGAGTGTCCTTGAGAGTCAATTTCTCTTAGGCTGGGATTGTTTCCCTTGTTTGTGCAGGAGAGCCTGAAGGAGCGTCCTGCAGTGAGTCTTGCTGGTCATGAGAGGACGCATAAGCTGCCCTTTCTACCCCTGGTTGGCTGAGCCATTTTGAGCACTAGAAGGTCCAGCCCCAGCCATCCTAGTGTCAGGTGGGAATCCTGGACAGAATTCCTTTATATGTGTCCCTTGAAGATTGGGCTCCAAGGCCGAACAGCCCACATATGAAGGATCAGGAGGGTGTGGAGGATGCTTGTGGCCTTGCATCAGGCCAGGCCTCTGTGCTAGGAAGTGGCTGTCTGTCTTCACCAGCAAGGTACAACCTAGGGCACAGGGAGAAAACTAAAAGCTGGAGTTCCATGTCACGGTCCCCAGGGGCCCTGAGGGATGTGGAATCCCAGTCAGTAAGCCCACGAGCCCTAAGAGAGCTGGAATCCAATGTGAATGTGCTCACGGACACTCTGGGAGTTGGAATCCCACATCAGTGTGCCCACGGGCACCGTGAGACCTGGGGTCCATGTCTGTGTACCCATGAGCCCTCTTGGACCTCAATCCTAATTCAGCATTCCCCAATCCCTGTGGAATCTGGAGTCCCACCTCAGCGTGGCCATGGACCCTCTGAGACTGGAATTACACACCAGCTGACTAGCACTGATGGTTCGCAGATGAGGTACCAAGAAAACTTTCCGGAATCTGGAAGCAGAGGAACCTCCTCTCTGCTGGGGTTCAGCAGCAGAGGACCCTCCTCCCTGCTGGGGTTCAGCAGCAGAGGACCATCCTCCCTGCTTGGGTGCGGCAGCAGAGGACACTAATCCATGCAGGGTCCGGCAACAGATGACCCTCATCCCTGCTGCTGGACACCAGCAGATAGGAAGCATCAGAGGTCCTTCCTCTCTGCTGTGGTCCAACACCAAAGGACCATCCTCTCTGCTGTACCGCAGCAGAGAGGAAGCCTCAGAGGACTGCCTTCTGCTTCTGGGGTCCAGCAGCCGCAGAGGATCCTCCTCTGCAGCTGGTGTCCGGCACCACAGGACCTACTCTGCTTCTGGGGTCCGGTAGAAGAAGACTCTCCTTGCTGCTGGGTTCTGGCACCAGAGGACCCTACTCTGCTGGTGGGGTCCATCAACAGAGGACCATCCTATGCTGCTTCGGTACGAAACAGAAGACCCTCCTCTGCTTTTGGAGTCCGGCAACAATGGAGCCTCCTCAGCTGCTTTGGTCCATCAGCAGAGGACCCTTTTTCTGCTGGGGTCTAGCACGACAGGACACTTGTCTCTGCTAGTTTCCAGCAGAGAGGAAGCAATAGAGGACCCTCTCCTCTGCGGGAGTCTGGCAGCAGAGGACCCTCCTCTTCTTCTGGATTTCAGCAGCAGAGGACTTTTGTCTCCTGATGGACCCCAGCAGAGAGGAAGCAGCAGAGGACCCTCCTCTCCTGTTGGAAAACAAGGAGAGAAAGCAGCAGAGGAACCTCCTGTTCTGCTGGGGTCTGGCAGCAGAGGACCTTCCTCTCTGCTGGGGTCCGGAAGCACAGGACCCTCCAAGCTGTTGTTGCTTGGCATCAGAGGAACTCCCACAGTGTTGGGGTGGAGCAAAGAGGAAGTAGCGTAGATACCTCCTCCCTGCTGTGGTCCAGCCGCAGAGGACCCTCCTCTGCAGCTGGACCTCAGCAGAGAGGAAGATGCAGAGTATCCTCGTCTCCTGCTGGACCCAAAAGTGAGGATGAAGCAGAGATCCCTGCTCTCTGCTGGGGTCCGGCAGCAGAGGACTCCTCCCTACTGGGGTCAGGCAGCAGAGGACCCTCTTCCCTGCTGGGATCCGACAGCAGAGGACCCTCATCTCAACTGGGTTCCAGCAACAGAGGACCCCCCCTCCATGCTGGGGTCTGGAAGCAGAGGACACTCCTCTGCTGCTGGGATCTGGCACAAGTCGACCCCTTCAGATGCTGGGTTCTGGTAGCAAAGAATCCTCCTCTCTGCTGGGTTCCGGCAGCAGAGGACCCTCCTCCATGCTGGGGTCTGGAAGCAGAGGACCCTCCTCTACTCCTGGTATCTGGCACCAGAGGATCCTCCTCTGCTGCTGCGGTCCGGCAGCAGAGGATTCTCCTCCCTGCTGGGGTATGGCAGCCGGGGAACCTCCTGCCTTCCAGGGTCCAACAGCAGACGACCCTCCTCTTCTGCGGGACCCCTGCAAAGAGGTTCTCCCCTGCTACTAGACCACAGCAGAGAAGAAGATGCAGAGGACCCTCCCATCATGCTGCACCCCAGGGAGAGCACACAGGAGAATACACTCCTCTTCTGCTGGGGTCCGGCACCAGTGGACTCTCCTCTCTGCTGTACCCCAGCAGAGAGGAAGCTGCAGAGGACACTCCTCTCTGGGTGGGCATCAAATAGAGGAAGCAGTAGAGGACACTCCTGTTCTGCTGGGGTCTGGCAGCAGAGGTCCCTCCTCAGTGTTAGCGTCAGGGAGCATAGGAGCCTCCTCTCCTAATGGGATCCAGCACCAGAGATCACTCTTCCCTGATTGACTTGGGTCCAGCAGCAGGGTCCCTCCTGTCTGATGAAGTCCAGCAGCAAATGACCCTCTTCTCTACTGGGATACAGCAGCAGAGGATCCTACTCTCTGCTGATGTTCGGCACCAGAGCACCCTCTTATTTGCCAAGGTCTGGGAGCAATGGACCCTCCTCTCTGCTGGGGTCTGGCAGTGGAGGACCCTCCTCTCTTCTGTGGTCCTGCACCAGAGGATCCTCTTCCGCTCCTGGGGCTCCACACCAGAGGACCCACCTCCCTGCTGCTGGGTTCCGGGACCAGAGGACACTCCTCTACTGCTGGGGTCTGGCACCAGAGGACCTTCCTCTCTGCTGGGATCTGGTACCAGAGGACCCCCCTCATCTGCTGGCATCCGGTACTGTAGGAACCCCCTCTGCTGCTGGGGTCCTGTAGCATAGGACCTCCCTCTGCTGCTGGCGTCCGTCAGCAGAAGACTAGCTTCTGCTGCTGGTATCCAACAGTAGCGGATCCCCTTCTAATGCTGTGGTCTGGCAGCAGAGTATGTGGCTCTGCTTCTGGGGTCCCTCAGCAGAGGACTCTTTTCTGCTGCTGCACCCTTGCAGCAGAGGCCTTCCTCCTCTACTGCTGGACCCCTACCTCTGAGGATCATCCTCTGCTGCTGGAACACAGCAGAGAGTAAGTTACAGAGGACACTCGTCTCCTGCTGGACCCCTAAGAGAGGACAAAGAGGAGGACCCTCCTCTCTGCTGGGTTCCGGCAGTAGAGGAAACTCCACTGCTGTGGTCTGGCAGCATAGGACCCTCCTCTGCTAAGGGGTGCGGCAGCAGAGGACACTCCTCTCTGTTGGGGTCCGGCACCAAAGGACGCCCCTCTCTGCTGAGGTCCGAAACCAGAGCACCCTAATCTCTGCTCGTGTCAAGCAGCAAGGACCCTCCTTACTCCTGGGGTCCAGCAGCAGAGGACACTACTCAGCTGCTGGGTTCATACAGCAGAGGACCCTACTCTACTGCTGGACCCCTGCCTCCGAGGATCATCCTCTGCTGCTGGACCACAGCAGAGAGTAAGTTACAGAGGACACTCGTCTCCTGCTGGACCCCTAAGAGAGGACAAAGAGGAGGACCCTCCTCTCTGCTGGGTTCCGGCAGTAGAGGAAACTGCTACTTGGATTTGGCAGCAGAGGACCCTGCACCCCTGCAGCAGAGGACCCTCCTCCCTGCTGGACCCCAAAGAGAGGACGCAGCACAGGACATTCCTCTTCTACTGGTGTCCAGAAGCAGAGTACCCACCTCTTCTGCTGGCTCCAGCAGCAGAGGACCCTCCTCTCTGCAGTGGTCCGGTACAAGAGGACTATCCTCTGTGCTGTTGTTTGGCAGCAGAGAACCTCCTCCCTGCTGGGGTCAGACAGCAGAGGACCCTCCTCTCTCCTGGGGTCCAGTACCTGAGGACCCGCCTATTTATTGGATCCCAGCAGAGAGGAAGCAGCAGAGGACTGTCCTCTTCTCCTGGCGTCCGGCAGCACAGGACCACCTTTTTCTTCAAAGTTCCGGCAGCAGAGGACGATCCTCTTTGCTGTGGTCCAGAAGCCTAGGACCCTCCTTTCTGCTGAAGTCCGGCAGCAGAGGAACGTCCCCTGGAGGTGGGGTCCAGTACCAGAGGACTGCCTTCTGCTTCTGGGGTCCAGCAGCACAGGACCCTCCTCTGCTGCTGGACCCCAGCGGAGAGGTAGCTGCAAAGGACCCCCCTCTGCTGGACTCTTGCAGCAGAGGACCGTCCTCTGCTGCTGGACGACAGCAGAGGGGAAGTGTCAGAGGACCCTCGTTGCCAACTGGACTCCAAAGAGAGGACACTGCAGAGGACCCTACTCTACTGGGGTCCAGCACCAGAGGACCCTCCTCTGCTGCTGGACCACAGCACAGAGGAAGTTGAAGAGGACCCTCGTTCCCAACTGGGCCCCAAAGAGAGGAAACAGCAGGTGACCCTCTTCTAATGGCGTTCGGCAGCAGAAGACCCCCGTCTGTTGCTGGGGTTGAGCAGCAGAGGACACTCCACTCTGCTGGGGTCAAGCACCAGAGGACCGCCTTCTGCTTCTGGGGTCTGGCAGCAGAGAACCCCCTCTGCTCTTGGGGTCTGACACCAAAGGACCCGCCTCTGCTACTGGGTCTGGCAGCAGAAGACCCCCCTCTTCTGCTGGTGTCTGGGAGTGGAGGTCCTCCCTCTGCTGCTGTGGTCGGGCACCAGAGCACCCCCCTCAGCTGTTGGGGTCTGGCACCAGAAGACCCCCCTCTGTTGCTGGGGTCTGGCAGCAGAGGACCTTCCTTCTGCTGTGTTCTGGTAGCAGAGGACCCTATTCCCTGCAGGGATATGGCAGCCGAGGACCCTTATCTGCTGCTCGGTTGTGGTACCAGATGACCCTCCCCTGCTGATGCTGAAGCTCGGCAGCAGAGGACCATCTTCCCTGCTGAAGTCCGGAATGAGAGAACCCTCCTCCCTGCTGTGGTCTGGCTGCAGAAGACCCTCGTGTGTTGGTGGGGTCCGGCACCAGAGGACCCCCTCTCTTCCTGGAGTCCGGCAACACATGACCCTCCTCTGCTGCTGCGGTCTGGCAGCAGAGGACCCTCCACTCTGCTGGGTTCCAGCACCAGAGGACCGCCTTCTGCTGCTGTGGTCCGGCAACAGAGAACCCCCTCTGCTCTTGGGGTCCGACACCAAAGGACCATTCTATGCTACTGGGTCTGGCAGCAAAGGACCCTCCTTCTGTTTGGTCTGGCAGCAGAGGACCCCCCTCTTCTGCTGGTGTCTGGGAGTGGAGGTCCTCCCTCCTCACTGCTGTGGTTGGGCAACAGAGGACCCACCTCAGCTGTTGGGGTCAGGCACCAGAGGACCCCCCTCTCTGCTGAGGTCCAGCAAAAGAGAACCCTCCTCTCTGCTGGGGTGGAGCAGCAGAATACCCTCCTCTCTGCTGGGGCCCGGCATTAGAAGACCCTCCACTGCTGCTGCGTCCGACAGCAGAGGACCCTACTCTTCTGCTGGACCCCAGCTGAGGGGAAGCAGCAGAGGACCATCCTCTCTGCTGGTGTCTAGCATGAGAGGACCCTCCTCTCTGCTGGGGTGCAGCAGAAAGGAAGCAGCAGAGGACGTTCCTCTCAGCTGGAGTCCTGCAGCAGAGGACCCTCCTCTTCTTTCCTGTTCCAGCAGCAGAGGACCCTCCTCTCCTGCTGTCAGATCCCAGCAGCAGAGCAGCGTCATCTCCTGCCTGACACAGCAGAGAGGAGGGTTCTCGGCTGCTGAACCCCAGCCTAGAGGAGTCTCCTCTGCTACAGGACCACAGCAGAGAGGAAGCTGCAGAGGACACTCATCTCCTGCTGGACCCCAAAGAGAGGACAAAGCACAGGGCCCTAACCTTCGGCTGGGATCCGACAGATGAGGACCCTGTTTCTGCTGGGTTCCTGCAACAGAGAACTCTCCTTCCTGCTCGGGTCCGTCAGCAGAGGACCCTCTTCTGCTGCTCGAGTCCGGCACCAGCGGACCCCCTCTGCTGCTGGGGTCTGGCAGCAGAGGACCCTCCTTCTGCTGGATTCCTGCAGCTGAGGACCCTCCTCCCTGCCTTGGTATGGCAGCAGAGTCCCTCCTCTCTGCTGGGGTCTGGCACAACAACACCCTACACTCTGCTGGCGTCCAGCAACAGAGAACCCTCCTCTGTTGCTGGGGTCCATCAACAGAGGATACCATTCTCTGCTGGCGTCCAGCACCAGAGGACCCTCCTCTCAGCTTGCTCGAGCAGCAGAGGACCTTCATCTCTGCTGGGGCCCGGCAGCAGAGGACAATCCTCTACTGCTCAGGTCAGACAGCAGAGAACACTCCTCCCTGCTGTGGTCTGGCAGCAGAGGACCCTCCTCTGCTTTTGGGGTCTGGCACTAGAGGACCTCCCTCTCTGCTGGGGTCCAGCAACAGAGGATCTTTCTCTGTGCTGGGGTGTTTCACCAGATGACACCCTTCTCTGCTGGGGTCCAGCACAGGACGACCCTCCTACGTGCTGGAGTCCCCCTGCAGAGCACCCTCCTCTCCTGGGGTCTAGCACGGGAGGACCCTCCTTCTCTTCTGGGGTCCTGCAGCGCAGGACCCTGCTCTCTGCTCAGGTCCGGCAGTAGAGTACCCTGCTCTCTGCTGTGGTCCCGCACCAGAGACCCCTCCCTCTGCTGCTGGTGTCCGGCATCAGAAGACCTTCCTCTGCTGCTGGGACTGGCAGCAGAGAACCATTCTCCCTGCTGGTTTACAGCAGAAGAGGATGCTCTACTGCTGCTGGGTTCTGGTAGCAGAGGATCCTTCACTCTGTAGGACTCCAGCAGAGAGGCGAGTCCTCTGCTGCTTCCTCTCTGCTTGGGTCCGACAGCACCAGAGGACCCTCCACTGCTGCTGGGGTCTAGCATCAGAGTACCCCCCCTCTGTAGCTTGGTTCCGGCACCAGAGGACCCACCTCTGCTGATGGTGCCGGCAGCAGAGGACTCTACTCTCTGCTGTTTTCCAGCACCAGAGCACCCTGCTCTGCTGCTGGGGTCTGGAAACAGAAGACCCTCCACTCTGTTGGACCCCAGCAGAGAGGTAGCAGCAAAGGAGCCGCCTCTCTGATGGTTTCCGGCAGCAGAGGACCCTCCTCTGTACTGGGGTCCGGCAGCAGAGGACCATCGTCCCTGCTAAGGTCCAGAAGAATGAACCCTCCTACCTGCTGTGGTCCGGCAGCAGAGGACCACCCTCTGCTGTTCTGGTCCGGCACCAGAGGACCCCCTCTCTGCATGGGTCTAGCACAAGAGGACCCTCTTCTCTGCTGGGGTCCAGCACCAGAGGAAGCAGTACAGGAACCTCCACTCTGCTGGGGTCCTGCAGCAGATGACACACCACTTCTGCTGGGTTTAAGCAGCAGAGTTCCTACTCTCCTGCGGGACACCTGCAGCATAGGACCCTCCTCTGCTGCTGGACCCGAGCAGAGAGCAAGTACAGAGGACACTCAACTCCTGTTCGACCCCAAAGTGAGGATGTGGCAGAGGAACCTCCTCTTCTGCTGGAGTCCGGCAGCAGTGGACCATGCTCTCTGCTGGGGTCTTGCAGCAGAGAACACTCCTCTCTGCTGGGGTCTGGCAACAGAGGACCCTACTCCCTGCTGGGGCCTGGCAGCCAAGGACCCACCTCCCTGCTGGGCTTCAGCAGTGGAGGACCCTCCTCTGCTGCTGGGGTCCGGCAACAGAGGAACCTCGTTCCTGCTGTGTTCTGGCAGCAGAGGATTCTCCTTCCTGCTGGATTTGGACAGCAGAGGAACCTCCTCTGCTGAAGGAACATAACATAGATAAAGCAGTAGATGACCCTCTTCTCTTCTGGGGTCCAGCATCAGAGACCCTCCTTTCTGCTGGACCCCAGCACAGAGGAAGTCGCAGAGGACAATCCTCTCTGCTGAGGTACAACAATAGAGTACCCTCCTCTCTGCTGGGGTCCGGCAACAGAAGACCCTCATCTGCTGCTGATGTCCAGCAGCAGATGCCCATCCTCTGCTTTTGGTGTCTGGCAGCATAAGACATTCCTCTCCGTTGGAACCCATCAGAGATGAATTAGCAGAGGACCATCCTCTCAGCTGGGTCAGGCAGCAGAAAACTTCTCTCTTCTGCAGGGGTCCGGCACCAGAGAACACCCCTCTGCTGGGGTCGGGCAGCAGAGGGTCCTACTCTACTGCTGGGGTCTGGAAAAATAGGACCCTCCTCTCCGTTGGACCCCAGTGGAGAGGAATCAGCAGAGGACCGTCCTCTGCTGGAGTCCAGCAGTAGAGTACTCTCCTCTCTGCTGGGTTCCGGCAGCACCAGAGGACTCTCCACACTGCGAGTGTCCAGCATAGACGAAGCAACAGAGGACCCTCCTCTCTGCTGGGGTCCAGCAGAAGAAGACCCTCTTCTTTACTGGGGTCCGGCAGCAGATTACACTCCTGTATTGCTGGGGTACCGCTGCAGAGGACCCACTTCCCTGCTGGGGTCTGGCAGCAGTGGACACTCCACTTTGCCTTGCTTCCAGCAGCTGAGGACCCTCCTCTCCTGCTGAACCCCTGCAGAAGATGACCCTCCTCTGCTGCATGGCTTCAGCAGAGAAGAAGTTCTGAAGGACCCTCGTTTCCTCATGGACTTCAAAGAGAGGCCGCAGCAGAGGACCCTCCTCTTCTGTTGTGGTCGGGGAGCAGAGGAACCTCTTCTTCTGCTGGGGTCCGGCAACAGAGGACCCTTCGCTCTGCTGGGGTCCAGGAGCAGAGGACCCACTCACTGCTGGGGTCCGGAAGCAGTGGACCTCCTCTGCTGGACCCCAGCAGGGAGGAAGCAGCAGAGGACCCTCCTCTCTTCTGTGATCCAGCAGCAGAGGACACTCCTCTCTGCTCTGCCAAAACAAAGAGGAAGCAGCAGAGGATCCACCTCTCTGCCTGGGTTCGGCACCATATGACGTTCCTCTCTGCTGGGTCTAGCACGTGAGGACCCTCGTCTGTGCTAGGATCCAGCGAGTAAAATGCTGCAGAGGACCCTTCTCTCTGCATGGGTCCAGCAGCCAAGGACCCTCCTATCCTGCTGAACACCAAAGAGAGGAAGCAGGAGAGGACCTCTCTGCTGGGGTCAGGCTCCAGAAGACACTCCTTCCTGCTGGGGACAGGCAGCTGAAGACCCTGGTCTCAGCTGGGGCACAGCAGAAGAAGACCCCTCTCCGCTGCAGGTGTTTGGCATCAGAGTACCCTCCCCTCTGCTGGGGTGCAGCTGCAGAGGACCCTGTTCTCTGCTGTGTTCCTGCAGCAAAGGACCCTCCTCTCTGCTGGGGTCCGACAGTAGTGGAATCTCTCTCTGCTGGGTTCCGGCACCAGAGGATCCTCCTCTGCTGCTGGGGTCCGGTACAACAGGACCATCCTCCCTGCTGTCGTCCGGCACCAGATTACCCTCCTCTGCTCCTAGGGTCCTGCATCAGAGTACCCTCCTCTGCTGCTTGGGTCCGGCACCAAAAGACTCTCCTCTCTAATTGGGTCCTGCAGCACAGGACCCTCAACTGCTGCTGGGTCCCGGCACCAGAGGACCCCCCTCTCTAATTGGGTCCAGCAACAGAGGACCCTCCTCACTGCTGGGATCCTGCAGCAGAGGACCTTCATCCAAGCTGGAGAGCCTTGGATGAGCGTCCTGCACTGAGTGCTGGTGGCCATGAGAGGTCGCCCAAAGCCGCCTTTCATTCTTTCTTTTCATTTTTTTTTTATACATTTATTTATTTTATTCCAAGGTCAGATATACAGAGAGGAGGAGAGACAGAGAGGAAGATCTTCCGTCCGATGATTCACTCCCCAAGTGAGACACAATGGCTGGTACACGCCAATCCGAAGCTGGGATCTTGGAACCTCTTCTAGATCTCCCATGTGGGTGCAAGTTTCCAAAGCTTTGGGCCGTCCTCTACTGCTTTCCCAGGCCACAAGCAGGGATCTGGATGGGAAGTGGAGCAGCCGGGATTAGAACCGGTACCCATATGGGATCCCAGCAGGTTCAAGGCGAGGACTTTATTTGCTAGGCTATGGCGCTGGGCCCCAAGCTGCCCTTTCTACCTCTGGTGGGCTCAGGCCTTCTGAGCTCTAGACAGTCAAACCCGAGCCATCCTAGGGTGAGGTGGGGGTCACAGACAGTATTCTGGTACACATGTTTTTGAAAGATCAGGGCTCCAAGGCCGAACAGCCCACATACCAAAGCCCGGGAGGAAGGAGGACGTTTAGGGCCTAGCATCAGCCCAGGCCTTTGTGATAGGAAGTGTCAGGGTGCCTTTAACAGCAGGGCACTTAAAGAACCCTGAGAGGTGGTGTCCTATGTCAGCATGCCCACAGGCCCTCAGGGAGCTGGAGTCCCATGCCTGCATCCTCAGAGCCCTCTGAGAGCTGGTATTAAACACTAGCCCACTGGGGTTGTACTTGGCCAGATGAGGTCCCGGGAAACCTTACCGCCACCCCCATTCTTCGTAGAGCACCCTGAGATGCAGGCTCCGGGAATTCTTTGGCAAGTGGAGCAGCCAAGAGGGCTTCATGGACCTTTTTTTTTTTATTACAAAGTCCGAGATACAGAGAGGAGGAGAGACAGAGAGGAAGATCTTCCGTCCAATGATTCACTCTCCAAGTGAGCCGCAATGACTGGTGCATGCCAATCCGAAGCCGGGTACTTGGAACCTCTTCCGGGTCTTCCATGTGGGTGCAGGGTCCCAAAGCTTTGGGCCGTCCTTCACTGCTTTGCCATGCCACAAGCAGGGAGCTGGATGGGAAGTGGAGCTGCCGGGATTAGAACCAGTGCCCATGTGGATCCCGGCGCGTTTAAGGCAAGGACTTTGGCCACTAGGCCACGCTGATGGGCCCCAGCTTGATGTATTTTTGCATGTGTTGGTTGGTGGTTAGGGTGATACACTACTCGGCCTGCCTTGGCCTAGCTGAGTGGTGTCTGGGCATGTGGGCTCCTAAGCCAGGAGCCAGGTGGATGGGCAAGTAGGCACCAGAGGTCACCAGCCATCTGCAATAGGAAGTCCCAGGCCCTAGCTGCTAAAGAAAGCATCCTGCAACATGCAGCCCTGCTGCCCAGCACATATGATGATGGCTGGGGAGGCACCAAGGCCCACACAAGGTAGGGCTTTCAGGGTCTGTGCTTCCTGCACACAACAGGGTGCACAAAGCTGCCTTTCCTATCTCTAGCTAGCACTTGAGGGGTCAGCCATCCCTGTCATGTGCTTTGGAGGCAGGAATTTGGCCTCACAGCCTCCAGCCAGATGCTGCTGCCCTCTTGTTCACCAGGGAGTGCTTCACCCTCCTCCATGGATCCTTCTGCATTCAAGACTCTTCCTCCTGCTGGTCAGCTGTGGACTGTTGGCCGCCGCTGATGTGCCATCTTCCACAAGACATCCCAACAGCTGACATCTGTTCTTCACAGAGGTCCTTCTCCCCAGGACAGGTAAAGTAGCAACATGCCTGGATCCCTCGTCTGTACTGGCTGCTCTCACAGCACGGAACGGCATAAGTTGTGCAAGCCAGGGGGACAGGCACCTTCAGCAGCCTGGTGAAGGAGCTGCTGAAGGGTCCAGCAAGGATTGGTGTGGTGTGGTGTGGTACAGAGTATTGTCCCAGTGGGTCAAGCCTCAGCCTGCAAGGTGGATGGCCTGTTCGGGTGCTGCTTCAAACCCTGCTGCTTCCCCTGCAGTCCAGCTCCCTGCCGATCCTCCTGGGAGAGCAGCGGAGGATGCTGCAGGGGCTTGTGCCCCTGTGCCCGTATGCCCGTGTGCCCCTGTGCCCCTTTGGGAGATCTGGAGGGAGCTCCTGGTTCCTGGGCTTGTCCTGACCCAGCCACAGCTGGCTCTGGTGGTGGTCCTTGGGGATGTGAGCCAGAAGATGCAAGAAAGATTACTGTCTCTCCCTGTCTGTTCCTCTGTACTTCCAAGAAAAGATTACAGAGGGAGGCAGGAGGGAGGAAGGAAAAGACAGAAAGCTGCTGGCCTCCTGCGAGGGAGCATGCTGTGTGCTGTGCTGTGACTCTAGACTGCTTTTAGCTGTCAATGCAGACCCCCAGGGCATGCATATGGCTTCCGTCATGGGACTTGTGGGCAAGCTCTAAAAAGAGTGTCCTTGAGAGCAAATGCCTCTCTGAGCTGGGGTGCTTCCCTTGATTTGTCAGGAGAGCCTTGGATGAGCATCCTGCAGTGAGTCCTGGTGGCCACGAGGGTGCCCGATGCTGCACTACCTTTTTTTTTAAAAAAAACAGATTTATGTATTTTATTCCAAAGTCAGATATACAGAGAGGAGAAGAGACAGAGAGAAAGATCTTCCGTCCAATGATTCACTCTCCAAATGAGCCGCAAGAGCTGGTCACCTGGGGACCCACTCTGCTGGGGCTTCAGTGAGAGGGACCCTTGGCCCCCACTCCATCCCCTCCCTATCTGCTGGGGCATCTGCAAGATGGTCCATCTCGTGAGCCCCTCTGCCTGGGTCTCAGCGAGATGGTCCTTGATGGACATCCCTCTCTCTCTACCTGGGCTTCAGCTAGTGGGACCCCAGGAGACCCCTTCCTCGCTGCTGGGGCCCCAGTGAGAGGGTCCACTCTGGAATCCCTCTGCTGGGGCCTCAGCAAGAGGAACCCCCGGTGCCACCTACACTCTCTGCTGGGGCCTCAGTGAGAGAGGTCCTCAGAGACCGACCCTCTCTCTGTGTTGGGGACTCAGCCAGAGGGTCCCCCTCAAGACCCCGTCTTCTGGGGCCTCAGTGAGAGGGACCCCTGAGTCCCACACTCTCTCTGCTGGGTCCTCTGCGAGAGGGTCCCCCTGGGAACCACCTCTCCTGGGGCCTCAGCGAGAGGGACCCCCTCGGTACGCCCTCTGTTGGGGACTCAGTGAGGGGGAACCCTGGCGACTCCTCCCTCTCTTCTCGGGCCTCAGCGAGAGGGTCCCCCTTGGGACCCCCTCTGCTGGGGCCTCAGCGAGGGGGAACCCCGGCGACCCCCTTTGCTTGGGCCTCAGCTAGAGGGACACCCGGAGCCACCTAACCTCTCTGCTGGGGCCTAGGCGAGAAGGTACCACTCGGGACCCCCTTTGCTGGGGCCTCAGCGAGATGGACCCCCAGAGCCCCCTTCCCTCTCTGTTGATGCCTCAGCCGGAGGGTCCCCATCGGACCCCATCTGCTGGAGCCTCAGCGAGAGTGTCCGCCTCGGACCACTCCTCTCTCAATGCTGTGGCCTCAGTGAGAGGATTCCACTAGGGACCCTCTCTGCTGGGGCCTCAGCAAGATGGTCCCCCCAGACCCCCCCTCTCTCTCTGCCTGGGCCACATCGAAAGAGATCATCAGAGCCCGACCCTCTCTCTGTTGTGGAATCAGCCAGAGGGTGCCCCTCAGGACCCCGTCTTCTGGGGCCTCAGTGAGAGGGAACCCTGAGTCCCACTACCGCTCTGCTGGGTCCTCTGTGAGAGGAACCCCAGAGCCCCACTCACTCGATGCCGGGGCCTCAGCGAGAGGGACTCACAACCACTCCCTTTCTCTCTCTCTCTATGATGGGAATCAGCGAGAGGGTCCCCTCGGGATCCCATCTGTTGGGACCTCATCGAGAGGGACTCACTTGAGACCCCCTCTGCTGGGGTTTCAGCGAGAGGGTCCCCAGCGCCCCCCTCTGCTCCTGCGGCCTAAGCGAGAAGGACTCCCAAGCACCCCTCCAACTCTGCTAGGGCCACAGCGAGAGCATCCCCAGCGGGACACCCCCTCCCTCTCCGCTGGAACCTCAGCGAGAAGGTACCCCTCGGAACCCCCTCTGCTGGGGTCAGCGAGAGGTTCCTTCTCAGACCCCCCTTTCTCTCTGCTGGGGCCTCAGCGAGAGGGTCACCCTGGGGACCCACTCTGCTGGGACCTCAGCGATAAGGTCCCCCTCGGGACAACCTCTACTCGGGCCTCAGTGAGAAGGACCCTTTCTCTGTGCTGGAACCTCAGCGAGAGGGACCCTCCCAGCCAGAGCCTCTATCTCTGCTTGGGCATCTGAGAGAGGGTCTGCCTAGGGCCCCCCTCTGCTGCGGCCTAAGCGAGAGGGACCCCCAGAGCACCCCTCCCAAGCTGCTTCGGCCTCAGCGAGATGGACCCCCAAGCACCCCTCCATCTCTGCTGGAGCCTCAGCAGGAAGGTAACCCTCGGCACCCCATGTTCTCAGGCCTCAGGAAGAGGGTACCCCTCTCATATAACCCCTCTGTCTCTGCTGGATCCTCAACAAGAGGGTCATACTCTGGAGCCCCTCTGCTGGGGCCTCAGCGAAAGGTACCCCGGCGCTCCCCTCCCTCGCTGCTGGGGCCGCAGAGAGAGGGTCGCCCTCGCAACCCCCTCTGCTGGGTCCAGAGCGAGAGGTTTTCCCTTGGGACCACCTCTGCTGGTGCCACAGTAAGATCGTCCACCTTGGGACCTCCTCTGCTGGGGCCTCAGCAAGAGGGTCCCCCTTGAGACCCACTCTGCTTGGGCTTCAGGGAGAAGGTCCCCCTCGGACCCTCCTTTCCTCGCTGCTCGGGCCTCAGCAAGAGGTTCCCCCTCGGGACCCAGTCTGCTGGGGCTTCAAGGAGAAGGACCATCGGCTGCCCCTCCCTCTCTCTCTCTCTCTCTCTCTCTCTCTCTCTCTCTAACTGCCTGCAGGGGCCTCAGCGAGAAGGTCCTGCTCGGGACCCACTCTGCTGGGGCCTCAGTGAGAGGGACCCTTGGCCCCCCCATCCCCTCCCTATCTGCTGGGGCATCTGCAAGATGGTCCATCTCGTGAGCCCCTCTGCCTGGGTCTCAGCGAGATGGTCCTCCTCAGACCCCCCTCTCTCTCTACCTGGGTTTCAGCTAGTAGGACCCCCCGCAACCCCTTCCTCGCTGCTGGGGCCTCAGTGAGAGGGCCCCTCTTGTGTCCCCCTCTGCTCTTGCCTCAGCGAGAGTCCCCCTCGGACCTCTCCTCTCTCTGTGCTGTGTCCTCAGTGAGAGGGTATCAGTCAGGAACCCCTATGCTGGGTCCTCAGCCTGAGGGTCCCCCTCGGAATCCCTCTCCATTTCTGCTGGGGCCTCCGTGAGAGGTTCCCCCTCAATCAGGTATATTAGGCCTTTATATATTATTTAAGTATGCTAGTATTTGTGAAGCACCCCTCTCTTTATCTTGTCTTTCTGCTATGAGCACCAGGTTCCGACATTTCCTGCCAGTTTCTATTTTAACCAGACTATCAGACTGTCTGGTGTGTGACCCCAGCTGTTGGGGGTCTGGCCCTCCCTTTATAAATAGCATAATCTATGCCCATGCTTTTGCTTATCATTCCCCTGTTATTACCACAGGGAAAATACCCACCTTCTCTACGTGGCAGCTTTGTGGGGTTTGGACATGACTGGCAAGCACCCCATTTTCCCTTCTTTAGGAATGCAATGATTCCTGTGGAATCTCTTAGTTCCATCATTCCTCTGAACTTGAGGAATCGCTCACATGGGTGAACCTCAGCTCCTTGAATTTGAAGCTTGTGTCTACCTGTGTTATCCCCATGTTTCTCTCTCACATACAGAAAACACCTCTGAAGTAAATGACACCACGTTCCAGTGCACCCTGACAGCGTGCTGGAATGGCAATTGCAATTCTGCTGTTCTTCAGCCCCTGCCCTGAATCCTGCCTGTGTCTGTTGGGACTGACGGAGAGGCCTCGTTGGCCCGATAAAGAATAAAAGAGACTGGCATAATGGCGACCACCATAGCCAGTACATCAGCAGCTGCCACCACCAGTTACCTTGGTGACAATGAACAAGGTTGCGGTACAGAGTGCCAGAGTTATGGAACAATAGGACTTTACTGATGCACATGAGCAGGTGGGCACCCTTGTGTTGTAACTGTGGGTTGATCTGTTGGCAGAGGAACAGCAGAGTCTGTGAGATTGGGTCTAGGCCTCTTGTACCCCATCGTATGCCTTTTTGTGTGCAACACCTATGCAAGTGCAAAATGCTTCCCAAGCCCGGGAACTGCTGTCTGCTCGTTGCTACCGAGCTAAAGATACTCCTATGGTCAGGGCCTCTTGTTCCCCATCATATGCTTTATGTATGTTTCACCTGTGTAGTACTATGTTTTCCCAAGCCCAGGAACTGCTGTCTGCTCGTTGCTACCGAGCTAAAGATACTCCTATGGTCAGGGCCTCTTGTTCCCCATCATATGCTTTATGTATGTTTCACCTGTGTAGTGCTATGTTTTGCCAAGCCCAGGAACTATATTGTCTGTTATTTTAAAATGTTGTCATTTTTATTTAAAGTAACAGAATAGTTTTCCAGTGATTGTTTTCATGAAAATCAGATGCTTTTGAAGAAATAACTGGCATTAAAAAAACATGCAGACAGTTACTATGGAGAAACCTCAAACTAGCTCTGCTCATTGTCTTTCTTTCTGGAAATCCTAGAACTCGGATTAAACAGGTTAGGATTCATTTTCAACCATCATGTCAGGAGTTCTGTTTGTCTCTTGACATGTTTTGCACCTCCATGCTCTACAACGTCTTTGATCTCAGTTTACTAATGGTGGGAAATGCAGCCTCCTGGTGGTGTTGTAGGGCTCAGGAGCCCTGGAGGTAGTTGGAGAGGCTCAGCTCCCGCGTCCCCCCCCCAGCTAGACTTCAACTGCAGGCTTTTGTCATTCTACAAGTAAGAACACAAAGGAGAGACAGATGAACAGTAGGACAAAAGGACAGTTCTCACTCAGATATGTGTGCAGGCAATCTCAAAAGGGACAATTTCCCCACCTGGCTGGGGTTACATTTTCCTTCTAGCATAAGGAATGTCGCTATAGTATGTGTGGTGAGCTCCTTATGGTGGTTAAGGACACCTGGTACCTGATGCTAAGTAAGGCTTAGCTGCAGGATGCAGAGCATGTGTGCTGAGGCTTTGGCCATGTGGAAACAGCCTGGAGGAGATGGCAGTGCGGATGGCTAGGGTGTTGGCAGTATTCAGCTTCCTGTCCTCACTGCCTGCCTGCTTTGCCCATGTCAAGTATGTCTAATTGACTAAATCTATTGACTTGGTAATACTTTGTGTATAAAATTTCATTTCCAGAAGTTCTAGTAGATCATTTTCAAGTCCATGTCTTTTGCTTCTGCTTCTAAATCTGCTTGTATTTTATTGCTTTAAAGACAATGTTGATCACATTTCCCATGGTTACTGTTTCTCAATGTGCAATTCGTGGATCTAGTTTTGCTTTTTCTCACTCTTGATATCCTATTTCCTGGTGTACCTAATCTTTCATACAGATTATTTTGCAAGTTTGTATATAGCAATAAATGTGGAGGTCTCAGAAAACTAACCTCTCTGGAGAGGATTTACCTCTTCCCTACCCACCTGCGACCCCCTCATTCATGCTCAGGACTTGAAATTAATTCCCTTAAACTATGATCCCAAGGACCCAGCACAGTGGCCTAGTGGCTAAATCCTTGCCTGGCAGTCACCAGGATCCCATATGGGTGCCACTGCGTGTCTGCTGCTCCACTGCCCATCCAGCTCCCTGTTTGCAGCCTGGGAAAGCACTATAGGATGGCCCAAATCCTGGAGACACAGAAAAAGCTCCTAACTCCTGGCTTCGCATCAACTCCGCTCTGGCCATTTTCACTTTATCAGCAGATGGAGGATCTTCCTATTTTTCCTTCTCTGTGTAGATCTGCCTTTACAAAGAAAAATCTTTAGAAATACATCTATATAATCTCGGGCTGGAAGGGTATATGAGGACTCTACTGTGTCTCATTTATTCTAACTGATGTCCAGCGGAAACGTTTGAGAGTGTATCTGCTAGTAGCTTCTCAACTTCCAGCAGACACAGGGCTCTGATGTCTGACCCTCTCCTAAACGTCACTTCCAAATGTGTTCAGGTCACAGAGCCCACAAAAGCAGCTCTCAGGTTTTATCGCATGAGGTTCTTTTTTGTCCTGTCAGTTTTTGCCAGATACTGTTTTGCCAGCTTTTCAGTTGCTAAGAAAGATGCTTTAAATTTAGCTTTACTGCTGATCAGTGAGAGTAGATCCAAATAATTAAGACTGACTTGACTAGAAATGAGATGTCACAGCTCAATATCTTAAAGCAATAGAAAATATAATGGTGATTTTGAGTATCATAGTAATGTTGCTATGAAGTTAGAAAATCAGGTGGAAGTAAGTACTGTGTACCCTTGAATTTTCTTCCACTGAGATTCAGTTGAAGAAAAATCCACGAGATAGTTTGCTTTGATGGATTTGAGATCATCTGCAAGAGTGGGTAAAAAGTTCTGGCAAAGTGCAATTGAAATAGAAGTTTGGTGCAAAAGAAAAAGCCCTAAAATCCATGAACCCAGTGGTCTTCAAGTTTTTGAAAAAAATTACAAAAAACTGCAGAGATTTCAAGTGTTTTTTTTGCACTTGCACTTAATTTCCATTTTTTCCCATTGGTGTCTTGAAGTGCACTCACACAAACATTGTTGTAATTCTTCCCCTGCCAACCTATCAAAACTGTTGGGAAAAAAATAAGGTTTTTGTTTTAAAAGTACATTGACTTAGAGTGTTCCTTTTTATCTTTAATTTTTTTTTAAAGATTTACTCATTTTATTACAGCCCAAGGTCCTGAATTCGTTCCAAAGGGCAGACTGCAAGCATGTGCCTCCCTTTTGCATGGCTGGTAAGTCTAGAGCTGCTTCTTGGCTTCTGTTTTATTTAATTACTTTTTTAAAGATTTATTTATTTTTATTGCAAAGTCAGATATACAGAGAGGAGGAGAGACAGGGAGGAAGATCTTCCATCCAATGATTCACTCCCCAAGTGAGCCGCAATGGGCGGTGCACGCCAATCTGATGCCGGGAACCAGAAACCTCGTCTGGGTCTCCCACAAGGGTGCAGGGTCCCAAAGCATTGGGCCATCCTCAACTGATTTCCTGGGCCACAAGCAGGGAGCTGGATGGGAAGTGGAGCAGCCGGAATTAGAACCGGCGCCCATTTGGGATCCCGGGGCTTTCAAGGTGAGGGCTTTAGCCGCTAGGCCACACCACCGGGCCCTTTATCCTTAATTTGTCTTTGTTATTGCCATGAGAAAAGTTTTGGCCGAGTCATAAACAGTACCTGCGTGTGCAAGAAAGGAACTGATCAAACTTGCAGTGATAGTTTGTACATAAGGAGACTGCTGATCTTTGGCTTCATGGTAATAGAGCTGTGGTGAGTCACTGGCTTAGAGAAGGCTTCGGACAAGGCCAGCAGTCATGCATCACAGCATGTGGCCGGATATGGGGGAGAGAGTTGGAGAAGGATTTATTAAGTAATTGTCCACTATTTGAGCAGTTTAGGTCCATAAAGAGTGACTCCTCCAGTCTGGGATGCCTAGATTTAAATTAGAGAAAAATAAAGAGGAGCATGTTGAGAAATGCCGGCTCTGTTACCCTCTTGTTGTGTCACTTTGCTGGCAAGGACAAAAGGAACTATTCAGCTATTATCCCATAACAAAGTTAACATTGTATAAAGAATATATGTGGAAAAGAAATATTTGTGAACCTGTACTTTTCATACTGTCTATGAACTAAGGGACCTACAAATAAGCCATCCTATTCTTAGATTTCAAATTTGAGAAATATTCACTTAATATGTAGGGAATCCAATTTCTGATTAATACTTTGCAAGTGGATCCACAGATGGCAACAACAATGCTACGTTCTGCATGCCAAGTGTTACACCAAGCACACTATCACTGACTTGCAGAAGGTAGGAATCAGTGATCCTATTCAACAGATGAGAAACAAAGGCACAGAGGAGTTTCTTGACAAATACATGAAGTGCTCATAACTCATTTTGGCTCATGGAAAAGCTGTAACTCGAATCCTACTTCACATAGCAGAAACACCAAAACTAGGGAACCTAAGGTAAAGCGCCAGGGTAGGGGAGGTCGTGGGGAGGGATGTTGGGTGGCAAAGTCCAGGCTTCACATTTTGTTTTGCTACTTGCTAAAGGCATGTGATTAAGTTAGTTCCTGCTACTATTATGGTTAAACTGTTTAAAATATCATCCCTAGGCAAATGTTGGCAGAGATTAAGATGATGCTGGAGGACTCCTGTAGCCCATATCATGGGTTCTGGATTCCAATGCCGCTTCAACTGCGGGCTCTAAACTTCATCTTTTTTTTGCTTGTGTTTTGTTTTTGTTTTTTTTTTTATTAAATTTATCCGTTAATTACATTGTGTTGTAATTTCATAGGAACTGGGATTCTCCCCACACTTCCCCACACCCTCCCCCCATGGTGGGTTCCTCCACCTTGTTGCGTAACCATAGTTCAAGTTCAGTTGAGATTCCCTCTTAGCAAGCATATGCCAAGTATACTAACTTCATCTTAATGAGCCCTGGAAGTAACCAAGTGATAATCTGCACAGCTAGGTTCCTGCCATCCGCATACACCTGGGGATGGATATCTGACAGCTGCCTTTGGTCTGACCTAGCCCATGCTGTGGCAGGCATATTGAGATTAAATCGGTTAATAGAAAATCTTTCTCTATTCTCTTACTCTCCTCTCTTTTTTGTAAAGTTTTATTTAACTGGAATACATTCTTTGTATTTTGCTTAAAGTTAAGAGCATAATGAGATTTCCCAACCTGTCTAGCCTTCTGCCACACACTCCCCCTTTCTCCTCCTTCCTTTCTAATTTTTGTTTAACTTTTCACTGCAGCATACTTTGAGTTTATAACCACAAGTTTAATCCTCCATTAAAGAATTCCACAAGTAATAAGTAGAAAACCACTATCTCTCAAGAATACAGATGAGGGTTATAAACATTAATCAAATCTCAAGGTGTCAGTTTCAGTCATATTCCACTTCTGTACTCTGTATTAGCTAACAAACAGGAAGGAAACCATTTGTTTTGGGGGGACTGGTTTATTTCAGTAAGTATAAGAGGCAAGTGTCTACTTGCCTCCATTCTTTCAAATAAATAATAAAATTTAAAACAGCCATCCTTCTTGATCAGTCATCCCTTCCCATGGGAGAAATATACTATGACTTCTTGTGTGTGTGTGTGTGTGTGTGTGTGTGTGTGTGTGTGAGAGAGAGAGAGAGAGAGAGAGAGAGAGAGAGAGAAAAGATCCTCTTAAAATATCTATTTCCATCTCATCAGAAACCAGGGAGTTGGAGTAAATGAGGCACTTGGAATGCTGACGGGAAGGTACTGAGGGGAGCTAAGTAACTTGGGAGTGATGGATAGGAGGAAAGCATTTGCCAGCATCCTCTCCAACGTCTTACAGGACTGAAAATTATTCAATAGCGTAAAACTATCAATAAGTGCTGACTATAAATTTTGGTTTGTGGAAAGAGCCAGAGACTGAAATCACATTGTCTAACCTCAAAGAACTCCAAAAACATGCCTGTAATTCTCAGTTGCAGTCTACTGAGAGTTGGGTAGGAGAGGCGAGGCCAGTTCCCTGAAGCCTTGGAAAGATTGACTGTGTGATGCCATGTTTTCTATTGCAGAAAACAATGCACAAGTCCCCTACCAATGCCAAACGGACATCAACAAATCAAATATTCTGAATGTATGTTTTTGCTTAGTTCCCTGGTAATCTTACCATAAGAACAAGGTCTACTGCAGTCACTGGGCAGCTTTTCTTTTTTTCAGTCAAGCAAAATGAAGGAATTGTTGGAATATCATGCTTTGCTGCCAGAAACTCTCAATAAGATGAACAGTTCCAGTGAAATACATTGCCAGAGGGATTGTGTCTGCTATCATTTGAACAACTGTTTAATTACCTGCAGATGTGCAGGAAATCATGTGCAAAACCATGCTGTACTCACTTGCTACTATTTTACATGTAAACGCATTCTATGGCTTATCAGGATCTTTAACCATAAACATTTGAGTGACAAATCTCCAACTGGACCCGGAGCAGTAGCCTATTGACTAAAGTGCCAGGATCCCACAAGGCTGCTCGCTCACTTGTATCCCAGCTGCTCCACTTCCCATCCAGCTTCTTGCTTGTGACCTGGGGAAGCAGTCAAGGCCAGCCCAAAGCCTTACGACCCTGTACTGGCATGGGAGACCTAGAAGCTCCTGGCTCAGCTCCAACTGTTGCAATCACTTGGAGTGGGTCAGCAAATGAAAGATTTTTCTGTCTCCTCATCCTCTCTGTAAATCTGACTTTACAGTAAGAATATTTTTTTAAAGATTTATTTATTTTTTGGGGGAAGCCAGACATGTAGAAAGGAGAGAGGACAATCTTCTGTCCAATGATTCCCTCCGCAAAGTGGCCACAACAGCTGGAGCTCAGCCGATCTGAAGCCAGGAGCCCAGGTCCTCCTCCAGGTCTCCCACGTGGGTGCAGGGTCCCAAGGCTTTGGGCCATCTTCAACTGCTTTCCCATGACACAAGCAGCAAGCTGGATAGGAAGCGGGACTGCCAGGACTAGACGCAGTGCTCATATGGGATTCCTGCACATTCAAGGCGAGGACTTTAACTGCTAGGCCACCTCACCAGGTCCAAAATCTTAACTCTCCAACTAAAATACTGAAGGCCAGTACATTGTGAGCTGAACATATCCCATGTTGGTAGCCCATTCCTAAACCAATGCTGGCCTTTTTTTCAAGGATAACTAGGCTGTCAGAATTACTCCATATGCATGGGGCTGAAACTTCCTAAACACACACACAAGCAAGAATTGTAAAGAAAGATGGCTTGTGTGAGCATGAACTTCACCCCATTAAGGTTCTTAAATAGTTATCTGCTTTTAGCTCATTTCCTACTAAAAATTCAAATGCCTCAATTTTCCATTAGGCTGTTACAGCTTCGTCTGTTAAGCATAGCCCCGCATTCCCTAGCATCACCTAGTAGATCATTCTTGATCTCGGAGCTTCTGATGAGCCGTGTGGATTCCAAGTGAGATTTGCCTTACTGGAATTATGCATACATGTCAGTAAGGATTGTTTTCCATCATTTAGGGACCAAGTGATTTCTAGAAAAGCCATAATGTTGAGAGTACTTCTGAAGTGATTTACTGTTACGGCATGGTAGAGAAACTGACACGTGCGTTAGACTAGACGTTAATTTGTCAGCATTGGCCAGCAACATTCCTCGTGTAGACAAACGTGGGAGTAATGCTCAAACGCTCAATACCGAGATAGGAGAAGATCAGACAAGGATGAAAGTCTGGCGCTTCTCTGCCTCGTGGAGGTGTTTGAGGAAGTAGGAAGTGGGATGCTTCACAAAGTCCGTAAAAATGGAGTCAAAAGAGAAGTTTCCATGCAGACTTGAAATCCATATGTTGGCTTTCATGATCATTCTCCACAAACATTTTAAAGACTGGTTGAAAGAGACAGTGTATGTGAGTTCTATAGCTCACCAATGTTAGGAAAAGTACAGCTGTTACTGGTTAAGTACCCAACTTGTGAGAATTCCATAATTTTTAGCTTGTATTTTCTGCCTTCTGGCTAGATGTGTTTTGGATTTTTATTCTTTGGACAGCTGTGGGTAAAAAGTGAGAAATTAATGATGATCAAATTAGACAATGGACCTACTTATTAGCTCTAGAGGAAGTCTAACTACAATGAAAATTAGACTTGTGGATTATTTGAGTTACAATTCCCTCACTTTTTTTTTATGAAGTACGTTGCATTACGTGACAGTTTCATATGTTCTGGGATTCCCACAACCCCTCCCCATGCCATCCCCCCATGGTGGATTGTTCCACCTTGTTGCAGTATTACAGTTCAAATTAAGTCAAGATTCTTTCATAGCAACCATGTAGTTTGCATAGTGTCCAGCATCTTATTGTCCAGATAAACTCCAGGTTTCTTGGGGAGACCATCTCTGGTCTGAAAATAGAGCTGGCAGAATATCATCCCAATCAATTAAAAGCCACAACAAAACATCAGCAACAATTTACAACACGATGGAGTTAATTGACATGGTATTGAGTAATCAGTACGTTAAAATGCAAGTTCTTAACCACATCCTGTGAGTACTTCATTGGCATTTCAATTTTAGTTTATACACGGAACCGGCTTCTATACACCTTAAAATGGCTATAGGGTACTATTCAGCTGTCTCGTGTCTATTTTCATTGGAGTAATTAGCAGTTTATAGTGTTAAAACATAATTTTGCTGAACTTGGCAGATTTTAGGATAGTCTAAACTGGCTTATAACTCTGACAAGGCATTTGTCAACAGTTGAGGTGCAGACCAGTTTTAGGAGGGGTGTGCAGAGAAATCTTCAATGCCTTATTGAGGAGTAACCAATCTTTGTGTCCTCCCTAGTAAGGTATGTGTGAGTCCACGCCGACCATTTCCTCCTGGTTCTAAGCTTTCCTTGTTGTTCTCTATCCTAATTTTTTTTGGGGGGGTCTCTGGTCCTTGCAGGAGAGGGTGGGGAGCCAAAGTTGGAACTAAATAAGGATCAGAGAAAGCTCCTCTCCCTAGTCCCAAAGGAAGTTTACTGTTCTTCTGTTTCTGCAGACCGCTCAGGTCTCCTGGCTGTTGTTCCAATGACCTTGGATCCTGTCAGGAAGGATTTGGGCTTCTTCCATCCCATGTGGGAGATCCAGATGGGGGTGTATGACCTCAGAATTCTCAGGCTCTGAAGGCACTCCAATTCCCTATGTTCTTCTTGGCGGTTGGGATGTAGTCCTTGGTGCCCGTAGTGATAGTCCTTGGTGAGGATCCGGGAGTCTACAGGGTTGGGATACAAGCCTCCTCCTGCCACCTGCTGCACTCTGGGGTGCCCCCCTGCTCTGTGTGTACGACCTGTTAAGAGATTGTCAGGATCGCTCTAGATTCCCCCTATATGTCTTTGTAGTTTGAGTTACTTGTTCCATTCCTGACAGGTTATACTTCACGTCTTCCTCACATTCTAAGCAGATGGAAGATTTCTCTGCTCTCCCACCCCATTTCCAAGTAGCATAGGGTCTTAAAAGTATATCAGGTTTTACAATTCTTTGATGTAGATCATAAGCAGTTTGACTCACATTGATTGTTGGTTCATTGGTTACATCACAATATCTTATTGCATGAGCTACAGACTGTTTGGGCTTGGAATAATACTACAATTTACAGGTACTGTTTTTCGAACGGGCATCATTTCATCTTAAATTAAGGCAAATATGTGGTATCTAACCTTCTGGGATTGGCTCATTTCCCTTAGCATTATGGTTTCCAGTTGGGCCCATTTGGCTACAAAACTGCCTTTCATTTTGTTTAAAGCTGAGTAGTATTTCATGGAGTAAATGAACCATAGCTTTCTTATCCAGTCTTCTGCTGATAAGCATTTCGGTTACTTCCATGGTTGTACAATTGATTGTGCTGCTATGAACATAGGGGTGCATGTTGGTTTCTCATGTAATAGTTGTTTTGGATATATTCCTAGGAGTGCTATTGCTGGATCATATGGTATGCAGACTTTCCGTTGTTCGAGTGTTCTCCATACTGATTCCCCTAGAGGCTGTACAAGTCTGCAGTCCCACCAGCAGTGGAGTAGGGTTCCCTTTTCCACACATCCTCGCCAGCAAGTGTTGGTGGTGGTTTTTAGTATGTGAGCCATCCTCACTGGCATTAGGTGGTATCTCATTGTTGTCTTAATTTGTACTTCCCTTATTGCCAGGGAAAGCTGAGCGTTTTTTCATGTTTTTTCATCTGGGTTTGTTCCTTTGTGAAATGTCTGCCCATTTCTTGAGTGGTTTGTTTTGATTGTTCTGGAGATCTTTGTATATTCTGGAGATTAGCCCCATATCACCTATGTAGTGTGCAAAGATCTTCTCCCATTCTGTGGGCAGCTTTTTTACTTTGTTGATTGTTTCCCTTGTTGTGCAGAAGCTTCTTAGTTTGATGTAGATACATTCATTTGTTCGTGTCTTGATTGCTGTTTTTGGTGTCCTTTTCAGGAAGTCGGGACCTACCCCTAGATCTTGCAGAGTATTTCCAACATTTTCTTCCAAATGTTTGAAGGTTTCTGGATATAGGTTTAGGTCTTTTATCCATGTAGATTTGATGTTAGTGAATGGTGAGAGATGTGGGTCTATCTTTTTGTTTCTGCAGGCTATCAACCAGTTGTCCCAACAGCATTTATTGAACAGACCTTTCCATTTGCCTGGATTGTCATTTGTCTTTTTGTCAAAGATTATTTGGCTGTATCTGTGTGGGTTCCCTTCTGGTGTTTCTATTCTGCTCCATTGATCTTCCTCTCTATCTTTGTGCCAGTACCAGGCTGTTTTGATAACCACTGCCCCATAGTATGTCCAGGGGTTCGGAACTGTAATTGGCCCTGCTAACTTCCTGTGCTTCAGGATGGTTCTAGCTATTCTTGGGTTTTTGTGTTTCCAAATGAACCTTTGAATCATTGTTTCCAGTTCCATGAAGAATGTTTTGGGTAATGTGATTGGAATTGCATTGAATGTATATATTGCTTTTGGTAGTATAGACATTTTAATGATACTGATTTTACCTATCTAGGAGCATGGGATGTTACTCCATCTTCTGAGGTCTTGTTCAATTATTTTTTAAGTAGTTTGTAGTTTTCTTCAAATGGGTCTCCTACATTTTTGGTTAGGTTTATTCCCAGATACTTCATAGTTTTCTGTTATTTTGAATGATATCTTGCTGATTAGATCCCTTTCCATCTTGGGGCTGTTTGCATGCACTATAGCTGTTTTTCCTTACGTCCTTTTGTACCCTGCCACTCTACCAAACTCTCGTATAAGTTCTAGCTGTCTCTTTATTGAGTCTCTTGGCTCTTCTATGTAAAGAAACATAACACATCGCCATGGAGGAAAAAGACACGAGGTGTAGTTAAGCGAGGGAGTGAAAGTGAGGGTTTGTTCTTTGTGGCAGACTGTAAGAACAAAAGGTGAATTGTTGAATATTTTTCACCATTGCAAAGAATCTTGCTGGTAAAATAATGCACCAGTCAAAACCTGATAGTTCCAATTGTTTGCATGTAATAGTTAGCAGACGCATGTCTCCATAATTTTCTCATTAAATCAGTCTGAATGTTCCACAACAATTAAAATCCTCATGTTTTAAGTTTCTGGTTACTTGAATATATAAGGTGGTCATAATTTTAAGTGCAACTTTTTACATTTTTAATATCAATTGACACAAATATGCATCCACGGGGACTCTGTAAGGTTTTGCTGCATGTAAAGCAAACATTGGGTACTGATGAAATGGGGGTGAATAGATCTAGTTATGTAGTTTCCTGGATAATTTCTATGTGGTGAAACACTCAAATTCCTTCCATCTAGCTTTATATGTATTAACTGTATGTTATATATAATGTGTAGATGCGTCCACATATGTATGTACACACAGCATGTTATTGGTAACTGTCATCACCTTGTCATACTATAAAACACCAGAACTTAGATCTTCTACCCAGCAATTACTTTGAACTTGTCCGTCCGACTTCTCCCACTTTTCTATCCCTCTCCTTTCCTCCCCCCAATCTGTGATATTATTCTAAATTCACATGAGATCAACTTTAAATTCCAAACAATGTTTCAAAAAGTTTGTAGAAGACAGAATTAAAGATCTGTTTATCTTGATGAAAAAGGTCTTAAAATTTGTGTTTTTCGTAAAATGAACACCATGAATGCATATACAGTTCTTCACAATAGTCCCTAGTGACCTTTCACCTTTCTCTAGTGTTGGTTAGATTTCGTTTCTCAGCGCTCCTCTAATTTCTTTTCGCTGTTTTTAACATTTATTTTATTTTCATTACAAAGTCAGATATACAGAGAGGAGGAGAGACAGAGGAAGATGTCCCATCCGATGATTCATTCCCCAAGTGAGTGCAATGGCCCGTGCTGCACCGATCCGAAGCCAGGTGCCTGGAGCTGCTTCCAGGTGTCCCATGTGGGTGCAGGGTCCCAAGGCTTTGGGCTGTCTTTGACTGCTTTCCCAAGCCACAAGCGGGGAGCTGGATGGAAAGTGGAGCTGCTGGGATTAGAACCAGCACCCATACAGGATCCTGGAGCGTTCAAGGCAAAGACCTTAGCTGCTAGGCCACGCCGCCGGGCCCAGCTCTCTAATTTCATTTCAATGTTTTGTTTCTAGGTTAGTCTATAAGTTTGCTGGTTTTATTTCTTTTTGAAATAACCTTTGTTTCACTGATCTTTCATGTTTTTCTCTTCATTTACTCGTTTGATCTTTATTTCTTTACTAACTTTGGGATTTAGTTTATTCTGCCTTCTCTAGATACCCAAAATGCACCTAACCTGTTTGAAACCTTTCCATTTTTTTATGTAGGCATTTAATGCTTCAACCTTTACTTAGTATTTCTTTAGATGTCTTATGTAAGTTTCAAAATGCTGTATTTTCATTTCATTCAATTTTTAAGTTTTCTTTTGGATTTCTTCCACATTTCTTATTTGGATTTCAGGATCATAATATTTACTCTGCAGATGGTTTTGTTTTCAAGATTTATTTGAAAGGCAGATGTTACAAAGAGAAGATTTTCTGTCCACTGGTTCACTCTCCAAATGGCTGCAATGGCCGGAGCTGAACCAATCCCAAGCCAAGAGCCAGGAGCTTCTTTGAGGTCTTCCACACAGGTGCAGGGTCCAAGCACGAGAACTATCCTCCACTGCTTTTGCAGGCCATAAGCTGAGGGCTAGATGGGAAGTGAGGCCCCCGGAACATGAACCAGTGCCCACATGGATGCCGGTGTGCAAGGTGGAAGATTAGCGTCTTGAGCCATAGGGCCAGCCCCTCAATCTATGGCTTTATAATTACCAAACTTGTCTGGATTTATATTTTTGTGATTAGAAAAGATATGATGTACTTTTTGTTGTGGTTTAATATGTGGTCTTAGAGGAAGTTTAGTGTACTCAAGTACATATTCTAAAGCTATTGCAATGAATGCTGTGTCGGTGTCTGTATATCCTAGAACTGTGGTTTTTCTTTTAGTTTTTTGTGTTTGTTTTTGTTTTTGTTTTTTTTGCTTGACTAACATGTTAGTTGATTCCTTAACTCCACTTTTCTTGATCTGGAGCTTGACTCTCCCTTTAGATATGTATGTGTTTTTTTAAAAAGATTTATTTTGTTACAAAATCAGATATACAGAGAGGAGGAGAGACGGAGGAAGATCTTCCGTCTGATGTTTACTCCCCAAGTGAGCACAATGGCCGGTGCTGCGCGGATCCAACCAGGAACCTCCTCCAGGTCCCCCACGCAGGTGCAGGGTCCCAAGGCATTGGGCTGTCCTCAACTGTTTTCCCAGAGCACAAGCAGGGAGCTGGATGGACAGTGGAGCTGCTGGGATTAGAGCTGGCATCCATATGGGATCCCGGGGCATTCAAGGCGAGGACTTTTACACTAGGCCACACTGCCGGGCCCTCCCTTTAGATATAATAAGGCTTTTTAAGAAAATGACATGCTGTGCCATTGGATATATGGTACCCAATCTGTCCTATCTTATTGTTGAATTAATTCCTTGATCACTATCTGATGATCTTTGTATCTTTTTATAGCTTTGGCTGAAGTGTATTTTGTCTAATGCACTACTCCTGCTTGCTTTAGGTTTCCACTTAGGTAGAACATTCTTTTCCATCTTTTCACCAGTATGTGTCTTTACTAATGATTTTCTTAAGGTACATATCCTTGGTTATTTTTTAATCCATTTAGCCAAACTCTATCTTACCTGGGAGTGTGGTCCATTGACTTTCAAAGCTGTTGCTAATAAATAGTAACAGTAAGTAGCTGTTATTAGTAAGTAATCTATCCACTTAAAAATTAGTTGGTTTCTTCTGAGTATTCTTCATCCAGTTATGGGTGAGCTTCAAAGTTTTCCATTTTGGGCCCAGCACACTAGCGTAGTGGTTAAAGTCCTCACCTTTCACCTGCCAGGATCCCATATGGGCACTGTTTCTAATCCCAGCGGCTCTGCTTCCCATCCAGCTCCCTGCTTGTGGCCTGGGAAAGCAGTCAAGGATGACCCACAGCCTTGGGACCCTGCACCCACATGGGGGGCCCGTGCTCCTGGCTTCAGACTGACTGAGCTCCAGCCATTGCGGCCACTTGGAGTGAGCTATCGGACGGAAGATCTTCCTCTCTGTCTCTCCTCTCTGTATATCTGACTTTGTAATGAGAATAAATAGAAGTTGTGCATGTTCTCATGATGCTAGCCTGCTACCTTTTATTTGCTTCTGTCTGTACATTTCCCTCAAACAAGTTTTAGGAGACCAGTTGATTCTGATGACTTTCCTGACTTTCACTCATTTTGGAGAATATTTAAGTTATAAAGGATAGTTCTACTCAGCCAAGTATTTTTGGCTGATAGGCTTACTTTTTCTTCACAACTTGAGCTAAACCATTCAATTCCCTCTTGGCCTATAAATTTTTTGTTTGACAATGTTGTTCGTTTAGTGGAGGTCCCCTTGAAAACGACAGTGCTTTCCTTTTGAGAATGAACAATTGTTTGTACTTAAAAGAGCTGGACGACAATAGGTCAAGGGAACGTGGATCTTTTCTGATCCTGTCAATTGACATCCTATGGGCCTTCTGTACTTGGAGGTGTACTTATTAAGATCAGGGAAGTTATGAGCTGTTTCATTGAATATGCGGCATACTCTCTTCCTCTCAGGAATTCCAAGAAAGTGTTCATTTCAGTAAGGTCTCAAAGCTCTCGGGCTGCTTTCATTCCCTTTCTCACATTTTTTTAAAAGCTGGCTAGAAAATATTGAACCTGTCTTCAAGTTCAAATATTTTTTAATTCTGTTGATCCTCATTTATCTTGACTTTCAACTATTTTCATTTTTAATTTTTCTTTAAGAAATACTTGATTTGCAAGGTAGATAAAGAGGGGGAGACAGATCCTCCATCTCAATGGCTGACATCAAGGCCTGGGCCACTGGATAGCCAGGAGCCTGGAGCTCTGTCCCTCTTGTAGATGACAGGGACCCAAGTACCTCTGCCCTCTTCTGCTGCATCTGCAGACATATTAGCAGACATCTGGATCCAAGGTAGAATGGACAAGACTTGAATTGGAGCTCATAGGAGATCAGTACACAGGCAGTAGCTCAGCATGCTGCTCACAAGAGCCAGTCCACAGTTGATTTTGTAATATCTGTTCAATTCCTCAAGGTCAGTCCTTGCCAAATTTCTCATATCATGCATTGATTTTCTAATTTCATTTTCTGTTGAAGTGTCTTATGTCTTTTTGAGTGCTCCACATCATTCTTTGTGGATTTTTTATTTTATTGGAAATGCAGGTTTACAGAGAGAAGCAGAGACACAGAAATATCTTCCATCCACTGGTTTATTCACCCAGTGTCCAGAATGGCCAGAGCTGAGCCAATCCAAAGCCAGGGGCTTCTTCCAGATCTCCCTAATGTGTGCACAGTCCCAAGGCTTTAGGCTATCCTCTACTGATTTCCCAGGCCACAAGCAGGGAGCTGGACGGGAAGCAAAGCATCTGGTATTAGAACCAGTGTCCAAATGGGATCCCGGCATGGTCGAAGTGAGGACTTTAGCTACTAGGCTACTGCACCAGACCCCTTAACTGCCAAGCTATTGCGCCAGACCTCTCCCGTGTAAATTCTCAAATTTACTAGCATTCCTATGTATGCACCCTTAATTCTAATGTCGGTGTACACTAGGTATTAATGTTAAACACTTCAACAATGTGGGAGTAGTTTCTTATACTATAAACAATTCTATATGTAAAACTTGCAAGGTTCATTTCTCAACATGCTTAAGCCTTTAGTATTTTGCCCCAGCTTTTCCATTCTACGATAGTCATACTTCTGTAGGACAATATTCTACAAGCAATTCTCTTCCTTAATAACCTGTTTATTTGCTCGATTTACATTTTGAAACAATCATGTAAGACTCCAAATTAAGACATTCTATAAATAAAAACATACCGCATTTTGGCCCATGTGCAAGTGATGGTGAGGGGCCACGGCATGGCTGCAGACCCTGGCCTCAGTTGCTAGGGGGTCTCCAACAGTGGAGCTGACCCTCGAGGTAGATCCCAGGGATCTCCAGCAGCTGAGGCCGGGGGTCTCCAGCATCAACGGAGAACTGAAGAGAGGGGGCGCAGCGGGGCTGGTAAGGCCAGGAGCAAGGGAAGGGGAGGGAGTGCGGCATGGCTTAAGACCCTCCCCGCACTGCGAGGGTAAGTCCAGCAGCAGCAGAGACCCGCACTGTGGCACCTGGGGGTCTCCATCAGTATTGGCGACCCTCGCCTCGGCTGGTAGGCGTCTCCAGCAGCGTCGGCGACCCTCGCCTAGGGTGCTGGGGGTCTACAACAGAAGCGGCGACCCTCGCCTTGGCTTGCAGGGGTCTCCAGCAGTGGCGGAAAGGGGAGGGGATGGAGCGTGGTGCAGCTGGAGAGTCCAGGCTAAAGGGAAGGGGAGGGGGGCGGCCAGGCTACAGCCCTTTGCTGCACCACAAGGGGATCCAACAGCAGCAGCGACCAGACTAAAGGGAAGGGGAGGGGCCCTGGCCCAGGGGAACACACTCACCACCACGGCTTCCAGTGGTCTCCAGCAGCAGCTACCCTTGCCTCTGCTGCCAGAGGCCTGCAGCAGCGGTGGCAAGCTGAAGAGAGGGGGCACAGCGCGGCTGGTAAGGCCTGGAGCAAGGGAAGGGGAGGGAGCGCGGCATGGCTTGAGACCCTCCCCGCACTGCGAGGGGAACTCCAGCAGCAGCAGAGACCTGCTCTGCTGTACCTGGGGGTCTCCATCAGCATTGGCGACCTCACCTTGGCTGCCAGGGGTCTTCAGCAGCAGCGGCAACCCTCACCTCGTGTGCTGGGGATCTCCAGCAGCGATGGTGACCTCGCCTTGGCTTGCAGGGGTCTCCAGCACCAGCGGTGACCCTTGCCTTGGCTGCCGGGGGGTCTCCATCAGCAGCAGCGACCCTCGCCTCGGGTGCTTGGGGTCTCTAGCCAACCGGCCAGGGGAGGGGTGGGAGCAGCGCGCCTGGATAGCTCAGGCACATGGCGCGGGGAGCCTAAGGGGCATGGTGCATCTGGAGAGCCCAGGCGCGAGGGAAGGGGAGGGGCCGCAGAATGGCTGCAGACCTTCTCCTCGGCTGCCAGGGGTCTCCAGCAGCAGAGGCAACTCTCGACGGGGACCCCGCTGCTGGGGTCTCCACACCGAGGCCCTCACAACCTTCCTGTGTGTGTGATATGGGGTGGTGTTTTTTGGGCCGGGGTGTTGCAGGGTGGTGTCCCAGTGGGTCAAGAATCAGCCTGCCAGGCAGATGGCCTGTATGGGTGCTGCTTCAGATCCTGGCTGCTTCCTCCACAGGCCAGCTCCCAGCCGATCCTCCTGGGAGAGCAGTGGAGGATGGTGCAGGGCTTTGTGCCCCTGTGCCCCTGTGCCCAGGGGGGACACCTGAAGGAAGCTCCTGGTTCCTGGGATTGTCGTGGCCCAGTCTCGGCTGGCTCTGGTGCTGGTTCTCGGGGAAGTGAGCCAGCAGATGCAAGAAAGATTGCTCTCTCTCCCTCTCTGTTCCTCTGTGTTTCAAAGCAGTCCCACGTCAGCATGCGCACGGGCACTGTGGGAGCTGCAGTCCCACGTCAGCATGCGCACGGGCACTGTGGGAGCTGCAGTCCCACGTCAGCGTGCCCATGGGCATCTGGGAGTTGCAGTCCACGTCAGTGTTCCCACCAGTGTTTGGGAGTTGGAGTCCGACTTCAGCGTAGGCAAGCGCACTGTAGGAGCTGCAGTCCCACGTCAGAATGCCTGAGTACTCTAGACGCTGAAGTCGTGAGGCATTTTGGGAAAAGATGTTCCACTAGGTAGCCTTCCATAGGCCGCTCTGGGACAAGAGACACCATCCCCTTGTCTCTCAAAGTGCATCGTGGGATGTATATTCCCAGCACCTCTTTTGCCGCCAGGCCGAGGCCAAGCCAAGCACAGCCGAGTACAGCCGAGCACAGCCGAGCTCAATCGAGCAGGTATGCAGTGCAGTGTCCGGGCTGCAGCGCCAGGAGATGGTCAGGCTTTTTGGAGCACATTTGGGAACTTGTACTGTAGGTGGCAGAAGCCATGAGCAGGTATGACGTTGGCTGGGGAGCCACCTGGGCCTGGATAAGGGAACGCTTTCAGGGCCTGTGCTCCCGATAGCACGGGCCTGGATCCCTGGACTGTTTCCCAGCAGCTTTTCCTGCGTTCTACCCTGAACCCTTCTTTAGGGGAGGTGCACCCTTGCATCCCTGCCCTCTACTCAGGCACCCGTCGCCCCTTTCCAGCTTGTCCCTGCCTTGGCCATGCACCCCATCCCCTTGGGGAGGCCCTCACAACTGCCCTGTGTGTGTGGTATGGGGTGGTGATTGTTGGGGTGGAGTGGTCCAGGGTGGTGTCCCAGTGGGTCAAGAATCAGCCTGCCAGGCAGATGGCCTGTATGGGTGCTGCTTTAGATCCTGGCTGCTTCCCCCACAGGCCAGCTCCCAGCCGATCCTCCTGGGAGAGCAGTGGAGGATGGTGCAGGGCTTTGTGCCCCTGTGCCCAGGGGAACACCTGAAGGAAGCTCCTGGTTCCCGGGATTGTCGTGGCCCAGCCTCGGCTGGCTCTGGTGCTGGTCCTCGGGGAAGTGAGCCAGCAGATGCAAAAAAGATTGCTCTCTCTCCCTCTCTGTTCTTCTGTGTTTCAAAGCAAATAGCACAGAGGAAGGCTGGCATGCACACAGGCAGGCAGGCAGGCAGGAAGAGATAGACACCTGCTGCCCTCCTGGGAGGGAGCATGCTGTGTGCTGTGTGCTGTGTGCTGTGCTCTGTCTCTACTGCTTTTTCCTGCGAATGCAGACCCTGAAGGCTTATGTAGGGCTTCCGTCATGGGACTCCTTTGCAACTTGTGAAGAGTGTGCTTGAGAGAGAAGGTCTCTGTGGCTGGGGCTGCTTCCCTTGACTTGGCAGCAGTTAGGAGGAGCATCCTGCAGTGAGTGCCGGTGGCCACGAGAGGGCAGGCGAAGCTGCCCTTTCTACCCCTGTTTCTCTGAAACTTGAGGAAAAGTAAGTGAAGAGGCTATTTTAGAAAGTATAAATTAAATAGAAACGGTTTTGCCAAGCATTTGGATTAAAGAACAGCTACTAGTAAGTATGTTTCTAGGGCTGCATCTTACTCTCACCCTGGGCCTTTTTACAACATTTCATTATGTTTCTCCTACTACCAAACTGAAGCTCATTCTCTCCCTTTCCCTTTATTTTGTTTTGTTTCTAAGTTTTGCTTCTATTCACCATCTGCAATATCGGATCATTTTCGGCCTAGTCGTTATGACAGTCTATCTGTTGGCCATGGTGGGCTCTATCCTACCTCTTACATTTTACAAGAGAACTTCCCCATTATCTCATTTATTATTTCCGGTAGGCTTAAGAACAATAGTTTTATCATCCTGTTTATGGGTGTGGGATATTGGGTCTAACAACTTGGAGTAACTCATTCACAATCATACAGTCATGAAGTACCAGGGCTGAGCTCGTTGTCCCAGTTTTTTGTTTGTTGGGTTTTTGGGTTTTGTTTTGTTACTCTAAACTTTTGTAGTTGGTGGAAACAGATTGTGTGAACGAAAGCTGCAATCCCAGGAGGTAACCAGATGGAGGAAGGGGGTGTCATGAGTGAGTGCTGTGCAGAGTGATGACATCACGCCAGCTGATACAAACAACCTGCCCATTGGATCTGCATGTCACTTTCCTGTAAGAGCCCACCTGATGTTTGTAACCAAGTGACAGTAAGGGGTGTTAGTGTATGTAAAGGTGGGAGAATGAGGAGTTCTAGTGTCTGGAAAATACCTGCAGGTGATGCCATTAGTTCTTTGTAAAGTGCTGGTCTTAAAATGTGAAACCCAAAAGGAAAAGTTCTTGTGAAGCTTTAGGAAAATTAACAGACACTTGAATACTGGGTACCTTTGGGTACAATCATGTTTGAATTTTTGATCTTGAACTTGATTTGAATAAAGTTCTATTTTGTGAAGATACTAAAGGTTCTGGGGAACTGAATCCCAGGCTTCAACTTCCTTCAACAGTTCCTTTGTCATTTATTAGCTTAAGCTGCCTTTCTGTTTTCAAATATAGGCAGTTCATCTTCTGTATAGATTCCCAATACAGTAGGGATTAAAAGTTGCACAAAGCTAGGCAGTAAAAATTTCAGCCAAGAAAAAAATCAAACGTCTGGATGGCCCAAGGGAGCAACTGACATTTCAGTTTTTTTAAAGATTTATTCCCTGAATATATCAAATTTAAACATAGGCTTTGGATCAGTGCAACTTGGGTTCTGTGTCACTTATTCTATATTGCCTCAGTATTATATTATGGATTCAATTTCTTGCTCAGTTTTTGGAAATGGAAGACAAATTAAGTTGTCAGGCAGGACTTTAACCTGTAGTTTGCATTTCCTGTTCTTGAATTGTAGTGCTAGAGTCTTCAATGTTATTAATTTTTGCTAACCTGAGTAAGGAAGTGAAGTCCCAGGACTGTTTGGAAAACAGGATGAACTTTAGTTAGGGAGGGTGGGGGTGTGTGAAATGATGGGTTTAATAAGGGAAGTGAATAGGAAGCAGCAACAAGATGGTCATGTTACATTTGTTGAAACCAGAGATTCTGAAAATATAGAAGTCACTTCAGAAAACAGGGACCTTGTAGGTATCATGCTCCTGTCTACTTCTCTTCCCCCCCAAAGTACTAATGTTGAAACAATTTTGATTTGATGGTGATACCGCTTATGGAAGGATTGTTTTTTTCACTGTAGAGGCGAGTCCTGTTTGGATAGAATTTGTATACAGATATAGTGAACATCTTTGGAAGTTATGTCACCAGTGACCGTGTGCTTTAAATCACTTGCATTATTGTTATGATGATGATGATGATGATGATGATGATCAAGGCAATTGCAAAGCACTTACCCTTGAACATTTACCAAAAGTCTGAGGCTCTATGACATAATATTGATGGATTGTGTTGTTGAAGAAATAACAAGATGAATGCCCTTTTCCCTACGGTTGTATGTACTTACATCTTTAACTTATTGCTAGAGAAGTAGGTGTCAGAGAGGCTGATTTAATTGTGCTCAGTATTTTGTGACAAATCATGAAAGAGATTCCATTAGTCAAGATATTTGCAGTTCTAATGAAGAGTAAAATCTGATGATTTAGTAATGTTGGGATTATCTCATAACTAGTTGTTTAATTAAAGATCAAACATGCTAATGTGATTAGTAGATCTTATTATGAGACCTAATTAGGCCAGGGTTAAGCAAGAACTTCTGGCCCATTATCTCTTTCTGTATAGCTACAAACTACAAATGGTTTCTCTATTTCAGTTGTTACAATAAATGTCTTATGTGCATGAAAAGTATGAAATTCTAATTTTGGTGTCCATCTATAAAATTGTATTGCAGCGTAGTGATGTTTATTCATGTACATTGTCTACAGCTGCTTTCAGTTATAAAGGCAGAATTCTACAATTGTATGTAATCATACAAAGATCATATATCCCACAAAGCCTAAAACATTCAGTATTTGTAGAAAAAGCTGACATTTCAGATAAACTGTAGTGTCTTTCGCATTTGTCCACTTCTTCACATTTCAACATCCATTATCCTGGTCTAGATCTTAGTTCTATATTGCCAAAATTGTTGCAGAAACCTCACAACTGGTATTCACATTCCTGGTTTTCCTTACCTTATCTTCCTAAAATATGCACACTTAAATATTTAATGATGTCTCCGTATTTACAGAAGAATCTACATAGTTCAGCGCAAAGCGCTTCTTGGGTCACTCTACACTTCAGGGAAGGCTCCACCTGCTTGCTCATTATAGTCTATACTTAGGGTAACCATCTGATTTTTCCAGAAGGGATAAGTAAGTGTGAAAGAGGCCTTTATAGTCATTGAATTGAGAAAACAAGTGTAAAGCAGTATTATTCTAGGCACATCGGGATATATATATATATATATATAGCGCCATATTACCAATTTTTCATCTGGTTGCTACACATTCCTGATCTCTATATGTACTTGCTCTTTTACTTCTACTAGAATTTATTTTCCTCTTTGTATAAATATCTACCTGAAACATTTTTCCAAATCCAGTTTATGAAGAGCCATGTCTGTGTAGCTGTACTCATACATAATCTCTTTCTCCCACTGCACACGCACACACACGTGTGCACACACACACACACACACACACCTATAGTGTACAGCACTAGTTTCTTTGAGACATAATCCTTAGCAAACACCATATTCCTCATGGATCTATATAGCACCATGCCATTTGCAGTATATATTTGATGAATCAATGAAGACTAGATTGTGGAGACTAGTATTTGAAGTATTCAATTTCTGAATCTTCCATTTTAATATGATTAAGTAGTAAGCAAAACTAGGTTTCTGAGGACTGAGGACACATCCTTGAGTGCCAGTATACAAGTGTAGCAGGATGGATTAAAGTGCAGGTATAAACTTTGGGATCCAGCCTTCCTGAGACTGCATTATGATTCTGTCACTAATAGGCTGTATTACCTTGGGCTAGTTACTTTCTTCTCCTTACCTTCTTGCATCTGTAAAATGTGGGTGATCATAGTAGTTACTGGATGGAATGATGGCTGAATAATCAAGTATTCCAAGAACGCAGTGACTGCTCTATGAAAGTTCACTGCTGGGAGAATCAAGATGGCAGAATAGGGTAAGCACACGTTTAAACAGATGGAGAAACATTTAATCAGGATGAAGCAGAGAGGACACATTCCAGGAAATAGAGAAAAGAACAACAGCAGAGGGATACCTGGAGACTGACAGACACAGGACAGCCGACACAGCAGCAGACACAACGGTGTGGTGTTGCAGTGATGGATACTCCAGCAGCATTCAGCTGACGGCAATCGGAACTCCACCAGCAACCAGGTGGGAAGGGACTTGCACTGGGAACTTGGGAGGTGAACCCAAAGAACTGGCCGTCCTGCTGGTCCATTTGATTTGACCAGGAGCAGAGACAGAGCAGCAGATCCCAGATGGGCAGTGCGAGAACAGGGTGGATTCACAGCCCAGTCAGCCCCATAGAGCCGAATTGGTCGCCACTTTGCGTAAGGAGACAAAAGCAAGGGAAAGGACTGAGCATAAGTTGAGCTGGGAGTGAACTCGTTTCTTCTTTTTTTTTTTTTTTTTTGCATTTTTTTATTTATTTTTGAAAATTATATTGTTGACAATCTTTACCTAGTTAATTACGGTAACAAGGTTCAGGAGCTATAGGGAGGTGGGTAAGACTATTATGTCCATATTGTTTCCTTCTTGTATCTGAGGTAAAGGGGGTTATTGAGGGAGAAGCCCCTCCCAGTTTCCCACCCACCCCAAGTCCCGGATGTGGGGCATGCTCTGACATCCTTGCTCAAGTGGTTTTAATAGTTCATCAGTTATGAATCACTGCCATTTTCACCACTCCAAGCACGAGGGGGTTGTTGAAGAATCCACTGATTGACATAGTCATAGAGTCTTCATTTGCCCAGTATTTCGCTGGCAACACAGAGCTGAGGTGGTTGATTGACTTGTTCTTTCTTCTGTCTTTTCTTGGCCAGGGCTCTGAGTCCAGCATTTCGATTGGGGAGAACCCCAAAGAAATTGTGAGGTATTTATAGACCAGATTCTCGTATGTTCTAGCAAGCACAGGGCCCGGCACAGTCCATCTCCTGGATCAGCTGGTGGTTGCAATTGCTGGGTTGGTTCTGTTTTCAGGCCCAACATAAACTGGGACCAATGGCTGTTGCAGTCCAGCCTGGTTCTGCCCAGCACATACTAGGCCCTCACATATACCAGTGGGAGCTGCAGCCTAGTCAGAGCGACCCACAATAACACCCAGCCACGCGGCTAGGGGAGGGGAGGGGGCGGGGCGCGGCGCAGCTTCAGACCCCAGCCTTGCCAGGACAGGATTCCTCTCCCCGCGCAGGTGGAGACCACTGCCACAAAGGGAGGGGAAGGGGGCGAGGCGTGGCTAGAGACCACGGGAGACAGGGCCACGGTCCTCACTCTGGACACCGCGAGACAGGGCCTGGTCCTCTCTCCAGACCCCAGGAAGCAGGGCCCCGGTCTTCCCCCTGACACCTTGGACAGGCCCTGGTCCTCTCCAGAACTCTGAGACAGGGCCCTGGTCCTCTCTCCGGAACTGGAGACAGGGCCACGTTCTCTCCTGGACCCAGGAGACTGGACCCCGGTCTTTTCCCTGGAACACGGTAGACAGGGTCCTGTCCTTTCTTGGAGCCCGGGCGCCTCGGGTGCGGGGGGTTTCCAGCAGTGGCGGCTACCCTCGCTGCGGCTCCCATGGGACTCCAGCAGCAGTGGCGAGGGGAGGGGGCACTGCACTCCTGGAGAGCCCAGCTGTGCTGCCAGGGGAATGGAAGGGGCACCGGGCAGCTGGAGAGCCCAGGTGCAAGGGAAGCGGAGGGGGCGCAGCAGGGCAGGAGACCCTCCCCCACGCCGAGAGGGGATCTCCAGGAGCAGCTGGGACCCTCGCCTCTGGTGCTGGGGTTCTCCAGCAACAGCGATGACCCTCACCGCGGCTCCAGAGGGTCTCCAGCAGCAGCGGCGGCGAGGGGAGGTGTGGGGGGCTGCGCGGCTAGAAATCCCAGGCTGAAGGGAAAGGGAGGGGGCGTGGCACGCCTGCAGCCCCTAGCCACGCCACGAGGGGACAAAGCCAATTGTTTTTTGCAGCCCTAGGCAGAGAGAGCCGACCCCTTGCTGTGCCTCACTGCTAGAGGAGGCAATTCGGAACCAGCACAGCTCCAAACTCAGACACTGCTTTCCCTGGGATGCGCCAGGGTGGGGGGCCGCCAGCTAGGAGCTGGCGGGTGTGGGGGAAGCAAATGCGTCTCAGGCGCGCATCAGCCTGAGACCATGAAGGATTATCCGCGGGATTATCCGCGTGGTCCACGCGGTCCAGCCAAGGGCACAGGCAAGCCTGCTTAGTTGGCTAGCTTTCAGAGCAGCTCTCCAGAGGCAGCGAAGTTCTGCTCACCAACGGGGAAAAAAAAATCCGGAAGGCGGGGGAACAAAGCTTGGTTCATTCTCAACATCGCACGTCCCGGGGACTCTATTGCCCCTTGGCTTTACTCAGAGTTTCTGCTTAAGGTCTCTCTCAGCTGGTCCAGGCGGCAGGGAAGGCACCGGTCTCCTCCTTGGGGTGGGGGGGGAGGTTACGCCCCACCCACCTTGTCTTTCTTGTCTTTGCTGCCGGACTGTGCCGGGTTCTGCCGCCTCAGCCTTCCCGCAGCTTTTGTGTTGTCTTCCAAAGTTAGATTAACATTCCTGCCTTGAAATTTTTAAAAATATCGTTATTTTGGTAAATGTGCTACTTTACATCCATAAGTGGCTTTAAAATAACTCCAGAAAGTCACTTATAATTACCACTGAAAAAGCATGAAAATTAGCTTCCGATCTTGTGCAAACCTGGTTAGGTTTGTTGGCTCACCCCTTTCAGAGTGTGACTACAGGATACTCACCCTTCAAAAATCAAACTTTCAAAAAAGATTTATTTATTTTTATTGGAAAGTCAGAGATACAGAGAGGAAGAGAGAAGAAGATGTTCTGTCCTATGATTCACTCCGCAAGTGACCACAACTGCTTTCCCAGTTCACAAATAGGGAGCTGGATGGGAGCGGGGCTGCTGTGATTAGAATCATATGGAATCCTGGCACGTTTAAGGCAAGGACTTGAGCCGCTAGGCCACCGCATTGGGCCCCCAAAATGAAACCTTTTAACGTAAAGAAAACTCAATTTCTAAATGCGTCCTAAGAATCTACTAAAGATGCAAAGCCTCTCCTGTGTATTGTTTGAGAACAGTAAGAGCATCTAATTCTGTGTTGCTATAAAATGTCTGGTAAAAAAAAAAAGGAAGCTGATCAAAGTAAAAATGTAATTAATAATAGTTATTGTATTTTACTCTCCCCTGAAGATTTGCATGTATTGCTACTGCAGAGTTCCAAAGAATACATAAAATACATTTTCCCCAAATCATGCCCCCAACCTCATCTGAAAATAATTGATGATAGAGCTGGTGATGTGGCCTCAAGGACTAAGCCACCATCGGCATCATCAACATCCCGTGCAGGTGCTGCTTTGGGTCCAAGCTGCTCTACTTTCAATCCCTCTTCCCACACTAGTACCTGGGAAACACAGCCCAAGGATCACACTGAAAGTGTGAGGGGAAGCCTGTGTTGACTAAAGGAGACTCCAGTTGCGTCCTCTATAGCTTTGATGTGGACGCATGTACATGCCACTGCATGAAATAGCACAGCATCTAGTAACAGTGTCTATTGATTTTTACTCAAGGGGTACTTCCAGTGGAAGCGTCATTTTTTAAAAAGAAAAATCATAAAGGAAAAAGAAGGAAGGAAGGAAAGAGAGAGAGAGAAAGAAAACAAACTTTGAGGGTGGGCATGATGACCCAATTGGCTAATCCTCCAATTGTAAGCACCAGGACACTACTGATTCCTGTCCTGACTGTTCCAACTCCCTTCCAGCTCCCTGCTTGTGGCCTGGGAAAGCCTAGAGGATGGCCGCAGTCCTTGGGACCCTGAACCTACATGGGAGATCTGGAAGAAGCTCCTGGCTTCAAATCAGCTCAGCTCTGCCCTTCGGGGTCATTTTTGGAGTGAACAAACAAATGGAAGATCTTTCTGTCTCTCCTTCTCTCCGTAAATCTGCCTTTTCTATAAAAGTACATTTTTAAAAACTCAAACTGCAGTTTTATTTTTTTGCTACTGTATTCACTTGTCTTTTTTTTCAAACACCCCTTTTCTGCCACTCACGCAGAAGGGCATTTAAGCAAAGCAAAATGAAAATATCTCTATGGTCTCGGGAGCATTGTTGTAATTTTAGGGGCAGGCCTGGTTCTTGGCAGGGAAAGAGTGTAGCTTGGATCCATTCCAATCAGGGCACAAAAATCAGCTCTAAGGGCTTTGACGCGTAGAGAGAATGCTTCACCAGCTCTGGCTTCGTAATTCCGCATAGGAGGGAAAGCTTTCACCGAGTTCCTGTTGCAGGGATCACCATTTTCTGCAGGTGCGCCTGTGAGCGCGCGCCCAGGTGTCCCGACCTGAGTGCGCTGGTTAGTCAGACGCGCGTGTGTCTTGATTTCAATCAGAGTTGTTGTAGGTTTCAGCGGCCTGTCCATCAACTAGTATTTCTGGAGAAGCTCTAAATCCAGACACCTGCTACCCAGCATCCTCCACCCGCCCGACTCGTGGGAGGTGGAATGGAGAATAGTTCAGGTGTGCGCGCTCAGGTGAGCGGCGCGCCCCGGGCCAGTAGCCGGGGACCAGGGACCAGGGACCAGGGACCAGGGAAGGCCAGCATCGGGCCCGGAGGAGCACAATGCCGCGGGTGAGTGTCCCCAGTGGAATCCAGAGTCCACTGAGCCCTGGTCTCTTGGCCACTAGCCTGGCGGGCTGAGGTTTAAGCTGGCGGGGAGGCTCTGAGCTCAGGGGATGGGGCAGCTGGTCTGGTCTGCGGCTTCAAGCTCCTTAGGTTTAGTCTGAGTGTTTGGGCGGCGGCAGAATGGTGATCTAGTTCCTCGCTACTACAGCGCTCCGGAAGGGGGGATTCAAGTTAGAAAGCGACCGGGCAGATTTTTTCAAGTCCCTCTCTCTGGGTCCAGACCCATGGTCCCAAACGCTGGGACTACAGAAAACTTTTGCGACTAAGTGAAGACCTCCTAAGGCACCCGCGGTGCGGTTCTGCCCGAGTTGCAACATTCGTTTAATTGGCGTTAATTAGAATACTCCATTGGTGAAAAAGTCAGTCTGGATTTGGGTCTTTGACTTCATATCCCTTGTTTTCGCGTTCGTAAATAGTGGTGATAGAATATGACAAAAATACACCATTGGGGAATTTTTTGGTCAAGTTCAAGAAGTAGCACCGTTACCTCTGTCTAGACTTCAAAGTGGACTTTAAAATACTGTGTGTCTCACACTTTCCAATTCCATTGTGAGGGTGAAGTGAGCAGGGAACATGGAGTTTTTTAATGTGGTGGTAAGGTGTTGCAAAACCAGGGCTTGTTTCCTGAAAAAAAAAAATAGAGAGCTCAGACAATTATCAAAGTTTCTGGACATTTCTCTTGTGGTTTGATTCTTGAAATTTTCAGTATGGGAGCCCTTCGGTGTTGTTTAAATTTGTACGGAAAACAGACTCCTGAGTAGAGACCCTTTGTTTAGTTTGTACTTTGCAACCTGACATTTGACAATGGTTGGTTCTAAACAGTTGTGCTTTATTGGCACGATGGAGTTTGGCTTTTTTTTTTTTTTTTGTAAACTTGTTCAATTAGGATGCACTTTGCTGGTAATCTTCGTGCTGTATTTGTAAAGTTTTGTTTTGAAATGCTGTTTTACTCTGACCTGAAAGAAGTGGAACGTACAGTTAAAATTTTGTGTTGAGGGAAACAATAGAAGGCTTAAAAAAAAAACTTTGAAGTGGGATTCTTTGAATGTTTAAGTCTTTTTTTTTGCACAAGCTGCTTTCTTGGTAAAGACTGTTTCTTGTTGTTTGTGTGGGTGAGTTCCAGCCCCTTCCCTGTTCCCCAGGGGCCATCAGCACAATGGTCTCTTCAGTTCTCAAGCCAGAAGCAGAGAAATCTATCCTTTCCTGAATCTCCCCCATCCAGTGCATCCACGCTGCTGGTCAGTTTTCACCGTCAGCCACCCTGAGCGCCCTAGGCTGCAGGATCCTGTGCCTTAGTGCTGTGCTGGATGTAAGCAGCCAGAAATGAACCAAGCTCAAGCAGTGCTTGCACACATGATTGTGGCAGAGTCAGGGAGGCAGGTTCCCAGCCAAGAGGAATTAGGTGTCAGAATGGGAAAGCTTTGGAGATGCAAGGAGGCACTAGCTTCCTTTACAACAGGTAGCCCTGGAAGATCTACCTGACAAACTGAGATGGGGAGGAACCAGTCACAGGGAAAGGGGCAGGGAGACTGCAGCCTGGCCTTGGAGCAGTTGTGCTGGGAAGGGCTTGGCTTATCCGAGGACTCGGCAGCAAGGGAGGGTTGACCTAGAAGTCAGCCAGAGATCAGACCACGCAGAGACCTGCAGATGACAACCAAAGGTTTAGGTTGATTCTGAGAGGAGGGACAGCCATGGTAGAGTTTTCAGCAGGCAGGACTGGGGCTGCCAGGTAGAGGATAGGAGTTGCAGGATAGGAGGTAGAGGATGAGAGTAGGAGGCCCCGCTGGGTGCTCTCCGGAGGTTTGACCTCAGCTCCAGGCATCCTTTAGAGGTGATAGTTAAGAATGTTACACAAGTGTATGTACTTAAAACAGGTCTTGGATAATGTTTAGTTGGAAAACAAATCAATCTCAAAATGGCCAATTTGTGAATTCATCAGCTTCCATTGTTTGTAATGGAATTTTAATTTTTTTCTACTAGGATCATTTGTGTGACTTTATGAGCATTTTAGGGTTATAAGATTGCCAGCATTGCTAAGAATTTTCACCTGTAGGATCACATGTTTCCAGTCAAGTGGGTCTCCAACTTTAGGGTGTGTCAGCATCACGGGACAGGCTCTCTGCTGCCTTTGAGTATTAACAAGCCGAGAAACTTCGATCACTTGTTACGTGATTGCCTCCTATTCAACACTGTTCCATGCTGACCTCTATTTCACATTGAATTATTACAGATAATATGAACTAGAGATATTATAGAATGTTCTGGGGTGAGGAGTAATTTGCACACTGTTGCCTTTCCAGCTTCAGTCACTCATTACCGATGCATTTGATGGTAATAGATTTCAGAAAATCAAAGAATACTTTGAACAGAAAGAGAGCCATTCCCCTCAAAAATACAGTCGTCTGCTCTTACAAAAGCTTGATAGCTCCATCAATAAGGCAAGTATGTTTTGCTTTCTGGTGTGCCCAAAGTACCTGCGTTGAACTGCCGACGTGAGTGGTGACGCAGTGTGGTCTCCTGCCTAGGAGCTGGATGAGCATGCCTTTGGGCATATCTCCCTGCTGCTCACCTGTGTTCGGCAGTTCTTCATGGATGGTCCTGAAGAAGATGAGCCTTTACTAATTCAGCAGGGACTGATCCCAAAGATAAGTGTCACCTTGTCACTGCTTGAAGCTCTGGGTAACCTGAAGGATTAGGGTGGGTTTAGTTGTGTTACATTATTCTGTCCCATGGAGACCAAATCAGAGAAAAAATCAGTATCCCGACTTTGCCACATCTGTATCCCCACTTTGCCACATCTGTATCCCCACTTTGCCACATCTGTATCCCCTCTTTGCCACATCTGTATCCCTACTTTGCTACATCTGTATCCCCACTTTGCCACATCTGTATCCCCACTTTGCTACATCTGTATTCAACAAATATATGGTGGGGAGGGAGATGGAATGGTGACAAAAAATAGTTTTGGACGGGGAGAGCTGGAGTGGTGACCAAGGTATTTTATTTTTAAAAAAGATTTTTTTTATTGTGAAGATTTACAGAGAGAAGGAAAGACAGAAAGATCTTCCATCCGATGGTTCACTCCCCAAATGGCCATAATGACCAGAGCTAAGCTGATCCGAAGCCAGGAGCCAGGAACTTCTTCTGGGTCTCCCATGCAGGTGCAAGGTCCCAAGGCTTTGGGCTGTTCTGTACTGCTTTCCCAGGCCACAAGCAGGGAGCTAATGGGAAGTGGAGCAGTCAGGATACCACCCGGCACCCTTATGAGATCCTGGCGGTTGCAAGGCCAGGATGTAACCACTGAGCTATCACACTGTGCTGAACCGAGGTATTTTAAAGCATAGCTTCATGGGATAGTGGACAGTGCTTGCCACCTTCTGTAATGCCAAGCACGGGCACCAATTTGCTTGACTTCCAATCCAGCTACCTGCTAATGTGTTTGGGAAAAGCAGCAGCAGATGGCCCAAGTGTTTGGGCCACTGCACCCCATTGTGGGAAACCAGGATCCAGTTCTAGCTTTGCCAGCGCAGCAGCTTTCTGGGGGTGGGAGGGGGGAGAGAAGCAAGAAGAAGGAGCTATTTTCTCAGAGAGAGAGAGAGAGAGAGCTGTCCGTGTGTGTGTGTGTGTGTGTGTGTGTGTGTCCCTGCTTCTGTTACTCTTTCAAATTTTGTTTTTTTGTTTTTTTTTAAGAACTGACCTCCCTCAGTTGAGGTCACTTCTTGAGGGGAGGTCCTGGGGTAAGTTTGATCACATTAACATAAAAGAGCATGGAATTTTAATCATGAATTTAAGGATGGAGAAAATATAGTTTCAGAAGACAGATGATTCAATTCTTTTGATTTTTCGACATCATCGCACCAAAAATGTTTCTCTGAGCTTTGAATTAAACATACCATTTTGTTTCCTTTAACGCACTAAAGGACTCAGTAATATTTTTTATAGACAGTGGATGATTTGGAACATAATTATGTTTCTTGCTGTTGGGATACCACTTGCATTTCTAAATTTTAATATTTGTTGCAAAGGTGAGGAGGTTGCAGACCATTGTGGACTTTTGATTAGGATGGAGAGGGTTGGGTTTGGGGGGCAGTGGGATGGCTGAGAAAAATGTTCCTGCCTTCCCTCCTCTGTCCACAGGGGAAGAGGGTTGGAAGAGTAGAGAGAGAAGGTGTGCCACTCCTTGCCAGGCTACAGTGGTGCCAAGGGATGGAGATGGTTGTTGGCTGTCTCCTTAGGGACCCTGATGGGGGTGCAGGGGAGAGAGAATGTCCTGAGGGAGTTATTTCTCTTGGCTTCTTGCACAAGAGGTGAGAAATTCTAAGGTCTCTTGGCTGCCCGCATCTACCTCAGTGTGCCCACAGACTTAGGCATTCATGCATTTGGAAGGCAAAGTGCCAGAGGGGACACAAAGAAAGATGTTTCATCTGTTGATTGATACCACTACAGCCAGCGCTGGACCAGGGCAAAAGCAGGAGCTGGGAATCCCTGCTGGGTCTCCCAAGCAGGTGGCACTTGGTCCATCCTCTGCTGCTTTCCCAGGTGTAGTGACAGGGAGACAGGGGAAGCAGAACAGTTGGGATGCCAGCACCGCAGGTAGTGGCTTAACCCAGTGTGCCACAGCTCTAGGCCCCCAGGTGATTGAATCTAAAGTGAAGGTTTTTCTGATGTAAATGCAGGAAATGTCTCAGACCTTGCCTATGTTACAGTCACCAGTCACGTGGAGAGAGTTAACCATTGCCTGGGCTCTGTCACCAGCAATTTTGATTTCCTGGGTCTGGGATCAGGGAATTTTCAGATAGTGCAAGCTTTTCCCAGTTCCCATTGAGGCTTGTTTGTGATGTTCAGCAGGGTGCTTGATTCTGAAATGCAGTGTTCAAGGCTCTGTAAGGAGCTGTTTATCCAAACTCCTGCTCAGCAAGAGCCGTTTTCTCTTCTGACCTGTCTCAGCAAAAAATGGTCTTCAGATGGCCTTTGCTTTATTGAGTAAATATATTCTAGGAAGGTGACAGAAGTTTTGTTTGTTTTTTCTGACTTACTGATGTTATTGTTGGAAATGGAGATTTGCAGAGAGAAGGACAGCTGGAGACCCAGAAGCAGCTCCTGGTTTCCAAATGGCTCAGTTTCTGCTGTTGGGGCTATTTGGGGAGTGAACCCACAGTTGGAAGATTTTTCTTTCTGTCTCTCCTTCTCTCCATGTCTCCTTTTTAATAAAAATAAGTCTTTTTTTTAAAGTTTGTTATAAATTATTCCCATCCTAGCAACTTAATATGAAATCAAATATATATTTCTATGATAAGCCAAACCTTGTTTTAGCCAGCTGTGTTTGACCTAAGAAAGGTAGCCAGGCCTGGGCCCATCGAGTGCCATCAGGGTGGCACTGGGTGGAGCCGTTCCCAGTTCTGCATCTCCGTTGACAGGTTGCTTTCTGCATGTTTGCCCCTGTGTTGGGAAGATCCGTTGAGCTCAGTCCTGTTTGCCAGTCCCTTCTGGAGCTTTCTGGCATCCATCCTGGCTAAGTCTTCAATTCCTGCTGAGAACCCGAGAGCTTAGGAGGCTCCTGGAGGTTTCTGGCTCCATCATGAGTCTTCCGCATGGCAGATGTGAGAGCCAGGCCTACCTGGACATGTGCAGGGAAGAGGAGCTTTAGTCCCATTCTGGTCGCCTGAGAAAATCTCCTAGAGAATTTTCATTGACTAGGCTGCAATTACTCAGTCCTGTGTGGTTCCATCTGCCTTTTCTGTCTCGGCTACATAGTTTCCTGGTTTGAGAGGATGACAGGATTTCTGACCATGGAAGACCTGGTCTCAGATGTATCTCTGATCAGTGCGACAGAAGACTTCCTGGACACTGCTATGGTAAGGCTCTGGGGAACTTCACTGTGCATGCCCCCTTGGAAGTGGACAGGAATAGCAAAGCTTCATCCAGGTCTCTTCCACGGGTACAGGAGCCCAAGCACCTGGGCCACCCTTTGCTGCTTTCCCAGGCGCATTCGCAGGGAGCTGAATCAGAAGTGGAGCAGCCAGGACTCAGAACAGCTGCCATCCAGGAGGCCACTCTGTAGGTGGTGGGGGAGCATGCTACACCACAGTGCTGGCCCCTCGAGGTTATTTTCAAAGCCTGAATTTCTGTAAGATGTGCGTTTCGTTAAAAGACTTTATTATCAGAGTATCATTTAAAGAATAACTGTACATCAACACACATGTCCGTGTTAAAAGAAAAATGGCTTATTTACATATGTACAAATAGCCACTTGCTCATTGTATGCAGGTGGCTGAGGTTCACGTAAGCTTTCTCGAAAGTTCTTTAAGGGCACCCTCTGCCTATGAGGGCACCCTCTACTAACATGAACGTTACAGTTTAGAATGCTGCTTTAGAATAATAGCTGAAACCTTTCTTTTTATTAGGTTATTTCCAGATGCAGTAGATAAGGTAAGTCTATTATTAGCTACCAATTGGCTACCTATTTTAATTAATATTACAATACAGAGACTATCGAAAGTGGGGTTAAATATATTTGAATTTATTGAGAAAGCATATGATAGTGTTGAAATACATTTTGTTGTGAAAACCTGTTTATTTGCCTGGTTGTGTTTGTAGTTGCTGCTGTCGCTAAATGGCTGCTAAGCTTTGTTCAAGTCGTGAAAAACCAGGTTGGTCATTGCACACCAGCAGCATGGTCAGTGCTGTGATTCCCACTGAGGCAGCACCAGGGGCTGGTAGGTCCTGAGAGGATGGATTGGGAAGTTTGGCCGTCTCAGCTCTCCTGTTTCTGGGTAATCTCTTTGGCATGTGGCCACTGAAGTGCCATCTGCCACAAAGCCCTCCTCATGCCACCACAGTTACTCAAACCTAGAGGCAGACCAAGAGGAAAACCAGGCCAGTGTAGCTGTTGCTGACTTGACCTGAATTTGCTTTGGCTGCTTTCCTCCTTAAAGAGTATAAAGGTAAGGATTCTAGAAAAGGAAACTGGGGACTAGGTGGTTGATTTTTTTTTTTTCCAAAGTGGCTCACAGAAAAGACAATTTTGATACTTTCAGTTATTATGAACTCCAAGGTATATTTAAAACATTGGACCATTTCAGAAACTGGGGACCTCTTGCAACAGATACATTTTTTGTTTGATACACCTTTTTGATTTTCATGTTCAAGAGTGGTTATTGACGATGTCTGGTCACGGGGGATTTCAGACTTGTTACCAGCTGTGCTGTGTTTGTCAGAGGTCTTCATCTGTCAGTGGACTCCACATATCTTCAAGTTAATTTTTTTTTGTGAACTTCATAAATGATAATTGTGGTCTTTAAAAATTGGCAGAAAAAGTATTTTCCATTGTGTATTTGGACATTTGTAGCCCCAATATTCATGTAAAGAGACTTGGAGTGAGTGGACAGTTGGAGAATGAACCAACAGATGAGAGCACTTTCACACTGCTGCTATCTGCTTCTCTGTCAGACTAAACCCTTGCACAATCTTAATTTTTATTGTAATACACAAATGTAAGAAGCATATGGAAATAACAGGAAATTGTGGGGCCAGTGTAGTGGCTCAACACACTAACCCTTCACCTGCAAGCACCAAATTCCCATGCGGGCACTGTCCCAGCTGTTCCATTTCCTATTTAGCTCCTTATTTATGCCCTGGAAAAGCAACAGATGATGGCCCAAAGCCTTAGTATCCTGCACCTACATGAGAGACCTGGAAGAAGCTCTTGGCTCCGTATTGGATTAGCTCAGGCTCTTGTGGCCTTTTGGAAGGTAAACCAGTAGATGGAGAGACAGAGTGAAAGATCTTCCTTCTCTCTGTAAATCTGCCTTTCCAATGGAAAAAATATGTACGTACATATTTAAAAGCCAGAAGCTAGGAGTTTCTTCTGGGTCTTCCATGTGGATGCAGAGTCCCAAGGCTTTGGGCCATTCTCTGCTGCTTTCCCTGGCCATAAGCAGAGAGCTGGATGGGAAGTGGAGTAGCCAGCACATGAACCAATGCGTATATGGGATGCTGGCAATTGGAGGTAGAGGATTAGGCAGTTGAGCCATAGCACTGGCCTCAAAATAAGTATTTTGGAAAAACAAAAGGAAACTAGGGAGAATCAAGATGGCAGAATAGGGTAAGGACATGTTTTAACAGAGAAACATTAGTCAATGTTAAGCAGAGAGGACACATTCCAGGAAATAAGAGAAGGCAGAATGACAGCAGAGGAGCACCTGGAGAGTGACAGACACAGGAAAGCAGCATATACAACAGTGTGGTGTGGCAGTGACTGATACCCTAGCAACACTCAGCCAGCGGTGACCTGAACTGCACCTGCAGTGAGAACTCAACTGGCAACAAGGTGGGAAGGGGCGTTTCCCCAGAGATCAGGAGGTGAACCCAAAGAACTGCCTGTCTGCTGATCTGTTGGATTTCACCAGGAGCAGAAACAGAGTGGCAGGTTCCAGACAGGCAGTGTGGGAACAACATGGACTTCAGGGCCTAGTCTGCCTGCTAGAGCCAAAGCAGGCAGCATTTTGTATAGGAAGGCAAAGGCTGTGATAGGACAGCACTGTGCATGCACTGAGCTGGGATGAACTCATTCTGGCTCAGTGAACTGCAAAAATGTGGCATCCTACAGGTTCCACCCAAGACAGGTCTGCTTAGAACTCAGTCCTGACTACCAGCAGATCAAGAACTCTAGTAGTGACACATCAGGTGCAAATCTGAACAGTGTGGAAAAACTTTACAACTGCAGTGACAACAGTGAACTGTGCATGTGCAGAGCTGGGAGAGAACTCACTGAGCTCAGTGCATTGCACGGGTCCCACAGGAAAATAATACCAACTATGGCATATGGGTCAAAACAGGTCTGTGTGGCCCTCAGACCTAACAGCCAATAGGCTCCAGCAAGATTAGCACCACCATCAACCTAGCTATATAGGACACCTGGTGTCTCCCTAATCCTAGGACCTGCTCCAACCGGAAGTGGAAGAAAGGTTGTACAGACAACAATGCAGCCTCAGCACAGTATCACAGAAGGTGGAGAGTGGTGAGCCAGGAGCTGGGGCTGTCTAGACCATGGTAGATGTCTAACATGAGAACCCAGAGTTGGAACTTGGTGGAAAAAGTGGCCCAAGTAACTGCAAACAAAGAGATGTGTGCCAACCACAATAAATAAAATCAAATTGCAGACCTGTGGGTGACAGAGTGTAGAAACCTGTCCCAAGGAAGCAGAAGTACAGTGACCAATAGTAAAAGAGGAGCCACAGTCACAATGAATATTACTGAATACTCTCCTGTAAAGGAGCAAAACCCTTAGCCAACCTCAGAGTTCACTGAGGAAGATATCGAGAAAATGGGGAACACAAAATTCAAAACACTTGTTATGAAACTTCTTATCAACAACAAGAATCATGTAATACTTTAATAGTTTAAGGAATTTAAGGAATATGTCACACTGGAAATGAATCAAATGAAAGCTGATATATCAGAAATGAAAAATGCAGTGGAGTGAATAAAAAGTACAGTGGAGAGTCTCCAAAATAGAATGAAGGAGGCAGAAGAAAGAATCTCAGAATTGGAAGATATTTCTTGTCACCAGAAGGAAACAAGCAAAAAGCTGGAAGCAGAGCTGGGTCAAGCTAAAAAAAATATTTAAGAACTGAAAGACACTATTGAAAGGTCAAGTATAAGAGTTATGCGATTCCCAGAAGGTGCAGAAAGAGAAGTTGGGTTTAAAAATGTATTTAATGGGGCCCGGTGACACGGCCTAGTGGCTAAAGTCCTCGCCTTGAAAGTCCCGGGATCCCATTTGGGCGCCGGTTCTAATCCTGGCAGCTCCACTTCCCATCCAGCTCCCTGCTTGTGGCCTGGGAAAGCAGTTGAGGATGGCCCAAGGCTTTTGGACCCTGCACCTGCGTGGGAGACCTGGAGGAGGTTCCTGGTTCCTGGCATTGGATCGGCATGCACTGGCCATTGCGGCGCACTTGGGGAGTGAAACATCGGACGAAAGATCTTCCTCTCTGTCTCTCCTCCTCTCTGTATATCTGACTTTGTAATAAGATAAATAAATCTTTAAAAAATGTATTTAATGAAATAATCAGGGAAAATTTCCCTAATCTAGAGAAAGAATTGGGAAACAACATCCTGGAGGGACACAGAACTCCCAACAGGCTTGACCAAAAGTGATCTTCACCATGACACATGATAATCAAGCTCTCTTCAATCAAACATAAGGAAAAGACCCTTAAATGTGCACATGAACAAATCAACTGACATATAAAGGAATGCCAATTAAATTCACAGGAGACCTCTCACAGGAAACTCTGCAGGCCAGAAGAGAATGGAGTGACATATTCCAGATTCTAAAAGCAAAAAATAGTTAGCCCAGGATTACCCAGCAAAACTTTCTGTTGTCTTTGCAAATGAAATACAGTTCTTCCACAGTAAAAAGAATAGACCTCTTTCAAAACTGCCCTACAAAGGGTACTTAAAGACGGTCTCTTGACAGAGAAGAGAAATCGCACCCACCAAAATCAAAGGCAAATGTGAAGAACATCTCAGTAAAATAACAACAGTAGACTAAATTAATGCACAACCCATTGCTAAAATGACAGAATCAAATTATCACCTATTCATATTAACCCTGAATGTGAATGGCTTAAACGCATCAATCGAATGTCATAGATTAGCAGACGGGATTATACAAACAAAACCCATCTATTTGTTGCCTGCAGAAGACATATCACCAAGAAAGATTAACAGAAACTATATCTCATGGATTTTGATTTTTTTTAAATTCCATCTCTTCAAAACAGTTTTTCTTTCCCCTCATTAAATTCTTCAATGACTTATAGATCATACGATTGCATCATTTTGTTAAGGAATATTCTTGATTTTCTTTCTCTTCAACACATTGGTCATTCAGTAGCGTGTTATTTAACTTCATAGCATTGTAAATTTCTATTTCTTCCTGTTGATTTTGTATTGTGGCTTTTCATTTAAGCATATGTATAGTAACTGTAATGGAGACTGTCTTATCCAGATGTGAGGATGCATTGCAGTATGCATCTCTACTTCCAAAGATGGACTCCCAATGAAACTGTTTACTGTATCTTGACAATAGGATGTGGGACTCTCTGCCATTGTCCATGCCCGCAATGATGGACATATGACTGTTTATGAGGAACTGTGCTATAGTAATAATATAGTAGTACTTGTGGGACGAGGGAATTTGGGGAGGGAGTAAGGGAAGTCCTAGGGCCTATGGAACTGTATCAGAAAATGATAACAATAATAGTAGTAATGAGAAATGAAACTGTACAAGGAACTGCACATTCTTAGTTGGTGTAGAAATCAGAAATCAGTTTTGCTTTAGGTATGATGACAGGGAAGAGTCATACTGCTTGTTCCATTTTCCTTCATGGATATCTGCATGATTCATACATATGTGGCCTGGAACTTTTAAATTTATTTGAGTGGTAGAGTTACACACACCAGGGACGGGAGAGAGATCAATTGATTTTCCATGTCCTGAAATGACTACAACAGCTATGTTTGGGCCAGGATAAAGTCAGGAGTCTGGGATTTCCTCTTGGGCCAGCATCTGCTGTCTTCCTAGGTACATTAGCAGGGAGCTGGATCAGAGGCAAAAGAGCTGGGACTAGAACTGGCAAGCTGTTATGAATGCTGGTCTCACAAGGGACCATGTAACTCGCTGTACCAGTGCTCACCCAAGAGGTTTGTTGATTTGAAAGGCAGAGTGACACCTCTTCCATCTGCTGCTTCACTCCCCCATGGTCTCAACTGCCGGGGCTGTTAGCATGGAGCTGGACTGGAAGCAGAGTGGCTGGGATTCCAACGGGCATTCCAGTATGGACCTGAGGTACCAGGGCTTAACTCCTGTGCCACAACACCTGCTGGTAGTGGGTTTAACACAGACTTGATCTTGTTTCATGGCCAGACCTCATCATTCCATGGCTTTTGTAGATTTGCCTTTCCATGTCATTTGGGAGTCATTTCCTTGGTCATTGTTGGCGTCTTATTTTTCCCCTGCCGTTCTTTCCACTGCATCTGTGTTGCTGTTTTGTACTGAGCCTGCACCCGCAGAGTTTGCTGTGGCGTTTCCTGCTTCTGTGTAAGCTGCTGCCTCGTGTGCCAGCTCTGCTGCCATCCTCCTCCTCTTGCTTGCGCTGAATCTGCTGCGGCTTCTCTTCCTCCTGCGGCAGCTGCTGCGCTGCGCTGTTTCTGTTACTGCTGCTGCCTCACCTGCTTTGGTCTCTGCTTTCCTGGTGCCTCTTCTGTGTTTTTTCCCCCTGCTGCTGTTGCCCCTACAGTTGTCAGTTTCTCTTCCTCTCCTTCCTCCTCCTCCCCAGATAGGAGAGGCAGAGCTATCTGCCATCTGTTGATTCACTCCCAGAATTTCCAGAACAGCTGGGGCTAGGTCTCCCTGGAGGGCAGCAGAAACTCAGTTACCCTGACTGCCTCCCACGGACTGCATGGCAAGGAGTTGAGACCAAGTGCTGTAGGACACGGACACTGTAACCACTAGCTCCCCTAATTCTTTTTGGCACACATTTGATTCTTGTAAAATATGCTTTCAGGGAAAATGCAGATGTTGGATTCCTTCATCCTCAGTTTAGGATTCCTGGTGACAGAAAGGAGGATCAGCCATTCGCTTCAGCAGGAAGTGAGCTGCAAATAGGAAACTAGACCACGAGTGCTCCAGCAGCTTCCAAGAAACTTATGCATGGGTCTCTGTTTTCTTTCTTTCCTGTGAATGCCTTCCCCAATTCTGAGAAGGCCGTGAGGACTTTGAACTTCATTTTGCAAGCTGTACCTCCGGAAGAGAGAAAAAGCCTCCACTTGTCAGAAAGCATATGTCATCTTATGTAAGTGGCTTTAGCCTCAAGTACGTGGTGTTGTTAAGAGCAACTCTCTTGTGGTGGTGTTGGTTCAGCCTTTCTTCTCATGGATGAGTGCAATCATTCGTGGTTTCGGTGAAGGCTCAGTGCACCTGCCGTGTGTGCTAGATAACGCGGGAGGACCGAGAAAGAGGCAGACTGACTGTGTTCTTGTTTCTTTATGGGTTGTTTGGATTTTTTTTAATAGATTTTATTGTTATTGGAAAGCCGGATATACAGAGAGGAGGAGAGACAGAGAGGAAGATCTTCCATCCGATGATTCACTCCCCAAGTGAGCCACAACAGCCGGTGCGCACCGATCCGATGCCGGGAAACAGGAACCTCTTCCGGGTCTCCCACGCAGGTGCAGGGTCCCAAAGCCTTGGGCTGTCCTCGACTGCTTTCCCAGGCCACAAGCAGGGAGCTGGATGGGAAGTGGAGCTGCTGGGATTAGAACTGGTGCCCAAATGGGATCCCGGGACTTTCAAGGCGAGGACTTTAGCTGCTAGGTCACGCCGCCGGGCCCGGGTTGTTTGGATTTTACAAGGCAAGGTGAAATGCTTTATTAGACCATCCATGATTTTTTTCCTTTTGTGTATGTGAGCTCAATCAGTGACTGGGAAGAATGTTGACAGTGCAAGTCCTGGGGCCAGACTGCTTGGCTTCCAATCCTACCTTTGCCACTTCCGTGCGTGGAGTGCAGCTTGAACATTGTCCTTCATGCTGCTTACCTATAGACTGGGGTTGGCAGTAACTTCCCAGTGAAGTTCTTGTGAAGGTCAAGTGAGACAGTCTTACAGTGGCCAGTGCGATGTTTTGCGGAGAGCATGGACTCTTAGGTTACCAGCTGTTCGCCACCCCAACAGGCCGTGGAGTTTGCATTGCTTTGAAGTGGTGGAATTTTGGGTGACCTCGCTATGCCTGCATAGTCATTGCAGCGTGAAATTTGGAAGGAAGGATGTCATGTGTGACTGCAGAAAGAGCAAATTTAGCACAATATTGTGAAATGTGATTTTAAATGGCTGACAGTGGCAGTCCAACATTTATTGGCTGGGCAGCTGTTACTGGTGAGTTTACCATAGTGTACAGGTGGTGACCAATGATCATCAATGCATTGATGTCATGTTTAACCATGTCACTCATCATTTCTGCACTGGACTTGTCCTAAAAAACAAAACAAACAAAACCACCTTTTTTTTTTTTTTTATTTGACACAGTGAAATCACTATCTTCAATGTATTTAGAGTTAATATTGATGTTCTGATATCTAATATGTTGAGATTGGAAGATCTCATGTTTTCTCAATTTTCAAATCACAATCCTATGGTCATGCTGCCTTCTTATCTGTGTGTTCAGGAAAGTCTGGAATGTTCTGGACTTTCAGGCACAAGTGAGACCTGCAAGTGTAAAATGAAGTGGTGCTGTTTTAGGGCTGTTTGTTGAGTAGCAACAGATCAATCTACATATGAGGAACTAGGCTATCACAAGATGTTGCAATAAATCTCTTCTTTAAAATGGGAGTTACTGTAACATGGAAGAAAGATTAGTGTCACAGTTGTTAAACTTGACTTGAAATTCTTGATTATATACAGGTACTTTAAAAGCTTGTGGAAAATGGAATTTAAAAATAGAATGTGTTTTGTTGTGAAAATCTGGAAATTCCATGCATGAATTTTCTTAGAGATTAATTTGTTTATTTGAAAGTTACATAGAAAGAAACACACACACACACACACACACCTCTTCCATCCACTGATTTCTCTTCCCACATGGCCACAACAGCTAGGACTGGGCCAGGCTGAAGCCAAGAGCCAGAAGCTTCTTCCAGATCTCCCACATACATACAGGGGCCCAGGCACTTGCGGCATCTTCTGCTACTTTCCCCAGACGATCAGTAGGGAGGTGGAGGTTAAGTGGAGCAACTGAGACATGAACGGGTGCCCATAAGGATGCTATAATGCCAGCAATGGTCTTTACCCACTGTACCACAGCACCGTTTCCACAGATTTTTGTAACAGGCACTTTTTTGCAAACTTTTAAAAAAATACATTTTTTGAGAGATTAATCAGTGTTCCATCTGCTAATTTATTCCCAAAGTTTGCAATGACCAGGGCTGGAATTTTGGTTTGCTACAAGAGTGGCAGGGGCCCAAGTCATTGGGTCACTTTCTGCTGCTCTGCTAGGCGCTTTAGCAGGAAGCTCGATTGGAAGTGGGGCAGCTAGGACTCAACCTGGTGTCACAGGTAGCAGCTTAACCTGCTGTGTCATAATGCCAGCCCTGCTTCTGGTGAACTTTTTAGACAACTTTCCATATGCAAGAATCTCTTTTTGCAGCCAAGTAAACCTACCCTTTAGTTCTGTTTTCCACCAACTTTTAGGAGTAACCTCATCCAGTGAGAGACTGTGTTCGTTACAGTTTTGACATTACAGTCAGTGAGGGGAATTTGAAGTCATTTCAAACGTACAGATTGATTTTAAAAATATTGTCAGCATGATACACTTGATGTAACTTTGCCACTTGATGTACCTGTCAGTAAAGGTGCTTGATTTAAATGCTTCAGGAAAGACTTTGCAAGGACCATCATAACTGTGGGTGGTAAGAATGTAAATATTTACTATATTAAATATTGGGCCCTGGAGGGGATTTTCTAAGCATTTGGGACCCAGGGAGAAGAAAGGATGAATCATGGTCAAACTCTGAAAAGAGGTATTGAGATTTGATTTTCAATTTATTTTGAGAGGTACAGACCGAACACTGTAAAGAATAATTAGGAATTGCATATTTATTCACCATGCAACTTTGTTAAATTTTAGTATGTTGGCACATCTACCGTAAATACTCTTTTTGAAAACAAATGGAGTCAAAATGAAGAAGAGTGCCCTGTGTCCTTGTTCTCAGGCCATTTCATTTCTCCTTGACTCACAGTTTCCATGTCTAAGCAACTTTTTCTAAATTTTCTATTTTCATAAGTGCTGAAAATTTTATTTTTTAAATTTAAATTTTAAAAATTAGTTAAAAACACAATTTTAAAAAATGCTTGAGAGACAGAGACAGAGAGCTCCCATCCACCAGTTTATTCCTCAAGTGCCCACCTCAGCCAGAGCTGGGAAACAGAAACCCAGTCTGGGTCTCCTGTGTGTGTGTGGCCGGGACCTCATCCCTTGAACCGTCACCTCCTGCCTCCCAGGGTTGCGTTAGTTGGATGTTGGAATCAGGAGCAGAGTTGGAATACAAACCAAAACACTGCAAATCAGATATGGGTATCCCAACAGTGACTTAACCAGGCCAGGTGCCTTGGCCCTTAATGTATATAAGTACCGTCCTATGGAAAGTATTTTGCTCTATGCAGTTTTAGAGTCCATTGTGAATATCATAAGTGACCTTAGAATTTTATTTTTTAAACAAATATTTTATGGCTATTTTGATGAACTTTCTTTGAATTATAAAAATATTTATTTTTTTTAACTTGAAAGGCAGATTTTGGGCCTGGCGCCATGGCCTAGTGGCTAAAGTCCTCGCCTTGAGTGCACTGGGATCCCATATGGTCATGGGTCCTAATCCCAGCAGCCCTGCTTCCCATCCAGCTCCCTGCTTGTGGCCTGGGAAAGCAGTCAAGGACGGCTTCTGCTAGAGACCCAGAAGAAGTTCCTGGCTCCTGGCTTCGGATCGGCACCGCACCGGCCATTGCGGCTCACTTGGGGAGTGAATCATCGGATGGAAGATCTTCCTCTCTGTCTCTCCTCCTCTCTCTATATATCGGACTTTGCAATAAAAATAAATAAAAATTAAAAAACATAGATTTTTATAGAGGGAAGGAGAGACAGATCTTCCATCCACTTGTTGCAACAGCTGGAGCTGAGCTGATCTTGAGTTAGGAGCCAGGAAGGACTTCCGGGTCTCCCACGTGGGTACAGGGTCCCAAGGATTGGGCCGTCCTCCACTGCTTTCCCAGGCCATAAACAGGAAGCTGGATCGGAAGTGGAACAGCCAGGAAATGAATGAGTGCCCACGTGGGATGCCAGTGGCAGCAGGCAGAGGATTAGCCAGTGTTGCCATTGTGCCAACCGTTTCCTTTAAAAATTTTAAATGTATCTAACATAAAACCACAAATATTATTCATTTATATGTTGTTGACATCTTTTAGATTTCTCTCCCAGGATTTGTCAGTTGCAGCTTGCCTGGGGGTCCCACCCCAGGATACATTCTGCTGTTAGTTCGTGTGGCATGAAGCGACCAAGATGGGACTTGTCAGAGCAAGCACCGTCTCTGGGACTCCTTTGTTGTGTCGTTTGTCCAGAGTGACCCATGTCTGCTGTGTGTTCATGTCCAGATTACGACCAGCAGGTTGCAGCTTCCGAAACCTTGTGTAGGTTGACAACTAGAACAGCGAGGGAGGAACTTGCCAAGCAGTGGTTTGAGGATAACGTCATTGCGGAAGCTTTCAAAGACATTAAGGATCGAAAATTTGAGACGGTGAGAGTTCTGCCCTTACAGTGAACAGTTGCGAAGTCTCCCCTGAGTTCTTGGCAATGAGTTGGGCTTAGGGAGGAATTTTTTCCTTCCATTTATATGATTTCACTGAAATTGTTAAACTCCCTGTTTTCCAAGGAAAGAGATCCATCAATACAAACAGGGATGGTACAGACTACAGACAAAGTGATTTTCATGGATCAAGCAAAAATGTTTTGCTTTCAATGAGGAGAGCAATTGTAAATGGACATGTAGGGCCCAGTGCGGTAACCTAGTGGTTAAATCCTTGGCTTGAAAGCGCCGGGATCCCATATGGGCACTGGTTAGTGTCCCAGCTACTCCACTTCTCATCCAGCTTCCTGCTTATGGCCTGGAAAAGCAGTCAAGGATGATCCAAAGCCTTGGAACCCTGCACCAATGTGGGAGACCTGAAGGAAACTCCTGGCTCTTGGTTTTTGATTGACTCAGCTCCGGCCATTGGGACCACTTGATGAGTGAATCAGTGGATGGAAAATCTTTCTCTCTGTCACTTCTCTCATATATCTACCTTTCCAATAATAAATAAATAAATAAATAATAAATAAATAAATAAATAAAAATAGTAACAGTAAATGGAGTTGTAGGGGGATGGGGAACTGGAGAAGTGGTGACAGGCTCCCATGGGTGGTGACAGGCTCCCATAGGTGGGGCTAGCTCTGGTGGCCAAGTCGTGTGGGGTGGTTGTGTTGAGCTGTCCACCCACCATCTGTATGTAGAGAAAGGGTTATTTTCAGGGTCTTCTCTATACTTCTGGCTCACCTTGATTTTGCCTTTGAGTGGCACAGAAGTAGCTTATGACTTTTGTGTGTATCTGTCTTCAGTCTCACATGGCTAAAACATCCTCTCCTCTTTAAAAAAAAAAAAAACCAAAAAACAAAACACCTAAAGCTGCTGCTTTTAGTATAAGGCAAAACCTTAGTAACAGCATCTAGGCCAAAAGTACCCTTCTGGGCAAAAGCTAAACAACCAGAGTTTTCTCCTTCTAAGATTTATTTAATTTTATTGGAAATGCACGTCAGATTTTACAGAGAAGTGGAGAAACAGAACGATATTCTGTCTGATGGCTCAGGCCCCAAGTGGCCACAGTGGCTGGAGTTGAGCCGATCCAAAGTCAGAAGCCTGGAGCTTCTTCCAGGTCTCCAGTGTGAATGCAGGTCTCGAGGCTTCGGGTCATCCTCCACTGCTTTTCAGGCCCCAGGCAGAGAGCTGGATGGGAGGAAAGTGGAGCATGTGGAACATGAACCAGCGCTCATATGGGATCCCTGTGCTGGGAAGGTCAAGTTTTAGCCATGGAGCCATCACTCTGGGCCTCAGGATTTTCTAACATCTAAATGTTTCTATTTTCTCAGGCTCTGAGCCCATTGCCAGGATTCCCTGTGGTCTAGGTGGAGATGTTGACGTCATGTCAGGGCTATCCCAAGCTTGCCTTTGAGTTCCAGCTACCTGATTTAGAGAAATAGAAAGGTCCTGCACTCCCGTGGGCTTCTGGCATGAATTTCTTCTGTTACACTGGCACATTTGCTGTGAAAGTGAAGAAAATACAGGATCCGTTAATTATCTAGCTTCTGAAATTGTCTCCCCTGGAGGCACCCAGCTCTTAGTTGGGCCACTCATCCTTGAAAGGCTCACCCTGCTGGGGTCTGGAAGGAAGTGGTGATTCTCTTGTTGCTTCTTCTGGCTCAGTGACATACAAATGTGAAAATAACTTCTGGAACTCCCAAGTATTCCTCAGTTGTCACCCTCTCAGTCAGAGGAAGGGAGTCTGCTAGTGGCCTGAGCCTCTTTCTCGTGGCAAAGAATAGTTAACATGATACCGAACCCTTATGCAGCATCATGATGTTACTGGATGTAGTTGGGCAGGGGCCCATACTGACCTGTATGTGCTGGTCAGGGTAGTATTAAATAAGATATATACATATATTTTTAATGAAAACATTTGACTTGTTTTGTAGGATAGTCGCTGTTTTCTCAATCTCCTGAATGACAGACTTGGTGACCAAAAGAGGTAAGACAGCTTCTTCAGCATGGTTCCCTTGCTTCTCGGTGTCCTGGCGATGTCGGCTGTGTTTACAGCTTGTCTGGGATCTGTGAGTGTCTTTCAAAATGAGCTCTGTTGGTCTTTAGCACACTTGTTTGGTTTGGGACATTTCTGATACAGTCCTCTCCAGCAAGTCCGGAGATTTTTAAGAGGAGTGGTTGTTACACACATGAGCTCATCAGAGATAAGTGTGTTATGAACAGTTGAGTTTCTTCTTCTTTTTTTTTAAAGATTTATTTTATTTTTATTACAAAGTCAGATATACTGAGAGGAGGAGAGATAGAGAGGAAGTGGAGCTGCCGTGATTAGAACCAGCGGCCATATGGGACCAAGGCGAGGACCTTAGCCACTAGGCCACAGTGCCAAGCCCAACAGTTGAGTTTCTGGTGTGAACATATTTGCCAATTTCTTTCTTTGGGAATTCTGCCAAGTGCTTTGGTGGAGGTATAGAGAATCACTAAATGTAATTCAGAGTCTACCAGGTGGGCATTTAAAAACTGTTTATGCATCCCATTTGTACATTTGAACTCCCCCACACTGTACCAAGAAACTCAACAGCATATCCTAGTTATAAATATTCTTGTGTCTGTGGGTTGTGGCTGGGATAATCCAAGTTTCACATTGTAACTGTGATGGTCTCTTCCAGGGTTTATTCATTTCCATGTATTGCCGCATTCGCCGATGGACGTGAGGTAGGTTTGTCCTGCCTGGGGGTTGGGAGGGTGCTGGATGGTGAAACCCAGTTATGTTCAATTTTGCTGTCATTCTCAAGAGACTTTTTGAAAATAATACTAACATCTCCAAGTAGCTTCAACTCTGAGACCATGCTTGAGGGCTCCATGGTTACTCCTGACAAAAAGGGGGACTTGGGGGTGCATAATGTACCCATGAGGCCAACTGCTTGTTTCATTTTACCCTCCTCAAGGGAAAGATTATACAGGAAGCAAGAGGTGGTACCCTCGCCTCTTTCCTTCCAGTTGAACTTTCCTCTTCTTTCTCCAACAACAGGGGCCACACTCTTTCCTTTCTCTCTGTCTTCATAGAGTACAGGCTGTGCAAGTACAGACACCTGACAAAGGATGTGCCAGGACAGCTCAGGATGTTATGGGCACACGGACAGCACTTTCATCCTTCCTTTGTAAGATCAGATTCTTTTCACCCTCCTCTTTGGTTTCTAGACAAACACAGGGTCCTTCCTGTCACAGTGCTCACAGTGCTCAGTGTCAGGATGAGACCTGAGAGTTTGGTCCCTTGGCGCAGCCTTCAGGGTGTTCGCATGCACCGTGTCCTTGGTTTGGGTCCAGCATGCCTTCCTGGGACTGTAGACCCAGGCTTGCTGGCACATTCCTTCTGTCTAGAGCAGATTCTTGGAGTCTCAGTCCTGCACCCAAAGTCTGTCTATTTTATTTCCCCTTAGGTTACTGTGAGAATTCTGCTCTTTGTGGATTTTCTTTGCAATTTTCCAACAGCTTCTATCAGGGCCCTTGAACTTCACCTTATCCTAACTTCTAGAACATGTATGGTGGGCTAATACCTTCGTCTAACTCTGTGGCTATTAAAAACTAGGCGCCCATGGTGGTGCCCATGTCCAAGAAGTACTATCTTCTGGGAAAGTAGTGAGTCTGTAGTCTGTGTCCCATAGGTGGGCACAAAAGCTGTACATTGTCAGCCCTCTCTGTCTGCAGGCTGGCAGCCACGGGTTCAGCCCACTGCAGATGGAGTGTTATAGGTTGTTGCTGATATGTCCTATATAGTTAGACATTGCAATGATGGTTGCATCTAGGTTGAGTGTGTACTGATTTTTGCCTCATCATTATTTTCTTAAAAATACAGTATTTACTTAGTGTTTACATTGTCATAGGAACTATAAATAATCTAGAGATGGCTTAAAGTATGATAGAAGGTTATATAACTAAATAGTTATATAGTTTATATATATTATAGATATAGTTTGTTTATTTTAAAGCTGCATTGAGAAATGGAGAGACTGAGATAGATCTTCGTCAGCAGATTCACTTCCCAGATGGCCTCAGGGGCCTCAGTGGCTAGAGTTGGGCAAGGCTGAAGTCAGGGGAGGAGAGAGCTCTCCCATTTGGATGGGTCACCTGCTGCTACTTTCCCCATACCATTAAAAGGGAGCTGGGTCAGAAGTGGAGTAGCCGGGACAAACCGATGCCCATGTGGATGGCAGCATCACAGACGGTAGCTTTGCCCACTGTGCCACAATGACAATTCCAAGTGCCGTTTTATTTAAGGAACTTCAATGTCCGCAGATTTCAGGTTCTGAAGTGACATCAGAACCAATCCCTGGGGGCTATCGAAGGGCAGCTGTTAAATGCTTCTTGAGGTTTGTCTGGGAGGCAGTAGAGACACTGTGTTAGTGCTGGGTATGGAGAAGTACCGCGGGACCTTGGGAGGCAGAGGCCGAGATGGTGACTGTTTCTATATCATCGTAATCTCTGAATCATCATCAGAACCAAGTGGTGGGCATGCAGGCAGCATGGCTCAGCTAAAGTCCCTGAGCCTCAGGAGTGAGGTTGTAAAGATGGATGGAAACCTGATGTACTGAATACATCTGCTCTTCGGCAAAATCTGCAAAAAGCCAAATCCTACCTCAAGTGAAAATAATTGCCAGACCAGCAGTAGATCCTCTTCTAGGCGTAAAGTGATGTGCTGCAGGCTGCTGTCCACGTCTTCTTTTTGAAAGGAAGTTTCCTATATTTGAAAGGCACAGAGAGGGGACACCTGCTGTCCCCTTCCACCCCACACACATACTCTCTGTGTCTCATCTGCTGATTCACTTCCCAAATGGCCACAACAGCCCGGGCTGGGTCAGGCTACAGTCAGAAGTTGGCAGTTCTATCCTGGTCTCCCATGTAGTTAACAGGGGCCCAGGCCCTAGGTTTTTGTCTGCTTTCAACAGCAGGAAGCTGAATTGGAAGTGGAGCAGTCAAGCACTGTGATTGGGATGCTTGGGTCCCAATCAGAGATTTACCTTGTTTTTACACAAGTTTTTACACAAGTTTTTCCAAGTGCAAGACAGAGTCCAGGATGGGGTCCTAGGGACCCCATTTGTTATCACCTTCATGGCAAGACCCGAAAGCACCAGTAAACTGCCACATGTTGTTGTGGGTGCCTGAGGCAGAGCCCTGGAACTCATGGAGGAGACATGGAGATACTGTCAGTTGACAAAGAATCCACAGCAGAAAGAGGAGCAAAAGACATCAGCTGCTGTGACTCGAAAGGGAATGTCCACCTGGCCGCAGAGACACCCCTTAGGGGAGAGGGCAACTAGGAGAGCCCCTGAGAGCCCCAGCAATCCTAGCTAGGGGAGGGATCTGCAGTCACACAGACACCAAGTCCTGCCAGCAGAGCCACATGGGACCTCTGCCCTAGAGGAGGAACTGCATCTCCCTCTGCTCTTGGGACACATTTTCATATTATCTTGTAGAAAGGCATCACTAACAGAGTTCTTGCCACTCTAGGAGGATAAAGGCCCTGGCAAATCCTTGAGCCTGGGCTGCACAGACATCCCAGTAAAATAGCACAAACGGTGATCCCCTAGACTCCAGCCCCCCAAGTGTGCTGTGCGACCAGGGACATGTGTCTAAGAACAACAGGGGGATGAACTCCCAAGACTTTAGAGGTAAGACCACCTGCCCAAGCAGAACGGGGGCCCATTCCACCTCCACACTCTCCTTCTCCCTGCGGTGGCACATGGCACTGTGGGGAAGTCTGCTTTTCCATTGAACTTGGGGCACGTACTACTGTGACTGTTCTCTACCCTCCAGCGCTTTGATTGGTACAAAGAGCCATACAGTCCTTGAGGACTCTTGGCCAACCCTCCTGCAACCCCAGGCCACCACTGGGGCCTACCTACCTGCTGGAACTGACGTGAGAACCCCATAGCCCTGTAGCCATTGATGACAGTGGAAGGAGTTAGGGGAATCCATACCTCAGCATCCAGCTGGAACTGAAAAGTCAATCAACTGGTACCCAATGATGCATCTGCAGGAAGCAGATTACCTTTAGTAATCAAAGAGACAGGCAAGATGGCAGAATAGGGTAAGGACATGTTTAAACAGATGGAAAATCAGTAGCCAGGGTAAAGAAGATAGGCCACAATCCCGGGTAATAGGAGAGGACAGGCCAATGGCAGAGAGGCACCTGGAGATCCATGGACATGGAGAAGCAGCAGAGACGATGGAGCAGTGGTTGGCACCAGTGATTGAAGCTCCACTGGTGGCCAGTTGGAAGGCAAGTTCACCAGGAACTCAAGAGAACTCAGGCATAAAACTATCCATCCTGCTGATTTGCTTGATCCGACCACAAGCAGAAGCAGAGTGACAGAGCCCAGGCAAGAAGGTACAGGAACAGGGTCGCTTTCATGGCTCAGACAGGTACCAGAGCCACATGGAGTATGATTTTGTGTTCTGAGGAAAAGGCTGTGGGGTGGAGGAACAGCAGCTGTGCAGTTGCTGAGCCAGGAGGGAATTCACTCTGCACTCAACACATTGCACTGGTCCCTCAGGGAAATGGTACCAACTTGGCATCCTACAGGTTCTACTCAAGATAAGTCAAGGTGGCCTCCAGGCCCAATAGCCAGGAGGCCCAGAGCTCTCATCAGGCGCCATTTTGTGTACTAAGGTAAAGGTTGTGGGGCAGAAGGAACTGTAGTGAGCTGCACAGGCACACAGCCGGGAAAGAACTCACTTCTGGTTCAGTGCATTGCGCTGGTATCACAGAGAAAATTGCACCAAATTTGCATCTTACAGGTTCCAACCAAAATAGGTCCAGGTGGCCCTCAGACCAACAGCTTCCAGCAAGACTAGCATCCAGTGATGTAGGACAGCTGGTGTCTCCCTAATGCCAGGCATTGCTGGAGCCAGGAGTGGGAGAAAGATTATACAGGATATGGCAAATGGTGCAGCCACAGCACAGGATCACATGGGGTTGAAAGTGGTGAGCCAGGAGTTGGGGCCATGGAGACCATGGTAAAAGCCTAAAACAAGAGTCCAGGACCGATACTTGCTGTAGAGAGTGGCACAAGTGACTGCAAACAAAGAACCAAATACCAAACTCAATTAGTAAACTCCATCTGTAGTTCAGTGGGCTACACAGTTTAGAAACGGGCCCTAAGGAGAGGAATCTTCCATCCAGAATAGCAATGACCAAGAGCGAAAGAGGAGACAGACACAGTGAATATTACTGCTGCTTCCCCTGCAAAGGAGCAAAAGCCTTTGTTGATCTCAGAGTTAACTGAGGAATACATCAAAAAAATGGGGGATAAAGAATTTTAAAAACTTGTTATGAAGCTTCTTAATGAGAAGCACATACAGGAGTTGAATGAATTTAAGAACTATAAGTCACACAGGAAATAGCAATACTGAGACAAAGTCAAGCCGAATTATTTGAAATGAACACGATGGAGCAAGTTAGAAATTCAGTGGAAAGCCTCAGTGATAGAATGAACAAGGCAGAAGAAAGAATCTCGGATTTGGAAGACGTTTCCTCCAAAATAGGGAAAAACTTGAAAAGCTGGAAGAGGAGCTGAGTCAAGCTAAGGAAAGTATTCAAGAATTAGGTGGCACTATTAAATGACCGAATATAAGACATATGGGAGTTCCAGAAGGCATAGAAAGAGAGGCTGCATTTAAAAATATATTCAATAAAATAAGGGAAAAATTCCGTAATTTGGAGAAAGAATTGGGAAACAACATTCAGAAGAAGAACAGAATTCCCAGGGGGTTGACAAAAAGCAATCTTTGCCATGACACATGATAATCAAGGTTTCTTCAGTTGAACACAGGGAAAAGATACTTAAATATGCATGTGAAAAAGATAGTAACATTAAAAGAATCCCCAATCAGACTTCCTGCTGACCTCTCAAACTCTACTGGCCAGAAGAGAGTGAAGTGACATATTCCAGATTTTAAAGGGGATAAATTATCAACCCAGAATAACTTATCCAGCAAAGTTTTCCTTTGTCTTTGAAATCAAGTTAAATTCTTCCACAGTAAAGAAAAGCTCAAAGAATTTGCCTGTTTCAGACCTGCCCTACAAATGATGCTTAAAGATGTTCTCTTTATAGAGAAAAGGAATAACACCTACCAAAACCAAAGGCAAATGTGAAGAACATCCCAGTAAAATAACAACAGAAGAGTAAATCAAATAATGAACAACCGTTGCTGAAATGACAGGATTGAGTTACCACCCATTCATATTAACTCTGCATGTAAATGGCTTAAACCCAACAATCAAATGTCATAGATTGGTAGACTGGATTAAAAAAACAAAATCCATCTATTTGTTCCCTACAGGAGAAACATCTCACTAAAAAAGGCAGAAACAAAGTGAAAGAAAAAGATATTCCAGGTAACGGAAAAAAGAGTTGATGTAGCAATTTTTCTTCATTTTTTTAAAAGATTTATTTTCACTGGAAAGGCATATTTACAGAGAGAAGAAGAGACAGAAAGATGTTCCATCTGCTGATTCACTCTCCAAGTGGCCACAATGGTCAGAGCTGCACCAATCTGAAGCCAGGAACCAGGAGCTTCTTCCAGGTCTCCCAATAGTGTACAGGCTCCCCAGGCTTTGGGCCGTCCTCAACTACTTCCTCAGGCCACAAGCAGGGAGCTTGATGGGAAGTGGGGCTGCCTGGATGTGAACCAGTGCCATTATGGGATCCCAGTATGTGCAAGGTGAGGACGTTAGACACTAGACTACCATGCCAAGCCCTGCTGTAGGCATCCTTATGTTAGATACGATAAGCTTTGACATGAAAAAATAACCAAAGAGATGAGAAAGGACACCACATAGTGATAAGAGATTGTGTTTTCAGCAGGAAGAGATCACCTTACTTGTTTCTTAGCATGTTTTTATTTTCAACTCTAATTTGACTTGGTTTTTCTCTCTTACTTTTCTTTGCTAGTCTGGCTTAGAATTTGTTTTGCTCATCTTCTTAAAAAGTGGGTCTTTCTTGTTGCTATTTGTAGTTTTTTAGTTTTAATTCCATTATTTTTGCTGTGATTATCATTTCATGCTTTTCACTTTTTCTCATTAAGTCCTTGAGATGCATTATTAGATCATTTATTTGAGATGCTTCTGTTTTTTTGTAAGCACCTGATGTTATATGTATCTTAGTACTGTTTTTGCTACATCTCATGGGTTTTGATTTTTTTGTTTTCATTTCTTCAAGTTTTTTTTTCCTTAGTAATTTTCTCAGTGACACATAGGGCATACAGTAGCATTATTTGCTTCAAAAGGTTTTTGATTTTTGTTTCTTCAGTGACACATTGGACATTCAGTATCACGTTATTTAACTCCATGTTGTAAATTTTCTGTTTTTCTTCCTGTTGATTTTGTTTTGTGGCATTGCATTTAAGGGGATGTACAGTAACTGTGTAATGGAGGTTATGATACGTAGATGTGAAGATACAATGCAGTGTGCATCTCTACTTCCAAACCAAAGACGGACTTCCATTGAAATTGTATTATATACATATATATGAAACTGATATATATGTATATATATATGCAATAGGATGCTGGACTCTTTGTCATTGCTCATACCTACAATGTCGGGATATGCTTAAATGGTGGAATGATGGACTTATGACTGTTTATGAAGGACTGTTCTATTGTAATAATATAAGGGAAATCAATGGGGCCAAAGGGCTTTAAGGAGAGGGAACATGAAATTTCAGAGTCTGTGGAACTGCATCATAAAATAATCATTTAAAAAATATGAAAAAAGCCAAAGAGACACTGGATTCATCAGATATGCAAGTATCAACAGAGGGGTGAAGGAGAGAATGATGCGTCCGCTGGCGCATGGTAATGTTCTAGTAGTGTCAGACGCCAAAGAAAAGGAGGTTGAGGGAATAAATATTTGATTCAAAACTTTCAGGAGAGTGACTATAGGGATAGTCAGAGGTTCAAGAGGTACAGAGAGTTTACTGAAATGAGGCGGACAATGCAGGGTACGAATGAGATTTCACAAAAAGATGTTTGAAAAGAAACCAGACTAAAATCTGGGACATAGAGATCTCAATAAAGTAATGAAAGCCTGAACAACAGACTGGATCAAGCAGAGGAAGAATGTCAAAGGTCTTATTTCAGACAAAATGACTTTAGTAAGACAAAACTGTGATTAAGAACTGATTTAGTAGTGGTATATGAGAATGGCTAAAAAATGTAAAACAATTGCAGCAGTTGCTTCATTATTCTTCCTGATCAGCAGACAGAAAAACATGGCAGAAACCTACAAGGTTGTGCTTTGGTGGAAAAATTACATTTGGCAATAGCCTCATTTGGTAAACTTGTCCATCTGGACATGTTTCTTGTTTGGAGAAAGTAACTGAGGGGCCTGGCATTGTGGTGCAGCATCAAGCCGCTGAGTAACCCTAACCCTGCAACACTGTCCTTTTGTGGCAGTGCCAGTGTGCGTTCTGGCTGTCCTGGTTCTGTCCAGCTCCCTGTGGATGTGTCTGGGAAAGCAGCGGGAGGTAGCCTGAGTATGTGGCCGTTGCCATCCTTGTAGAAGGCTCAGAAGGAGTTCTAGGCTCTTGGCTTGGCTTCTGCTTGCTTTCGCCCTGAACATGGTAGTCATTTAACCAGCAGATGGAAAATTGTTCAAAGAAATAGAAATAAAGTCTTTAAAAAATTTATTTACATCTGTATTTGAATCATTTCCTGGAGTTGTACAGTATTTTTGGTTTAGTCTTTTTTAACACTGTTGTGGTTACATGTATTTTCATAAATCAGGCACACATTAAATTGACTTAATAATACCTCAGACTGTTTATAAAAGAATTTAAGGATTACAGCAATCTCAAGTTTTTTTTTTTATTATTATTTACTACAAAGTGTATCTCACTGGTTTAGCTGTTCTTTGGCCTTGGAACTTACAGTAAAGATATATTTAAAATAATGAAAAAATATGAAATAGGCTTCTAATTAGATAACCTTTGCTAAAAACTACTATCAGCAAAACTATAATGATAACTATTGTGTTTATTCAGACAATAAATTATGTAAACCAGTGTTTCATTATAGATAAAATTACAAGATGGAGTCTTTCGGCACACTTAAATGTCCATGAGATATGTTAAGATAGCAATTTTTCTTGGAACTAGGTACAGAAAATTGTTATCTTTCCATTTTGCATAAATGAGTTAAGTAATTAAGGCAAGTTGCATAATGTTAGGATAGTATTATTTTAGGAAAAGTTCAGATTCTTTAATGGGTTAGATTTTACATGACCATTTAGTGTGGATATTCTGTTCAATTCATGCTGAAATTCTCTTTCAGATGAGAAAGTCTGCAGATGAAAAAATAGAGAAATTTTGGATTGATTTCAACCTCGGAAGTCAGAGTGTGACATTATATATAAACAATGTGGAGGTAATGATGTTCATTTCCCTGTGAGATCCGAATGCTTCTGGATTGTTCTCTGTATGTGTCATGTGCTTGTGAATTTCACAAATTTATTTTCCTTCTAAGAATACTCTGTGGGATCCAGTAAGATTGCTCAAGGAAGCAGTGGTCCATTTCTGCGTAACAGGTAAGATGATAATTGTTCATGCCACATCTACTTTTCTTTATGTTTTCTTTGTGCAGTTCTGTCAGTAAAAAGCTGGGTTAGTTCTAAAGAAGATTGTGTGCGTGCCTTGAGAAAGAGGCAAGGTGCCTAGTACGGTGGTGGGGATTATAGATGTGTGGACCACCTTTTGGGGCTTCCCTTCTATTTCATTGGTCTATGTGTCAGTTGTGTGTCTTCAAGTATGGTGTTGTGATGCCTCTGGGTTGGTTTTTATTGTTTAACATTTCTTTAATTGTTTGGGATCTTTTGTGTTTTCATAGGAGTTTCTGGGCTACTGTATTGTTCCAGATCTGAGAAGAATGCCCTTTGCATTTTTACTGGAATCGCAAATTGTTTTGGGTGGTGTGAGCATTTTGATGATATTCTGACAAATCCCTAAACATGGGGAGGATTTTTCCATTTTTTGCATGTGTGTTTTTCTATTCCTTTCATTAACATTTAAAAATTTTTCATTATAGAGATCTTTTGTATCCTTGGTTAAATATATCCCAAGGTATTTGTTTATTTTATTTATTGTTTGGCAACTCTTGGGAATGGGGCTGATCTTAAGAGTTCGTTCTCAACCATGGTTGGTGTGTAAGAATGGAATTAGTTTGGTTTGGTGTCCTGACACTTTGCCAAAGTCTCTTGAGTTGCAACAGTCTTAGAATCTTTGGTTCCCCTATATGAAGAACCATGTCACCTGCAAACAGGGATGATTCAGCTTCCTTCTCTCCAATTTGTATCCCTTTGATTTCTTTTTCTTGTCTAGTAGCTCTAGGTAGAGTTTCCAGGTTCGTGTGGAATAGCAATGGGGAGCGTGGGCGACCATGTCTGGTTCTGGATCCTAGTGGGAATGCTTCTACTTTTCTCCATTCAATATAATACTGGCTGTGAGATTTGCCTATGTTGCCTTCATTGTTTATAAGTGTGTTCCTTCTATATACAATATTTTGGGGGAATTTTTCATCATGAAAGTATGTTTTATTTTTCATTCATTTACTTAAAAGGGTTAGAGAGAGAAAGAAAGAGAACTTCCATCTGTTGATTTACTCCCTAACTGGGAACAGAGATTGAGGCTGGGCCAGTCTGAAACCAAGAGCCAGGAGTTTTCTCTATGTGTCCCTTGTGGATGCAGGGGTTCCGAGATTCCACTGTTTTCCCAAACACATAACCAGGAAGCTGGATCAGAAGTGGAACAGCCAGAAGCCTCTACAGGATGCTGGTGCTGCAGGCAGCGGCTAAACCCACTACGCCACAGTCCTGTCCCCAAAAGGATGTTATACTTTTCCAAATGCTTTCTCTCTATTCATTTAAATAATCATGTGGCTTTTTATCATTTTGTTGGTGTGATATGTCATTTTCATTGATTTGCATATGTTGGAAACTTTCCCTGCATCTTTGGGATAAATGCTGCTTGGTCTGAATGGATGATTTTTAAAATTTAATTTACGGAGAATCAAGATGGCCGAATAGGGTAAGGACATGTTTAAACAGACGGAGAACTGTTAGCCAGTGTGGAGTAGAGAGGGCACATTACAGGACATAGGAGAGAACAGAACAATAGCAGAGGGGTACCTGGAGACTGACAGACACAAGGAAAGCAGCAGACACAATGGTGTGGTGTTGCAGTGACTGATACCCCAATGGCAATCAGCCAGCAGCAGTCTTAACTCCACTGGTAGCTGGAACTCTGCCAGCAACAGGTGGGAAGGGGCATTCACCCAGAGCTCAGGAGATGAACCCAGACAAAGAACTGCCTATCCTGCTGCTCTGTTTCTTTTGACCAGGAGCAGAGACAGAGCAGCAGGTGCCAGATGGGCAGTGTGGGAAAAGGGTAGATTTCCATAGCCCAGTCTGCCACCTAGAGCCAAATCAGGTGCCATTTTGTATAGGGAGGCAAAGGTTATGATAGGACAGCACTGCGCATGTATGGGTTTGGGAGTGAACTCATTTCTGGTTCAGTGAACTGCCTCCTGGCACCTTGTCATGGAACATGGTGATTCTAGCTGTGCCCTAGCCATGCCTACGCAGGCATCATTAGCGGTGTGCAGGTGTCACTGGTGGTGTGCAGCCAGCAGCTACCTGTTCTTTCTCCTCACTGTGCCAAGGAGTCTGTTCATTCTACTTTCCACCAAGAATTTCTTTCAAGCAGTCCACTGGGACCATCATTCTTTCTTTGTTTTGTGGTATCTAGTAGATTCTGCCTCTTTGTCTTGTATCTCCAAGTATTCATGTCAAATAAAAACTGTTGTTGATTTGTTTAACCAGTTCCAGCCAAAATATCGTATATCAAAATGATTGAGATGGTGTGCCCTTTCTGGTCCCAATTAATCCGTCTGCTGTCTGAGTTACTCTTGCTGCATCCCCACCTTACTGGTTGCGTTTTGGTCTTCCACTGCGATGGACAGGGTCGATCTAGACCTGTATGCTTCTGTTGGCTTCCTCTCCAGTTTCCTCAATTTGTGGCTGTGCAGGCTCTCTGCTGCACTTCACTCGCTTCTTTCTTGTGGGCCACCTCTAATGTGCGCTCACTGCAGTTCAGCAAAGAGCTGTCATTTAATTCAGAGGCTGAAGTCTAACAGCAGGCTTCTCTCAACTCTGGCTCCATTCTTTTCTGTAAGAGGAACCTAAGAGTAGGCGTTTGTCTTGGTGGTTAGGAAATCCATGTCCTGCACTGGCGTGCTCGGGTGCCCAGCCCAACTGGTTCGTGCTGATGCGGAGCCTGGAGCACAGTGGTGGTAGTTCGTGTGCTGGTTCCTGGCTTCTGCCCTTGGCCTCAAGTCAGGGCTGTGATGAGTTTTTGGAGAGAGAAACAATGATTGGGAGCAATGTTTCTGTGTCTTTCTGTGACTCTGCCTCTTAAATAATTTTCTTAAAAGAAAAGAGTGTGTTGAAATGGAGGTGAATTATTACTGTTTGGATATTGGGAAAGCTGAATTTCAATGTGAATTTTAGCAGCAACTAAGATTTCAAAGAGATATTGAATGGATATTGTGTTTAGTGGATTCGAAAGTAAAATGCTTGTTGCAGATGATCCCCCTATAAAAACAAAGAGCTCCTTAAAAAGTTGATTGGCTTGCAGAAGGCAGAACCTGCCTCCATTTCCTTGTTGCTGCACTATGCTGGTTCATGGTTTTCCAAGGTCAGCCCCACAAACGTGTATGACAAGTGTGTGCATAAATATACATGCGTATTTAGTAAAGCAGTATCAGAAACCTGTTATAATATGATTTATTTTCATCTTATTTTCATGGAAAGATCTGGTTTACAAATACCCCCCCCCCCGAGGTCATTTAAAACGATGACATTTGAAAATAAAACCTGTCTCTGTGTTGACACGCATTATTGCCCCTTTTCATTGCCAGAAACGGAGATGATGAAGATACTCCTCATCCGCCTGCAGCAGCCTATTGTCATCAGCAGGGAAGAGGTGATGAAGGTAGAAATCCACTTTGATGTACAGCTTACCATCGCACAGGCAGCCACTCGAGCACTGGGACCGGACAAACAGGACCAGGATTAATTCTCGCTGATGATTCGAAACTCTTTTCCCAGCTCTTTCATTTCCTCATTGGCATTGGAGGATGTGAATGTTGGCTGAAAAAGCCATGGTCTCCTGAGTGTCCCTTGAAGAGTCAAGTGTCCTAATCCCATTTCTCCCTTTTTGTGTGTCAGTGTCTCCATGGTGTGGAACACTGACCCTCTCTGTGTGCCTCCAAATAATCTACTCCATTTACTGTGCACCATGGGAAACTTGACTGGGATGACATCACCTCTTGACCATTTCTTCCTGGGGTCCCAAGGACATTCCTGGTGGGCTTCTGGCACTGTTCTCTCTCTCTCTCTCTCTCTCTCTCTCTCTCTCTCTCTCTCTCTCTCTCTCTCTCTCTCTCTCCCTCCCTCCCTCTCTCCCTCCCTCCCTCCCTCCCTCCCTCCCTCTCTTCCCTCCTCTTTCTCTCTCACCTTCCTGTTCACAGAGTGAATTGGGAAGATTCTGATTTCTTACACTTGCAAAGGTCTGGTCCCCCCTCACTGGACTTGGAGGACGGCAGAATTGGAACCAGTTCAGTGAACCAGCTCGCTGAAAACCCTTTAAGACACTAACCTCTTCTCCAGGAGCACAGAGCTGTATCCCAAGCTATGCATTTTCCTGGATGCTTTTTCAAAGGCTGCTACTCTAAAACTTGTTACTTATTTGTATTTATTTGAAGGAGAGCAAAAGAGACCTTCACTCACTGCAATACCCAAAGTTGGGCTGTCCTGAAGCCTGTTGTCTGGAAGTCAATTCAGGTCCCATGCATGGTGGCAAGGGCCTACATAGTTGAGTTGTGTGACTGTTTTCCTAGAGAGTGCATTGGCAGGATGCTGGATTGGAAATGGAGCACCAGGGCAGGCTTCTGCTTTTAAAGTCACATGGCTTCTGGCTTATGTTTCAGGTGTTGCCTGATCAGATGCAAACTTCCTGGGAACTTTCTACTAACTTTGAGAAGGAAGTCACCATGGCTATGATTCCTAATAGCCATGAGAGAGAGAGGTATTTTTGGAAAATGGCAAAATTCTGGCTCTGAAAAGTGATGACAAAAATCAAACTTGGAAGAAGTCCCAGAAAACCTAGCATCATGTGAGATTGTTTGAGTATGAGTGTATCACTGGAGAAGGAAGAGTTGGTCAGAGCCTGGAATTACTATTCAGTTCAGAGTTGCTTGTCCCGCAAAAATGGCAAAGCATTGCAGATGCTGGGATGGCAGGGAGCAAGAGATGGGAGCATTTGGTCAGTCTTGTCTTCCCTTGAGGCCAGTGCAGCAATAGACTAGACCAGATACATTTTTTAAAAGCTTATTTATTTATTTATTTTAAAAGATTTTATTATTATTGGAAAGCCAGATATACACAGAGGAGGAGAGACAGAGAGGAAGATCTTCCATCCAATGTTTCACTCCCCAAGTGAGCCGCAACGGGCCGGTACACGCCAATCCGAAGCCGGGACCAGGAACCTCTTCCGATCTCCCACGCGGGTGCAGGGTCCCAATGCATTGGGCCGTCCTCTCCTGCTTTCCCAGGCCATAAGCAGGGAGCTGGATGGGAAGTGGAGCTGTCGGGATTAGAACCGGCGCCCATATGGGATCTTGGGGCTTTCAAGGCGAGGACTTTAGCCACTAGGCCACGCCGCTGGGCCCAAAAGCTTATTTATTTTTAAATTCAATGGCAGATTTTACGCAGATAGAGAAATATCTTCCATCTGCTGGTCCATTCTCCAGATGGCCATGATGGCTGTAGCTGAGCCCTTCAGCAGCCAGGAGCTTCTTCCGGGTCTCTCATGTGGTTGCAGGCTCCCAAAGACTTGGGTCATCCTCTGCTGCTTTTCCAGGCCACAAGCAGGGAACTGGATGGGAAATGGAGCAGGCAGGACACGAACTGGCATCATTTGGGATGCTGGGCCTGCAAAATGGATGATTAGCCAATTGAGCTATCGTGTTGGCCCCTATGTGACTTTTAAAAAATATGTTTATTTCTTTTGGAAGAATTATGGAAAGGGTGAGATAGAGATCGTCCATCTGCTGGTTTGCTTCGCCGTTGGCCACAAGGGAATGATGGACCAGACTAAAGCCAGGACCTTCATGTGGGTCTCCCTTGTGGGTAGCCAGGACTCAAGCACTGGGGCTATCTCCCACTGCTTTCCCCAGGCCATTAGCAGGGAACTGATTTAGCAGTGCAGCAGTCAGGACAGGAACCAGCACCCACGTGGGATGCCAGTAGTGTAGTCTGAGGCTTACTCACTGTGCCACAAACCTGGCCCTGTTTTTTTCTTAATGTGTACAGAACAGACAGAAGAATCCACCAACCTGGTGCAAGTCATGAGCCCGGAAGATGACCAGTGCCTAACAGTTCTCATCAGTGATCATTCCCAGCTTCCTGTGAGTATGGGGGCCCTGGGAGCCAGGCTGGGACCCGGGTCTACTGGGACATTGGCAGGAGGAAGTTCTGCAAACAGTATTTTTCTGTCCAAACTAGAAATGCTTTGAGCCTGCCTTTCTTTAGATAACTTCACCAGCTTTGTTGACACCCCTCCCCCTTTCTTTCAGTGCAGTTTCCCGACTAAGGTGTGGTGTGACTGTCCTCTGCCTCGGTGCCCAGTTTGGATCAGAATACTGATGCTTGGGAACTCATGTAGGGAAAGAAGGGATACAATGACAGGCTTTTCTTTTGAACACGTACGATCTCACAGAAATGGGCATCTTCGAAGTCCTCCGGAATCTGTACACTTCAGCAGCAACGATCCGGTGGGAGACTCTCCCTTGGTCTTTGTGACACTCCATGATTTCCGAGGATGGCAGAAAATTCTTTCCTGAGAGTGGTTAGGAATGTTTTGAAGTATCCTACAGACATTTGGAGCCACTGGTTTCATTTTCAGTAAACGATTTGTTTGCAAGTCAGAGTTGCAGAGAGGCGGGAAGAAGATCTTTTCAGCTGTTGGTTCACTCTCCAGATGGCTGTGATGGCTCTGGGCCAGGCCAAAGCCAGGAGCCCCGAATGCCACCTGTGGGCGGCAGGGACCCAGGCACTGGGCCAGGCCGACGCCAGGAGCCCTGAATGCCTCCTGTGGGCAGCAGGGACCCAGGCTCTCTGGCTGTCTTCTAGTATTTCTCCAGGAGCATCAGTATGGAGCTGAATCGGAAATGGAGCAGCTAGGACTGAACTGAACTGGTGCTCATCTGGGGTCTTGGCATTGCAGGTGGTAGCTTAACATGCTATGGCACTGAGCTGCCTGAAGTAAATCCATTTATTAGTAAATCCAAAGCCTAGTGTTTAATTAATCATTGCGTGTGTTTTTAAAGAGATGTATTTGTTTTTATTGGAAAATCAAATTTTACAGAGAGAAGGAGAGACAGGGAAAGATCTTCCACTGCTGGTTCATTCCCCAAGTGCCAGAGCTGGGCCAATCCAGAAGCTTCTTTTGTGTGTCCCATGTGAAAGCAGGGTCCCAAGGCTTTGGGCTGTCCTCTCCTGGTTTTCTCAGACCACAAGCAGGAAGCTGGAGGGGAAGTGAAATAACTGGGCTACAAACTGGTGCTCATGTGGGATCCTGGTATATGCAAAGTGAGGGCTTTAGCCACTAGGCCACTGCGCCAGGCCCATAAGTGTGGTTTGCTGATAAGCTAGACAGCAGCTGCAAAAGAGTTTAAAACACAGAGGTTTCAAAGGTATCATCAGAATTTTGTTTTTTTGACAGCAAACCGAAACAGCTAAACATTTACCTGAAAAGCTGAAGCCAGATGTGATAAAGAAAGGTGAGACTGTTTCTTTTATGTATAAATTTATCATATATTAAAAATACATACCATAAATATACATGATATATAGACATAGATATATCATAGATAAGACTTGAGTCTCTGGTTGTAAGTACTACTTAGAGATTTAGCATTATTTTTCATTTTGGTCACTAGAAGTCACGTTGGTGCATGCGTATTCTTCAGACTTACCGGAATCACCTGTGAAAATTGAGAGTCCTGAGCTGAGTGGCCAGGCCAGGTGAGTGGCTCTCCCAGCTCCTATCCCACGCTGTGCACTGGGAGTGTGGGAGTGCAGGTTCTCAGCCGGAGCTGTCTCCCACTGCTACCTTTGGCGACCCCCTGCTCAGGAGACAGTGCTGTGTGGAATTAAAAGAATTATTTTGTTGTTGTTGTTTTTAAAGTTTAAGATTATTTCTTTGCAAGGCAGAGTGACAGGAGAGAGGGGTGAGGAGAGAGATCTTCCCGCCACCCCCCGTCTTTTTTTTAAAGGTTTGTTTTTCTTGGATGGCAGACTTACAGGGAGAAAGAGACACAGAGGAAGATGTTCCACGCACTGGCTCACTCTCCAAGTGGCTGCCTCAGCTGGAGCTGAGCCCATTTGAAGCCAGGAGCTTCTGCTGGCTCTCCCACATGGGTGCAGGGTCCCAAGGCTTTGGGCCATCCTCTACTGCTTTCTCAGGCCACAAGCAGGGAGCCTAATAGGAAGGGAGGCTGCTGCCGGGATAAGAACTGACACCCATATAGGATTTAGCCACTGAACCATAACTCTGGGCTTAAGACAGAGATTTTTCATGCACTGGTATACTGCGTGAACAGACACAAGTGTTAGGTCTGGGCCAGGCTGGCAGGAGGAGCTGGGAAAACCATCCAGGTCTCCCACAGGAGCTCAAGTACTTGGGCCATCTTCCGCTGCTTTCCCAGGCATGTAAGCAGGGACCTGGATCAGATTAAAAGGAGCTGGATCAGATTAAAAGTAGGGCAATTAGCCAACCGGAGCTTCCGCAGGGGATGGAAGAACTCCAAACACTACCGTGCAGAAACCAACGTCATCGGAAAGACAACCAAAAACCCTGAGCGGTTCGCAGAAACAGAAGAACAATAAATGTCCTTCGGAACCAGGGAGGAGAGCTTTCTCTGGTCCGAGCCTGGCTCCACCTCTGGACCCCCACACTCCCTCACAATGACCATCGGGATCGCTTCGAAAACTCCTTACAGCAAACAAACAATCATACAAACTAAAAAAAAAAAACTAAATAAATAGACCAACAACAGAAAGTAGAGCTTGAAATCTGACAGGAAAGAGCTGGTGTGGATTGGCTCATGCCTCGCTGGGTGGGACACAAAGATTAGTTACTCCTTACCATGGTGTTGGGGATTTTCCTGCACCCCCCCAAAATGTTCTGCACCTTAAATGTCAACAAATATCTTGTTAGAGTTACAAACCAGTCTAGATTATCCTAAAATCTGCCAAGATCAGCAAAATTATACTTCAACACAACAAATGGCTAAATACTAAAATGAAATAGACACAAGACAGCTGAATGGTACCTTATAGCCATTTTAAGGTATACAGCAGCCGGTCCTGTATATAAACTAAAATTGAAATGTCAATGAGCTAATCATAGGTTGTGGTTAGGGCTTGCTTTTTTTTTTTTTTTTTTAACATACTGGTTACTCAAAACCATGTCAATTCCATAATATTGCAAATTGTTGTTGATGTTATATTGGGACTCTTAATTGACTGTGATGATATTCTACCAGCTCTAACTTCAGACCTGAAATGGTCTCCCCAAGAAACTGTTCAACCCATCTGGACAATAAGTAGCTGGACTCTATGCTTGGTATATGTTTGCAAGGAAAGAATCTTGATTGAATTTGAACTGTAATACTGCATCAAGGTGGAGGAATCCACCAGGAGGGAGGGGAGGGGAGGGATGGGGGGATTCCCAGAGCCTATGAAACTGTCACATAATGCAAAATAATTAATAAAAAATACTAAAAAAAGTAGGGCAATTAGGACTTGAAGCAGCACTACAGTGTGGGATTCTGGCATCACAAATCATGGCTTAGACCTCTGCCACAGCGTCCCTGGAGAACACCTGGGGGAAGTGTGGGCTGTTACCCTGCTCCTCGGGCCCCTTCCCCATGCCTCCAGGGTTATCTCAGGCAGTGTACTTTTTTTTTTTTTTGTCAGCAAAATACTGGATTTAAGACCAAAGGACACAGATCAATATACAAACATCAGTTTCCTTTCTGAATGCTACTAACAATTAGAATAATTTACAACCAATACCATTTGCAGTCAAGTTAATGGCAGATTAATTTCAGAGCTCCATAAGATCACATGCATACATTGGGATCTCTGATGTTGCTGAGGGTCCTTAAGTATAAACAGAGATAGGGCCCGGCGGCGTGGCCTAGTGCTTAAAGTCCTCGCCTTGAAAGCCCCAAGATCCCATATGGGCGCCGGTTCTAATCCCGGCAGCTCCACTTCCCATCCAGCTCCCTGCTTATGGCCTGGGAAAGCAGTTGAGGATGGCCCAATGCATTGGGACCCTGCACCCGCGTGGGAGATTGGAAGAGGTTCCTGGTTCCCGTCATCGGATTGGCGCTCACCGGCCCGTTGCGGCTCACTTGGGGAGTGAATCATCGGATGGGAGATCTTCCTCTCTGTCTCTCCTCCTCTGTGTATATCTGGCTGTAATAAAATGAATAAATCTTTAAAAAAACAGTATAAACAGAGATAGATGAGCTCTTGCCATGGAAGACTCAGGAGGAAGATTCCAGGACCTCTGAAATTGACCAATAGATTCAAAAATATAACCTCTGATTCAAATCATTGAAGGTTGGCCCAACGCAATAGCGTAACGGTTAAAGTCCTCACCTTGCACGCTCTGGGATCCCATATGGATGCTGGTTCTAATCCCGGCAGCCCAGCTTCCCATGCAGCTCCCTGCTTGTGGCCTGGGAAAGCAGTGGAGGACAGCCCAGATAAGTATATTGCAACTTTACTGATATCATTAGTTACTGAGGAAATCTAGGTTAAAACTGTAATGAGAGGCACTACACACCCACTAGACTGGCTGAAATTAGATTGTGCCAAGCACTGGTAAAAATGTAGAGCAGTTTAGATACTTCTAGCAGTTTCTTAAAATGTTAGATTTTTAGCAACCCTTTGACTCGTTGAGCTGTTCTCATCCTAGGTGTTTTCCCAAGAGAAATATCAGTGTGTCCTTACAAAGGCATGAATGTTTATGGCAACTTTATTTGTAATAGCTCCGAACTGAAACAAACCTAAATGTCCATCAATAGATGACATACTGACGCACTCTGACATATCCACACATTGGAATGCCACATAGCAATGGAAAGGAATGGGCCCACCATTGAGGCATAGCTGGGCATGGTGCCACCTGTGATGATGCCAGCATCCAACATGGCACATGTTAGTCCTGGCTGCTCCACTACCGATCCAGATCCCTGCTGGTGGCCTTGGGAGAGTAGGTACAGGGTGGCCCATGTGTTTGGGTCCCTGCTTCATATGGGAGACCCTGATGAAGCTCCTGACTTCTGCCTGTGGTTGGGTCTAGTCTGCCTGTTGCAGCTAGCTGGGCTGTGAAGTAGTGGATGAACATCAGTTCAAATCCTCTCTCTCCATCTCTCTCCCTCTCTCTCCCCCTCTCTCCCTCTCTCTCCCTCTTCCCTTCTCTGCCCAGCTTTCCTTGTCTCCCCGCCATTGCCTGTCCCCCTCTCTCTCTCCCCTCCCCTCTCTCTCTTCTGTCTTCGCTCGCTCTCTCTCTCTAATTCCACCTTTAAAATAAATAAATGTTTGAGGCAAAAAGTAATGAATTTGGATATATGTATCTTTAATTCATCTCAGAGTAATTATGCTTAGTAAAAGAAGCTGGGCCACAAGAGTACATATAATGATTCTATTGTATGAAATGCTAGAAAATGCAGACATAAGTTAGGTCAGTGGCTGCCTAGAAATGGTGGTGTATTTGCCACAGCTGCCTGGTTTCCCATTGCTCCACCCTTCCCTTCCCTTCCCTCTGAACCTGACAGACAAGGGACTCACAGGATGTGTGGTTTCTATTCTCTGTTCTTACCTGCCAGAGAATCTGCAGCCATAGACTGCATGATAGCAAGTTTGTAGAATGGGGCACTACCGGGCACCAGGTTTGTGACTGGGCAAAGGACACAGGAGGGAAACAGAAGTTGGGGGCAGTGAGAGAGGGGAAGGTAGAGGGTGCTGGTTGTACCTGTCCCATTCACCAGGCACATTTTACTTCAGGCGCGATTCTGCTTTCAACAGTGACAGAAAACAAACAAGGAGAAGGATGCTGGTAATGTAGTAACTTTTATCCTTTTAAGGCAATGTGCCCTACACTTCAGTTGCTTGCCCATCACTGTCAGTGTGCTGTGGCTCTCTTTGTTATCTATGCCTTTTTCTTAATGAAAATTATCTTAAATTTATTCAAGCATTGTAAAAATAAATATTTTATTTCATTTTTAACTGGAAATGAACATTACTCATTACAAGTAGCAGTAAGCCTCCAAATAAAGTGAAAATAATTCCTGTATGCTATTACTTGATCTATGCATTGCATGAAATGGGCTTAATGATTGGCAAACTATGAAAGGGTCAATCTACCATACTCAGGTCTGTCCAGTTAGATGGACAGGTGGGTCAGCCCCATTGATAGTCTTAGAAGGAATTATCATTTCATGTTCTCATTTGATGGCAGATAGGTCGTGGAAAATGGAAAAAGTCCTTTATTCAGTCTTATGTGACTAGAGCAAGTTCTTACGCCGTCCAGAATTCGCTCACCTTGGATGACAGCTGATGGGCAGGCATAGTGGTCCCTTCTTTCTCATGAGAAATGGAAGCCTGAATCCAGAGATTCTACGAAACCCCTAAATGCTGTTTTCTCCTGATCATGATAGCCACATTCAAGTGGAACTTACACAGTAGACATGATGAGAGGCGAACAGTAATAGCTGGCAGTAACATCAAGCGATGAAAGTTTTGTGAATGTGGTATCTTCTCTTGGAATACCTTACTATTCCAATGTTGTTCTCATGATGGGACACGACACAGTGTGACGTCTCTGTCATTCTGCTTTTCAAATACATCTTTCAGGAAAGAAAAAAAATCATGCAATAAGACATTCCCAGTTTCTTTGTTCCTCTATCAAAAAATGCTGAAAGTTGTTTGCAAAAGCATGCATATTTAGAACAACAGTTCATAAATTTGGCTACACACCAGGATCACAAGAGGGGGGCTTGAAGAGAAATTCATTACTCAGACACTGTTGCAGAAAGGAAGTTAGGCAGCTTCAATCTGCTGTTCCAGCCCATCAAATGACCATGAAAAGTTGGGCTTAAAGTCAGGAGCCAAGAATTCAATCCCAGGCTGTGTCTTGGGGACAGAGACACACTACTTCAGTCCTCACCACTGCCTGCCAGGCTAGAGCTGGAATCTGATGGGGCATGTGGGCATGTCAACTGTTGTCTTAACCACTAGATCAAATCTCTACTCTTCAATCATTTTTTAAAAAAACTTATTTGATTTTATTTTAATTGGAAAGGCAGGTATACAAAGAGGAGAAACAGAGAGAAAGATCAGCTGTGCACTGGTTCACTCCCCAAGTAGCCACAACAGCTGGAGCTGAGCCTATCTGAAGATAGGAGCCAGGAGCCTCCACCAGGTCTCCCATATGGGTGCCAGGTCCCAAGGCTTTGGGTCATCCTCTGCTGCTTTCCCAGACAACAGGCAGGAGCTGGATGGGAAGTAGAGCAGCTGGGACATGAACTGGCACCTATATGTGATCATGGTAGATGCAGGGCAAGGATTGAGCCACTAGGCTATCACGCTGGGCCCTTGTTTTCAATTCTTTAAGCAGATCCTTCTGTTCAGGAAATGCCTAAGGGTTAGTGTTGAGGCATAAAAATGTAGGCTGCTGCCTGCAGCACCAGCATCCCACATTGGACTCTGAATGCTCCACTTCCAGTCCTGCTGCCTGCTGGGCTGTGTGGGAAAGCAACAGAGAACACTCAAGTGCTTAGACTCATTTCCCAGCTTCTGCCTGGTCCAGCTCTGACTATTGCAGCCACTGGAAAGTGAACTAGCCCATGGAAGATTCCTGTCTCTCCCTCTGTCTCTCTATAACTCTGCCATTCAAATAAATAAATAAATAACATTTTTAGTATTTTAAAATTGGCAACTCTTACATCTTAGTTGTAAATGCCTAATTAGAATTTTGTCATCCTTGAGACCGCATCTTGGTTGATAACTGACTCATGAGAAATTATTTTTCTCCTCGCCATTACTTCTGAATCACATTTGTATAAGAGCCCAGTCTTCAATAGTCACTTCTCTTCTGTGTAACTTTGTAGTAATAGATTGCTCATACATAAATGGTGCCGACACCCCTTCGATGGTTTCATTGATCATTTCATTTGTGTTTGTAATAGGTTAATTACAGGAAACATCTCTTTTCTGAGAGCAATGAGGCTTCCAGTAGCAGTGCCAGTGAGCAGTCTTGGACTGGTGACCAGAAGAAGAAAATGCTAATAGCATATTGTAATAGAAGAAGGAAGACGAAAGTCCGAAAATGTGGCAGCGGTAAGTTTGGCGTTTGGCTTCTGAGGCATCTCTGAAATCAACCAGCAGGGATTAACTTCTCAGTGTGCTAAATGAAAGGATGCCCGAGAACTGTGCGCCCAGTGCACCCTCCTTCCCCGTCTCTGTGTCTCACGGACATTGAGCAGATGTGGAATGAACAGTTCTCAGACAGAGAGCTGAGAATGGACCAAGCACTGTTCACTATGAGTTACAGCTGTTTGCAGTAAGTTCAGGGCGGGACATGTGGCAAGGCTCCGAAGATGGGGGAGTGGGACTGAAGCAAAGTGGGATTTGAAGGGCAGAGAGGATGGGGCAGCAAGCCTGTGACACCAGGAGGACACAGTGAGGGCGTGCTGGTGGTGCTCAGAGACAAAGCCTGGGTGGTGAGGAAAGAGGTGAACAGTGAAGGGGTCTGTAGGTGGCAGGTGGGAGGTTGCCGTCGTTCCTGGCATGGCCCTGCATATCTGGGAGCTGAGTTTCTGTCTCTTCAGGAAATATAGCCATGGTATAATTGGCTTCTTTTTCTTCCAGTTCTGCCACTTTTTTTTTCTCAGCAGTGCTAGCCACAATGAGAAAGATCAGGTAAATAAATCCACTTTGTACCACTTTGTACTGCTTCAGCGTGTTATGGCTATGATGAGCCTATTTCTTTCTAAGGCTTTCAGGAATATGAGAAAAACAAACCAGTGGTCTAATGGTTTGGAAATCACTCCAGCAGCAATGGCAAGGACAACTTAGCATTTCCTATGAATTGATGATTTTCCATAAATACTGCTGGTCAAAGTATGATTGACTTGGAGCAAAGATTAGGGGAAATGTTTCTGTCCTGCTACATAGGATAAGTCTTAATATGCTTCCACTGAACTTCAGAGGCAGAGCTGGCAGTGGTGGTGACGGGTGTACAGGGAAACAGGGAGAAAGAGGCACTTCTACTTCATGTCCCACATGCCTGCAGCCAGAGCTAGGCCAGGCTGAGGCCAGAGCCTGGAACTCTATCCAGGACCTCTGTCTGGGTGGCAGGGCACCAAGCACTTGAGCCAGCATCCTCTGCCTGCTGTGCTGGCACAGCGGGAAGGGGAAGTGGAGGGCCTGGGGGGGGGCTTGCCAGCTCTGTGATGCGGGGTGCAGGCCAAAAGGCAACTTCACCTGCTGACACCCATTTGTTTCACTTGAAAGCAAAGCAGCAGAAAGAGAAGAGACAGAGAAAATGGTAAAACAAAACAAAACAAAACAAATTTAGGCTCTGCAAACTTTGCAGCTTTTTTGGCAACACATCATCTCTGCACTTGTAACCCCAAAGCAATCATAATGTGAAAATGTGCTCTGTGTTACAATAAAACTTTATTTACAAGAGTCAGCAGTGGGTTGGACTGAGCCCCGGTTTAGAACACAGGTTCTCAAACTTCAGCTACTGTCAGAATGAGCAGGATGGTTTGTTAAACAGGGATTGCTGGGGCCAGTGGACTGGCATATCAGGCTACGCCATTTGGCACTGGCATCTCAAATGGGCACTGATTCACATCCCAGCTGCTCCACTTCAAATCCAGCTCTCTGCTGTTGTACCTGGGAAAACAACAGAGCAGGACCCAGGTCCTTGGTTCCCTGCACCCATGTGGGAGATACGGAAGATGCTCTTGACTCCCAGATTGAGACAGGTGCAGCTCCAGCCATGGCAGCCAGCTGGGGGATAAATCAGAAAACATAAGAGTTCTCTGTCTTCGCCTCTCTCACTCTGTAACTCTGAATTTCAAATAAATAAATTAAAAATAAATCATAGTTTTTAAAAGATTGTGAATTTGCATTTCTATCAAGCTGTAAGGTGTTGCATCGTCATACTTTGAGAACTGCTGGTTAACAGTGATCAACTGAAACTTCAACACCGATTTTTAAATGCTTAAGCATCCAATAATTCCACTTCTTCAGTGTCTTAGAGGATTTGTTTTTTTATGATGTTTTGAATGTGTCTGGATTGGCTGAACTTCTCACACCAGTACAGGACACGTCCAGGCAGAGGAAGGCCACACGCCCAGAGATCGCTGAACCAGAGTTGCCGGGGAGTCCTGCCACCTTAATTCCTGAAGATTTCTCCCAGAAACCAGGTTTGTGACTTCCTGTTGACATATTTTCCAGTAAAGACACTCTGTGGTAAATAAAGCAACTTTCTTTTGCTATCTATTGAGGAATGTGTGAAGATGTGATTATCTCCACAAAAACGATGTGGAGGTTTTGTGTTTTAATATACCTTCTGAAATTCTGGAACATCCCTCCCCCACCGTGTTAATGCGGTGTTGATACAGTGTAGATTCGTGTTTAACAATCTACTAATGCTTCCCTTCTCTTTCTCCCTTGCTCCCTTCCTTTCTTCATTCTCCAGATAACATCTTTTCAGTTTACATTGTGAGCAAAGGCTCAATGGTCCACTAAACAAGGAACTCAAGTGGAAACACGAGTTCAGTGGGAATTCAGGCAAGGGTTAGGAACAACAATCAAAAAAAGTTACCCGTTTCACTTATATATATAATAAAATCTTAAAATATTCACAGATTATTCAAGTAGTAGTAATATGTCATCCTTGACCATTGATTTGACAGACATATAAAATGGAATTTGATGTGCCTTGCATGATGGCTTAGCTGGATAGATCCTCACCTTGTAAGCCCCAGAATCCCGTAATGGGCTGGTTCATGTACCAGCTGTCCCTGCTTTCCTTCTAGCTCCCTGCCTGTGGTCTGGGAGAGCAGTAGAGGATGGCCAAAGGCCTTGGGACCCTGCACCCATGTGGGAGACCTGGGAGGAGCTCCTGGCTCCTGGCTTTAGATTGGCTCAGCTCCAACCATTGCAGCCACTTGGGAAGTAAGCCAGCAGGTGGAAGATCTTTCTCTGTTTCTCCTTCTCTCTATAAATTTAATCTGCCTTTACAAAGAAAAATAAATACAAGATTTGACAAGATTCAAAATAACTTGAAGTATTTGACAAGATTCAAAATAACTTTGTGATGTAAACCCTCAACAAATTAGGTATTTATGGATTGTACTTCAACACAATGAAAACTAATAGCATCAGGTCCACAGCTAACAACATAGTCAGAGGTGAGAAGTTGAAAACTGTTCTTCTAAGATCAGGAGCAAGACAGTGTTGTCCTCTCCCCTTTGTAACAGTAGTAGAAGTCCCAGACAGAGCAAGCAAGCAGGGAAGGAAAACTTCCAAATCAAAAAGAAAGAAGTGAAGTTTCCACTGTTTGGGTGAGATGATCAATATATGGGAAACAGACTCCCCTGACTCTGTGAGAACTAATCACATCAACTCAGTAAAGTTTCAGGGTGGAAAATCAAAGTGCAAAAACCTGTGCTTCTACATGATTTAAAAGTGAACCATCTGAAAAATCAAGAAAACCATCCCATTAAAATAGAAGCGAGGGCGCAGCACAATAGCCTAGTGCCTGAATTCTCGCCCTGTGTGCACTGAGATCTCATATGGGCACCAGTTTGTATACTGGCTGCTCCACTTCCCATCCAGCTCCCTGCTTGTGGCCTGGGAAAGCAGTTGAGGACGGCCCAAAGCCTTGGGACCTTGCACTCGCGTGGGAGACCCAGAGAAAGACGTTCCAGGCTCTTGGCTTCAGATCAGCTCAGCTCTAGCCATCGTGACCACTTGTGGAATGAACCAGCAAACTTTCTGAAAGATCTTTCTCTCTGTCTCACCTTCTCTATAAATCTGCCTTTCCAATGAATCTAAATATATCTTTTAAAAATCGAATCCAAAAGAATTAAAAGTAGCAATAAATCCAAAGAGAGGAGAGAGCTAGATACCAAAACCATGGGATAGTAATGAAATAAGTTGAATAAGGAATTAATATTGTTAATGTTGTTAAGATGGCCATGCCTCCCAAAAATTAAAAATAGGACAATATGACAGTCTCCCTTCTGAGTTCCATCCAAGGGAAATGGTATATCAGAAAGATATCTGCATTCCCATTTGATAAAATGTCTGTCAGTTTTCACAGAGTTAAAAAAAAATCAATCCTTCAATGCGTGTAGGACCTCAAATCCCCCAGTAACCAAAGCAGTCTTGACAGAGAAGGGCAAAGCTGCTTGGCTTCTGGCTGTATTGGAAAGCTATGGTGATGGAACAGAGGTGCATCAGACCCCTGGAACAGCCTGACACCTCAGAAAGCAAAGTATAGTGCCCACCAGGGTGGTGTTGCAGGCTAAGCTTCCACGTGTGGCACCCGCAGACCCTGTGGGTGCCAGTTCTAGTCCTGCCTGCTCAGTTTCTGATCCAGCTCCCTGCTAATGACCTGAGAAGGTGAGGAGGATGGCTCAAGTGCTTGAGTTTCTGTACCCATGCGGGAGATTGGGAAGAAGCTCCTGGCCCCGAACTTTAGACCAGCCCGGCTCTGGCTGTTGCAGTCATTTGGGAAGTAAACTAGTGGATGGGTGATCTCAGTCTCTTCTGTGTAATTTTGACTTCAAGTAAAAGAAAGAAATCTTAAAAAAAAAAAAAAAAGAAACCACATACAGCATGATCCAACTGATTGTTGAAAAGTGTTAATAATATACAATGAGGGGTCCAGTACAATAGCCTAGCGACTGAGGTCCTCACCTTGGACGTGTCGGGATCCCATGTATGTGCTGGCTGTGGTTCCAGTGGTCCCACCTCCCATCCAGCTCCTTGATTGTGGCCTGGGGGCACAGCCAAGGATGGCCCAAAGTGTTGGGACCCTGCTCTCATGTGGGAGACCCAGAGGAGCTCCTGGCTCCTGGCTTCAGACTGGCTCAGCTCTGGCCATTGCAGCCACTTGGGAACTGAATCATCGGACAGAGAATCTTCCTCTCTTTCTCTCCTCCTCTCTGTATATCTGACTTTCCAGTAAAAATGAATAAATCTTAAAAAGATATATACAATGGGGGAAAAAGTTTCTTTATGAGATGGTGTTGAGAGAACATGATATTCACATGTATGTTAAAAAATGAAATTGGGGACATGTTACGCTTTATGTGGAAACAGACTCAAAATGGACTAAAAATATAAATGTAAGATTAGGACCGGTATGTCTGGTGCGGTGGCCTAGTGGCTAAAGTCCTCGCCTTGAATGCGCCGGGATCCCATATGGGTGCCGGTTCTAGTACCAGCAGCCCCACTTCTCATCCAGCTCCCTGCTTGTGGCCTGGGAAAGCAGTGGAGGACAGCCCAAAGCCTTGGGACCTTGGGAGGCCTAGAGTAAGTTCCTGGTTCCTGGCTTCGGATCAGCGCAGCACCGGCCATTGCGGTCACTTGTTGAGTGAATCAATGGATGGAAGATCTTCTCTGTGTCTCTTCCTACCTGTATATCTGACTTTGTAATAAAAATAAATAAATCTTTTTTTTAAAAAAAAGATTAGGACCCATAAAGATTCCAATAAAAAATGTGTAAATAGGTCCTTGATATTCTCTGTTTTTTTTTTTTTTCCCCACTGTTCTTGTACTTAGTATTCTTGGTAGTGTTTTGTTTTGCTTTGTTTTGAATATAACACCAAAACCACAGGCAACAGAGTAAAAATGAACCGGTACTGCAAGCTGAACAGTCTTCACATAGCAAAGGAAACCATCAACAAAATCAAAAGGCAGCCTACAGAATAGGAAAATATTTTCTTCTTCTGAAGATGAATTTATTTATTGGAATGGCAGTGTTAGAAAGGAGATTGAGGGCAAGACCTTCCATTTGCTGGTTTATTCCCCACATGACCACAACAGCTGGGACTGTGCCGTGCTGATGCGGGAGCCTGGGACTTTCTCCAGGTCTCCTGTATGGACACAGAGGCCAAGCACTCAAGCCATTTGCTGCTGCTTTCCCAGGCATGTTAGCAGGAAACTGTATGGGAAATGGAACAGTAAGGACTTGAACTGGTGCCCATACAGGGTGGTGGCACTGTAAGTGACTGCTTAGCCCTCTCACAGTGGTGATCCTAGGGAAAATATTTTTACATCATATATCTGAGGTATATGATAAGTATATAAGGATAGTATATAAGATATAGTGTTAAAAATACACAACTCATACAACTCAACAGCAAAAAAGTCCAAGTAACCTAATTTACACAAAATAGTCAAAGGATTTGAATAGACAGTTGACTAAGGAAAGCATACAGACGGCTTACAGGAATGTGAAAAGGCACTCAACACCAGGGAATGAAATTAGAAGCACAATGAGCCATAACTTCACGTCTGCTTGGTGATTAGTGCGGAAGGACGAGCAGAAGTGTTGAATGGGATGGTGTCTGTCGGTGGGATACACATCAGTGCAGCCAACAGAGGGAAAAGTTACTGGAGTTTCTCAAAAAATTAAAAATGGGACAATATGACAGTCTCCCTTGTGAGATTCCATCCAAGGGAAATGGTATATCAGAAAGATGTCTACGTTTCTATGGGCATTGTCACATTCTTAACAGGATGTGAGAAGCAACTACACACCCCTCGCCGAGTGAGCAGGTGGAGAGGGAACAAGTGGTAGGGATATGAGACACAGCGTGGATGTTGACCTCGGTGTTAATATGACAACTCTCACACAGCACACATGTGTCAAATCATGTCTCACACACATGAGTCAGAGGAAATACGGAGGGGGTCCTTGGGGAGAAAAGAGAAGACTCATGGGGTGACCTTACCCAGATGGATAGCTACCAACGTTGTTGAGTTAGTGCATCAAGGTGATTGGCTGTTTTGTCTACAGAACTACGAATCTAAGAAACAAACATCTTGAAAATGCAACATTGGGATTTTATTTAGCACTATGTCCAGTTTTAAGGAATTGGAGAGCAGTAGTGTGATGTGACTGCCTCATTGCTGGTGTGTTTGTTCACTGGAACCTCCTCTTCCTCACATGCAGAATATGCAAGTCCCCGGCTGCTGAGTGGGTTCTCTTCCAGGGAGTGCTCAGAGCTGAAGAAAACGCCTCCAAGGTACCTTTACAAAAATGTCATGTGTTTGAAAAGTGGAGAGTGAGCGAGCTCACAGTGAGAGTGATTCACTCTCCCATATTTCACAATGGCCAGGGCAAAGCCAGGAGGCTAGACCTCCATCCTGGCTTCCCAGTTGGGTAGCAGGAACTGAAGTACTTAACCCATCATCTGCTGCCTCCCAAAACGCATATTACTGGAAACTGGATCAGAAGTGGAGTGGCAAGAACCCCAACCAGGCACTGTAATATAGCATGTGGGCGTCTCAGGTGGCAGCCTCACCCAAGACCCCACAATCACACTTCTAAGATGCTACTTTGTGGTTGGCTATTCATCTGTTCTTTCTCCAGAATTAATGTATTCACATAACATGAGCTTGTTATGTTTAAGGGACTACTACATTTGTTACACACATATGTATACATACACACATGCATAACTACATATATATGTGTATGTGTGTAATTATATAACATTTACATATCGGTTACAAAAGTATGTTCATGTATTTCTCAGTCAACTGTGTTTTATTTGTCTTTAAGGTTGGGAACCGAGAGTCACTAGTGGACAATACGAGTGTCAAACATAAGCTGCAGAACCTGGAAGACAGAGGTGAGAGAATACACTGTTTCTCCCAGAATGAAGTGAAATTCATCCAGACTGGTACTCAGATCACAGCAGACACAAACGCTTTGCAGGGGCACTGCTGCCAGGCCTCAAGGTGAGCAGGGCAAGTTACCTTGCCAGCTCCAAAGGGTCCATGAAGTCAAAGGGAGAAACTGGGGCTCTGGCCCGCAGCCAGCCCCACAGGGGCCACGGAAGGGACAGCCTGGGACCTGGCTCCCATCCAGCCCTCTCCTGCCCAGCCACTCCTGGTGACCTGCTGCCAGAGGGGGTTCTCATCCCCACATCTGCAGGTCACTTGCAGTTTGTAAGAAATATCCTAGGCAGTTTTTCTTATTTTCTCATAGTTACAGTGGTAGGCAAGTTTCCAGGTAACATCATACAGCCACCTTTATATGATAACATCTAGCTATAATGTTAACATATTAATGTAATGAACGAGTATAACACCTAGGCATTCCTTTGTGTGTGTGTGTTTAAGATTTGTTTATTTGAAAGGCTTGGTTAGAGGGAGCCATCTTCCATCTGTTATCTTAAATGTCTTTAAAAGTTTTTTAAACTTTTAACTAATACATAAAATTAGATGTGTGTATATATATATAATAACAAAAATTACACATATGTGTGAAATACTGTATGATGTCTCATTCCCCGCAGATAGTTCGAGTTCTAATCTGGGGAGTATCTGGCCTGGTTTCCGCCGATGGCTGTGCTGACTCACACTCCCAACCATAAACCCGAGGTTTCCTTTTCTCCGCCTTCTCAGCTGTCCTCGCTGCCTTTTCTCTGTTCGATGTTGGCCATGCTAACTGGATGCAGTGACATGCCATGGTGTCTGCATTTCCCTGGTTATTAACAGTGTTGAGAGTATTGTCGGTATACCCGTTGGCATTTGAATGTCTTTCTTTGAAAAATGTCTTTTTAGATTTGTTTCCTTTTTAAAAAGATTAACTTACTTAGTTATTTGCTGTGTTGAAAGAGTTACAGGGAGATGGGGAGAGTCAGAGAAAAAGCATCTTTCTATTTTCTGGGTCACTCATCAAATGACCACACCGGCCAGGACCAGGCCAGGCTGAAGCCAGGAACCTCACCCAGCACTCGAACATGGGAGCAGGGGCCCAAGCATTGGAGCCACTCTTCTGCCTTCCCATGCACAGTAACAGGAAATATTTATCTTACTTTTCTCTTCTTTTGAAAAAAGACTTATTTATTTTTATTAGAAAGTCAGATTTACAGAGAGAAGGAAAGACAGAAGAATCTTCCAACTGGCGGTACACTTCCCAAGTGGCTGTAATGGCTGGAGCTGAGCTGATCTGCAGCCAGGAGCCAGGAGCCAGGAGCTTCTTCCAGGTCCCCCACGCGGGTGCAGGGTCCCAAAGCTTTGGGCCATCCTCGACTGCTTTCCCAGACCACAAGCAGGGAGCTGGATGGGAAGTGGAGCAGCTGGGACATGAACTAGTGCCCATATAGGATCCTGATGCTTAGAAGGAGAGGAGTTAGCCACTAGGCTGCCATGCCAACTAGGCTGCTGTGCCAAGCCCCCATTATTTTTAAGAGTGTAATGGTTCAGTAGCTTCTAACTATTTTTTAAATCAGTTTGCATTGATTTTTTTTCAGTGAAAGAGGCTCATTTAAATTTTTGCACACAAATATCTAGTTATATGAGTTTCATTTGCCCACAGTCTCTTAGTAACGTTGCCAATAAAAAAAAGACTCTGGTGAGTTTTCTTTTTTTTAATTTTAAATTTCCTTTTTACTATTGTTTATACAGTTGAAAGGGATGCCCAAGTGGGCCTCTGATTAGGGTGGGAGGGTTCAGGTATGGAGGAGGGTGAGTGGGACATATCTTTTAATGTTTTTTTTTTTTCTTCCTGTGTCAGCAGGGGAGGAGGGGGGAAGTACCATTCCTTGCTGTCAAACTCCATCAGCACCCAGGAATTGCAGACGGTTCTTTGATGATCCAGGGTCAGACGTGGCCTGTCTCGTGCACAAGCCAACACACATGCTAGTGAATGCATCTACCTGGTCAGTGCTACACAGCCCCATCTCTCATGCAAACGGACACATGCTACAGCCTAACCCAGCCCAGCTAAGCCTGCCACAGGCCCAGTCTCCTGTGCACCAGCAGGTGCCATGGCCTAGTTGGGGCAACCTCCAAAAACCTCACCAGGCCTGTATCCAATCCCGGTTTTTGTGTGTTGCTGGCTTGTGCTGCAGCCTAGCCTGGTCTGTCCTGCATCCCGTCTGGCTCTTGAGCACACTCATGGGTGCTACATGTTAGCTCAGCCCGATTCACCCCAGACCTAGCCCGCACACATGCCAGTGGGTGCTACCACCTTGCCCAGATTGGTCTTCCAACAGCCCTGCCATTGTCCTCACCAGTGAGAGCTGCAGCCTAGCAGAGGAGTACCCACAGTTTCCCTGCCAGATCCACTCCCAGACACAGATCTTGTACTTGCCAGTGGTTACTACAATCGAGCCTGTTATGGCTTGCGCCCAGTCCCAGCACTTGTCAGTGGGGTGGCAGCCTAGTTCAGCCTGGCCTGGCCCACTCCCAACCTGCATATGAACTGGGGGGTGTTATGCTTCAACCCGGCTGCGCCTGAGCCCCCTTTTGACTCTCGTTTGTGCCAGTATATGTCGTGGACTGGCCCAGTCTGGCCTGCCCCTAGCTCTGGCTTTCACACTAACTACTAGGAGTTGCACCGTAGCAGAGGAGTTCTTCAATTCCCATCAGACCTATTTTTGTATCCCCAGATCTTAATCTCACATGTGTGGGGGCTGCTGCGGCCCCACTTGATAGAGCTGGCTCCTGGTCCCGGCACTGAATAGTGGGTATTGTAGCCTAGCATGGCCCATCCCACAGCCATTCAGGTTCTTGCAAGTGCCAGTGGATGCTGGAGCATAGCCCAGTCTGCTCTGCCTCCAAACTTAGCCCACATGCATGCCAAAGCATGCTGCAGGCTTGCTCAGCCCAATCCAACCCCCAGCTCTGGCTCTTGTCACTCCCCAGTGGTAGCTACAGCCCAACAAAGGAGTCCCCAAAGTTCTCCTACCAGAACCTTTCTTAGCCCTGGATCTTGTGCATGCTGGCAGGTGCTTCAACCCAACCTAGTGTGGCCTACCTGCAGTCTCAGCTCTTGTTGGTGGGTGTTGCAGTCTAGCCCAACTGGGTACATTCCACACCCTGCCCTGGCTGAGCTAGTCTGAAGAGTCTTCCAGGTCTCCCACGCGGGTGCAGGGTCCCAAGGCTTTGGGCCGACCTTGACTGCTTTCCCAGGCCATGAACAGGGAGCTGGATGGGAAGCGGGGTTGCTGGGACATGAACCAGAGAGCCCACATGGAATCCCACCACGTGCAAGGCAAGGACTTTAGCCGCTAGGATACCGTGCAGACCCTAGTTTTGCTCTTGTTGCCCATGCTTTCAAGGGGTCTTATCCAAGGAATCATTGTCTAGCCAAATATTTGTGTATTTCACCTACATTTTTTTTTCCTAATGCTTTCATAGTTCAGGGCTTAGATTTAGGACTTTGGTTTTAGTACATGAAGAGAGGTAGAACTCTCATTCTGCGTTCCTTGTGTTAGCACCATTTATTGGAAAGACCACCATTTCTGTAATGTATGTTCTTGGCACTTTGTCAGCAGTCAGTGGACTACATATATGTGAGTTTATTTCTGAGTTCCCTTTTTGGTTGACTTATGTGTTTGTATGTCAGTACCATACTGATTTAATTACTGTAGCTTTGTAGTGCTGTTTGAAATAGGGTGTTATGATACACCTGCTTGATTTGTGGAGGAGGAAAGAGAGGGGGATGCTTTGTATTTGTTTGGTTATTTTGGGATATTTCAATTTCATATGAATTCTAGAATTGTGTTTTTCTAATTCTGTATAGAATGTCCTTGGTATATTGATAGGGACTTGCTGAATCTAGATTTCTTTGAGTTGTATGGATACTCTAATGACATTGATTCTTCCAATACACATTTGTGTGTGTGTGTGTGTGTGTGTGTGTGTGTGTGTGTGTGTGTTGGTTATTTCTTCCATCATTGTTTTATAATTTCCATTGTAGAGATCTTTCACATTTTGGGGTGAAGTTACTCCTGGGACTGTCATTGTGGCATAGCTGATTAAGTCACTGCCTGTGACTCCAGGATTCTATGTGGGCACCAGTTCAAGTTGCAGCTGCTTTACTTCTGACCCAGCTCCCTGGGAATAGCCTGGGAAGGCAACAGAAGATGGCCCAAGTCCTTGGGACCCTGCACCCACGTGATGTAGAAGAAGTACTTGGCTTCAGCTTGGCCCAGCCTTGGCCTCTGTAGCCATGTGAGAAGTGAGCCTGTGGATGGAAGATTAATCTGTCTGTCTGTCTGTCTGTCTCTCTTTGTAACTCTACCTTTCAGGTAAATAAATAAATATTTTTAAGATTTATTTATTTTTTATTGGAAAGTCAGATACACATAGAGGAGGAGAGACAGGAAGATCCTCCATCCGATGGTTCACTCCCCAAGTGACCGCAACGGCCAGTGCTGCGCCAATCCGAAGCCAGGAGCCTAGAACCTCCTCCAGGTCTCCCATGTGGGTGCAGGGTCCCAAGACTTTGGGCCATCCTCGACTGCTTTCCCAGGCCACAAGCAGGGAGCTGGATGGGAAGCGGAGCTGCTGGGATTAGAACCAGCGGCCATATGGGATCCTGATGTGGCCAGGGTGAGGACTTTAGCCGCTAGGCCATGCCGCTGGGCCCAATAAATAAATCTTTAAAAACATGTACTCCTAGGTATTTAAAGTTTTTAGTTATTGTGAATGGGATTGTTTCATGATTTTTCCTAAAATCACTGTTGGTATATTAAAACACTATTGTTTTTGCATGTTGATTTTCTAACTTATGAATCAACTGAATGGGTGGATCAACTAACTTGTCATGGAGTGTTTAGGCTCTTCTGTATGCAAGTCATGTCATCTATAAACACTATTTCTTCCTTTCCAATTTCAATGTTCTTTTTCTGTTTTTCTTCCCTAGTTGCTTTAACTCTTGCAGCATTATTAGAGTGTGGAAAATGGACATCCTGTTTTTCTCAATTTGAAGGGAAATGTTTTTGAGTTTTGTCCCATTCAATGTAATTTTGGCTGTGTGTGTGTCATATACCATCTTTGTTATAGTTTTGAAGGTTGTTTCTTTACCTAATTTTTTAGTGAGTTTTTTTTTTAATTATTTATTATTTAACTTCAGTAATTACATTGTATTATGTGACACAGTTACATAGATACTTGGGTTCTCCCCACCCCTCCCCAAACCCTCCCACCATGGTGGATTCCTCCACCTTATTGCATAACCACAGCTCAAGTTCAGTTGAGATTTCCCCATTGCAAGCGTATACCAAACATAGAGTCCAGCATCTTATTGTCCCGTCAAGTTCAACGGCTTCTTAGGTATACCCTCTCTGGTCTGATGACAGAGCCAGCAGAGTATCATCCCAGTCAATTGAAAGCTCCAACATACCATCAGCAAAAATTTACATCATTATGGAATTAATTGACATAGTAATGAGTAACCAATATGTTAAAAGTAAATGCGGGTTCCCAGCCACCTTCTGTGACCACCTCACCTATACTTCAATTTAGTTTATACACAACATGTAACATTCAAAACATAACATGTTATACATAACATCATATCATCTTAAATTAAGGCAAACATGTGGTATTTAACCTTTTGGGATTGGCTCATTTCCCTTAGCATTATGGTTTCCAGTTTGGCCCATTTGGCCACAAAGAACTGCATTTTGTTTTTTTTAATAGCTGAGTAGTATTCCATGGAGTAGATGAACCATAGCTTTCTTATCCAATCCTCTTTTGATGGGCATTTTGGTTGTTTCCATGTTTTTATCACAAAGAGACACTGAATTGCAAGAGTTTTTCTGCTCTGTTGAGGTCTCACGGCTTTTGTTGATTTGATTGATGTGATTATTACCTGATGTGTAAATATTGAGCCACACTGGGATAAATTCCACTCGGTTACGATGTATGATCTTAATGCAGTGTTGGGTGTCTGGTGTCACTGTTGGCTTGAGCAGGCTCATCAAGGATCCTGGTGTGCAGTCTCCTGTTGGTGTTGTAGCTTTGTTTGAGTTTGGCATCAGAGTAACTTGGCCCTCATGAAAGGAGTTTGAGAGTTCTGAACTTCTCAGCATTTTGGAATAGTTGGAGGAGTGTTAGAGATAATGCTGTTTTAACTAGTTTGTAGAATTCTGTTATGAAACCTTCAGGCCCTGGAACTCTGAAATTTCTCACTGTCACTTGTGGTGGGTCTTTCTGGATACTCTACATATTGATTTATTTTGCATAGGTTTTGTTTATCCAGGAATTCTTCCATTCCCTCCAGGTTTTCCAATTGATGAGCATGTTGTTCACAACCGTTTCTTAGGATCCTTGTGGATGTGTGGTATCCGTGGTAGCGGTGCCTTTCTCATCTCCAGTTGCTTTTCTCCTACAGCTTGTTTTTGCTTTTCTCACCCCTGCATCATTAGTTTAACCTCTTTCCAGTTATTTTGTGTGTTTACTGTGATAAACTTCCTGCTTCCAAGGAATTTTTGTTCACTTCTCAATTTATTGGATGGCCCATTGGTCGCGCAGGTGCATGCTGTCCCATTTCTCAGTTTTCCATGTTTCTTGATGTTGATTTCTAGTGTTATTCCTCTGTCACCTGAGAAGATACATGGTATGATTTCAGTTTCTCAAAATGTGCTGAGACTCTGTGGCCTGTCCCAGCCTAGAAAACATTTGTCCCCCTACGTGTACTGAAGGAAAACGGTGTCTTCCACCTGCCAGATGAAAAGCTCTCTGAGTGGCTAGAAGGTCAGTTTGCTTTAAACCTTGTATCAATGCCTAGGGATCTGTGCAGGGCATTGAGTCTTTTTTTATTTTTAATTTTATTTGATTTTTAAAATGATTTGGTCTACCTGTATGTTTCAACTGGGAAACTGAACCCATTACATTCAAGGTTAATGCTGGTAGACAAAAACAAATCCCTGCTGTTTTGGTGGCTGATTTAAATGTTCTTTTCTGCTTCTCCTGTCCTTCACCCTTGCACTCTGGGAGCTTTCTGTGTGCGAAGCCTGGGCTCTCTCCCACTTTTGTTTGGTGCATCTGTTCTGTTAGGGAATTTGGTACCAGCCTGTGTTTTCATGGTGGCTATATTTTTATTTTTAAAGATTTATTTTTTATTGGAAAGGCAGATTTACAGGGAGGATGAGAGACAGAACAATCTTTCACCCTCTGGACAGTAGGACAAAAGGACAGTCCTCACTCAGATAATGTGTGCAGGCAATCTCAAAAGGGACAATTTTCCCACCTGGCTGGGGTTACATTTTCCTTCTAGCATAAGGAGTGTAGCTATAGTATGTGTGGTGAGCCCCTTATGGTGGTTAAGGACACCTGGTACCTGATGCAAAGTGAGGCTTAGCTGCAGGATGCAGAGCAGGTGTGCTGAGGCTTTGGCCATGTGGAAACAGCCTGGAGGAGATGGAAGTGCGGATGGCTAGGGTGTTGGCAGTATTCAGCTTCCTGTCCCTCACTGCCTGCCTGCTTTGCCCATGTCAAGTATGTCTAATTGACTAAATCTATTGACTTGGTAATACTTTGTGTATAAAATTTCATTTCCAGAAGTTCTAGTAGATCATTTTCAAGTCCATGTCTTTTGCTTCTGCTTCTAAATCTGCTTGTATTTTATTGCTTTAAAGACAATGTTGATCACATTTCCCATGGTTACTGTTTCTCAATGTGCAATTCGTGGATCTAGTTTTGCTTTTTCTCACTCTTGATATCCTATTTCCTGGTGTACCTAATCTTTCATACAGATTATTTTGCAAGTTTGTATATAGCAATAAATGTGGAGGTCTCAGAAAACTAACCTCTCTGGAGAGGATTTACCTCTTCCCTACCCACCTGCGACCCCCTCATTGATGCTCAGGACTTGAAATTAATTCCATTAAACTATGATCCTACGGACCCAGCACAGTGGCCTAGTGGCTAAATCCTTGCCTGGCAGTCACCAGGATCCCATATGGGTGCCACTGCGTGTCTGCTGCTCCACTGCCCATCCAGCTCCCTGCTTGCAGCCTGGGAAAGCACTATAGGATGGCCCAAAGCCTGGGGACACAGAAAAAGCTCCTAACTCCTGGCTTCGCATCAACTCTGCTCCGGCAATTGAGGAGGAGAGACAGGGAGGAAGATCTTCCATCCAATGATTCACTCCCCAAGTGAGCCGCAATGGCCGGTGCACGCCAATCCGAAGCCGGGAACCAGGAACCTCTTCCAGGTCTCCCATGCGGGTGCAGGGTCCCAAAGCATTGGGCCATCCTCAACTGATTTCCCGGGCCACAAGCAGGGAACTGGATGGGAAGTGGAGCTGCTGGGATTAGAACTGGCGCCCATATGGGATCCCGGGGCTTTCAAGGTGAGGACTTTAGCCGCTAGGCCACACCACCGGGCCCTTTATCCTTAATTTGTCTTTGTTATTGCCATGAGAAAAGTTTTGGCTGAGTCATAAACAGTACCTACTCGTGCAATAAAGGAACTGATCAAACTTGCAGCGATAGTTTGTACATAAGGAGACTGCTGATCTTTGGCTTCATGGTAATAGAGCTATGGTGAGTCACTGGCTTAGAGAAGCCTTTGGACAAGGCCAGCAGTCATGCATCACAGCATGTGGCCGGATATGGGGGAGAGAGTTGGAGAAGGATTTTTTAAGTAATTGTCTACTATTTGAGCAGTTTAGGTCCATAAAGAGTGACTCGTCCAGTCTGGGATGCCTAGATTTAAATTAGAGAAAAATAAAGAGGAGCATGTTGAGAAATGCCGGCTCTGTTACCCTCTTGTTGTGTCACTTTGCTGGCAAGGACAAAAGGAACTATTCAGCTATTTTCCCATAACAATGTTAACATTGTATAAAGAATATATATGGAAAGGAAATATTTGTGAACCTGTACTTTTCATACTGTCTATATGAGCACTTGATGCTGTTTGAGGATTTGATTAGTCATTTCTGAGCCTGGGTTATGAGTATGTCTTTTTGTACAATATTACATATTGATATGTACATTCTATCTGTGTAGGTCAAACCAGCAGTATAGCGGTCCCTAAACTAAGGGACCTACAGATAAGCCATCCTATTCTTAGATTTCAAATTTGAGAAATATTCACTTAATATGTAGGGAATCCAATTTCTGATTAATACTTTGCAAGTGGATCCACAGATGGCAACAACAATGCTGCATTCTGCATGCCAAGTGTTACACCAAGCACACTATCACTGACTTTCAGAAGGTAGGAATCAGTGATCCTATTCAACAGATGAGAAACAAAGGCGCAGAGAAGTTTCTTGACAAATACATGAAGTGCTCATAACTCATTTTGGCTCATGGAAAAGCTGTAACTCGAATCCTACTTCACATAGCAGAAACACCAAAACTAGGGAACCTAAGGTAAAGCGCCAGGGTAGGGGAGGTCGTGGGGAGGGATGTTGGGTGGCAAAGTCCAGGCTTCACATTTTGTTTTGCTACTTGCTAAAGGCATGTGATTAAGTTAGTTCCTGCTACTATTATGGTTAAACTGTTTAAAATATCATCCCTAGGCAAATGTTGGCAGAGATTAAGATGATGCTGGAAGACTCCTGTAGCCCATATCATGGGGTCTGGATTCCAATGCCGCTTCAACTGCGGGCTCTAAACGTCATCTTTTTTTGCTTTTGTTTTGTTTTTGTTTTTGTTTTTATTAAATTTATTCATTAATCACATTGTGTTGTAATTTCATAGGAACTGGGATTCTCCCCACACTTCCCCACATCCTCCCCCCATGGTGGGTTCCTCCACGTTGTTGCGTAACCATAGTTCAAGTTCAGTTGAGATTCCCTCTTAGCAAGCATATGCCAAGTATACTAACTTCATCTTAATGAACCCTGGAAGTAACCAAGTGATAATCTAAACAGCTAGGTTCCTGCCATCCGCATACACCTGGGGATGGATATCTGACAGCTGCCTTTGGTCTGACCTAGCCCATGCTGTGGCAGGCATTTTGAGATTAAATCGGTTAATAGAAAATCTTTCTCTATTCTCTTACTCTACTCTCTTTTTTGTAAAGTTTTATTTAACTGGAATACATTCCTTGTATTTTACTTAAAGTTAAGAGCATAATGAGATTTCCCAACCTGTCTAGCCTTCTGCCACACTCTCGCCCTTTCTCCTCCTTCCTTTCTAATTTTTGTTTAACTTTTCACTGCAGCATACTTTGAGTTTATAACCACAAGTTTAATCCTCCATTAAAGAATTCCACAAGTAGTAAGTAGAAAAACCACTATTTCTCAAGAGTACAGATGAGGGTTATAAACATTAATCAAATCTCAAGGTGTCAGTTTCAGTCATATTCCACTTCTGTACTCTGTATTAGCTAACAAACAGGAAGGAAACCATTTGTCTTTGGGGGACTGGTTTATTTCAGTAAGTATAAGAGGCAAGTGTCTACTTGCCTCCATTCTTTCAAATAAATAATAAAATTTAAAACAGCCATCCTTCTTGATCAGTCATCCCTTCCCATGGGAGAAATATACTAAGACTTCTTGTGTGTGTGTGTGAGGGAGAGAGAGAGAGAGAGAAGATCCTCTTAAAATATCTATTTCCATCTCATCAGAAACCAGGGAGTTGGAGTAAATAAGGCACTTGGAATGCTGACGGAAAGGTACTGAGGGGAGCTAAGTAACTTGGGAGTGATGTATAGGAGGAAAGCATTTGCCAGCATCCTCTCCAACGTCTTACAGGACTGAAAATTATTCAATAGCGTAAAACTATCAATAAGTGCTGACTATAAATTTTGGTTTGTGGAAAGAGCCAGAGACTGAAATCACATTGTCTAACCTCAAAGAACTCCAAAAACATGACTGTAATTCTCAGTTGCAGTCTACTGAGAGTTGGGTAGGAGAAGCGAGGCCAGTTCCCTGAAGCCTTGGAAAGATTGACTGTGTGATGCCATGTTTTCTATTGCAGAAAACAATGCACAAGTCCCCTACCAATGCCAAGCGGACATCAACAAATCAAATATTCTGAATGTATGTTTTTGCTTAGTTCCCTGGTAATCTTACCATAAGAACAAGGTCTACTGCAGTCACTGGGCAGCTTTTTCTTTTTTTCAGTCAAGCAAAATGAAGGAATTGTTGGAATATCATGCTTTGCTGCCAGAAACTCTCAATAAGATGAACAGTTCCAGTGAAATACATTGCCAGAGGGATTGTGTCTGCTATCATTTGAACAACTGTTGAACTAATTACCTGCAGATGTGCAGGAAATCATGTGCAAAACCATGCTGTACTCACTTGCTACTATTTTACATGTAAACACATTCTATGGCTTGTCAGGATCTTTAACCATAAACATTTGAGTGACAAATCTCCAACTGGACCCGGAGCAGTAGCCTATTGACTAAAGTCGACACATTTGCAAGTGCCAGGATCCCACAGGGCTGCTCGCTTACTTGTATCCCGGCTGCTCCACTTCCCATCCAGCTTCTTGCTTGTGACCTGGGGAAGCAGTCAAGGCCAGCCCAAAGCCTTGCGACCCTGTACTGGCATGGGAGACCTAGAAGCTCCTGGCTCAGCTCCAACTGTTGCAATCACTTGGAGTGGCTCAGCAAATGAAAGATTTTTCTGTCTCCTCATCCTCTCTGTAAATCTGACTTTACAGTAAGAATATTTTTTTAAAGATTTATTTATTTATTGGGGGAAGCCAGACATGTAGAAAGGAGAGAGGACAATCTTCTGTCCAATGATTCCCTCCGCAAAGTTTTCCATCATTTAGGGACCAAGTGATTTCTAGAAAAGCCATAATGTTGAGAGTACTTCCGAAGTTATTTACTGTTACGGCATGGTAGAGAAACTGACACGTGCGTTGGACTAGACTAGACGTTAATTTGTCAGCATTGACCAGCAACATTCCTCGTGTAGACAAACGTTGGAGTAATGCTCAAACGCTCAATACCGAGATAGGAGAAGATCAGACAAGGATGAATGTCTGGTGCTTCTTTGCCTCGTGGAGGTGTTTGAGGAAGTAGGAAGTGGGATGCTTCACAAAGTCCGTAAAAATGGAGTCAAAAGAGAAGTTTCCATGCAGACTTGAAATCCATACGTTGGCTTTCATGATCATTCTCCACAAACATTTTAAAGACTGGTTGAAAGAGACAGTGTATGTGAGTTCTATAGCTCACCAATGTTAGGAAAAGTACAGCTGTTAGTGGTTAAGTACCCAACTTGTGAGAATTCCATAATTTTTAGCTTGTATTTTCTGCCTTCTGGCTAGATGTGTTTTGGATTTTTATTCTTTGGACAGCTGTGGGTAAAAAGTGGGAAATTGATCAAATTAGACAATGGACCTACTTATTAGCTCTAGAGGAAGTCTAACTACAATGAAAATTAGACTTGTGGATTATTTGAGTTACAATTCCCTCACTTCTTTTTATGAAGTACGTTGCATTACGTGACAGTTTCATAGGTTCTGGGATTCCCCCAACCCCTCCCCATGCCATCCCCCCATGGTGGATTGTTCCACCTTGTTGCAGTATTACAGTTCAAATTAAGTCAAGATTCTTTCGTAGCAACCATGTAGTTTGCATAGTGTCCAGCATCTTATTGTCCAGATAAACTCCAGGTTTCTTGGGGAGATCATCTCTGGTCTGAAAATAGAGCTGGCAGAATATCATCCCAATCAATTAAAAGCCACAACAAAACATCAGCAACAATTTACAACATGATGGAGTTAATTGACATGGTATTGAGTAATCAGTACGTTAAAATGCAAGTTCTTAACCACATCCTGTGAGTACTTCATTGGCATTTCAATTTTAGTTTATGCACGGAACCGGCTTCTATAAACCTTAAAATGGCTATAGGGTACTATTCAGTTGCTCGCGTCTATTTTCATTGGAGTATTTAGCAGTTTATAGTGTTAAAACATAATGTTGCTGAACTTGGCAGATTTTAGGATAGTCTAAACTGGCTTATAACTCTGACAAGGCATTTGTCAACAGTTGAGGTGCAGACCAGTTTTAGGAGGGATGTGCAGAGAAATCTTCAATGCCTTAGTGAGGAGTAACCAATCTTTGTGTCCTCCCTAGTAAGGTATGTGTGAGTCCACGCCGACCATTTCCTCCTGGTTCTAAGCTTTCCTTGTTGTTCTCTATCCTAATTTTTTTTATGGGGGGTCTCTGCAGCGACCCTGATGGTCCTTGCAGGAGAGGGTGGGGATCCAAAGTTGGAACTAAGTAAGGATCAGAGAAAGCTCCTATCCCTAGTCCCAAAGGAAGTTTACTGTTCTTCTGTTTCTGCAGACCGCTCAGGGCTCCTGGCTGTTGTTCCGATGACCTTGGATCCTGTCAGGAAGGATTTGGGCTTCTTCCATCCCATGTGGGAGATCCAGATGGGGGTGTATGACCTCAGAATTCTCAGGCTCCGAAGGCACTCCAATTCCCTATGTTCTTCTTGGCGGTTGGGATGTAGTCCTTGGTGCCCGTAGTGATAGTCCTTGTTTAGGATCCTGGAGTCTACAGGGTTGGGATACAAGCCTCCTCCTGCCACCTGCTGCACTCTGGGTTGCCCCCCTGCTCTGTGTGTACGACCTGTTAAGAGATTGTCAGGATCGCTCTTGATTCCCCCTATATGTCTTTGTAGTTTGAGTTACTTGTTCCATTCCTGACAGGTTATACTTCACGTCTTCCTCACATTCTAAGCAGATAGAAGATTTCTCTGCTCTCCCACCCCATTTCCAAGTAGCATAGGGTCTTAAAAGTATATCAGGTCTTACAATTCTTTGATGTAGATCATAAGCAGTTTGACTCACATTGATTGTTGGTTCCTTGGTTACATCACAATATCTTATTGCATGAGCTACAGGCTGTTTGGGCTTGGAATAATACTACAATTTACAGGTACTGTTTTTTGAACTGGCATCATTTCATCTTACATTAAGGCAAATATGTGGTATCTAACCTTTTGGGATTGGCTCAGTTCCCTTAGCATTATGGTTTCCAGTTGGGCCTATTTGGCCACAAAGAACTGCATTTTGGTTTTTTTAATAGCTGAATAGTATTTCATGGAGTAGATGAACCATAGCTTTCTTACCCAGTCTTCTGCTGATGGGCATTTTGGTTGCTTCCATGTTTTTGCAATTACTGATTGTGCTGCTATGATCATAGGGGTACATGTTGGTTTCTCATGAAACAGATGTTTTGGATGTATTGCTAGGAGTGCTATTGCTGGATCATACGGTATGTTGATTTTGAGTTGTGTGAATGTTCTCCAAATTGAGAGTGCAATGGCCCGTGCTGCACCGATCGGAAGCCAGGTGCCTGCAGCTGCTTCCAGGTGTCCCATGTGGGTGCAGGGTTCCAAGGCTTTGGGCTGTCTTTGACTGCTTTCCCAAGCCAAAAGAGGGGAGCTGGATGGAAAGTGGAGCTGCTGGGATTAGAAACAGCACCCATGCAGGATCCTGGAGCGTTCAAGGCAAAGACCTTAGCTGCTAGGCCACGCCGCCGAGCCCAGCTCTCTAATTTCATTTCAATGTTTTGTTTCTAGGTTAGTCTATAAGTTTGCTGATTTTATTTCTTTTTGAAATAACCTTTGTTTCACTGATCTTTCATGTTTTTCTCTTCATTTGCTGGTTTGATCTTTATTTCTTTGCTAACTTTGAGATTTATTTTATTCTGCCTTCTCTAGATACCCAAAATGCACCTAACCTGTTTGAAACCTTTCCATTTTTTTATGTAGGCATTTAATGCTTCAACCTTTACTTAGTATTTCTTTAGATGTCTTATGTAAGTTTTGAAATGCTGTATTTTCATTTCATTCAATTTTTAAGTTTTCTTTTGGATTTCTTCCACATTTCTTCTTTGGATTTCAGGATCATAATATTTAATCTGCAAATGGTTTTGTTTTCAAGATTTATTAGAAAGGCAGATGTTACAAAGAGAAGATTTTCTGTCTACTGGTTCACTCTCCAAATGGCTGCAATGGCCGGAGCTGAACCAATCCCAAGCCAAGAGCCAGGAGCTTCTTTGAGGTCTTCCACACGGGTGCAGGGTCCAAGCACGAGAACTATCCTCCACTGCTTTTGCAGGCCATAAGCTGAGGGCTAGATGGGAAGTGAGGCCGCCGGAACATGAACCAGTGCCCACATGGATGCCGGTGTGCAAGGTGGAAGATTAGCCTCTTGAGCCACAGGGCCGGCCCCTCAATCTATGGCTTCATATTACCAAATTTATCTGGATTTATATTTTTGTGATTAGAAAAGATATGATGTACTTTTTGTTGTGGTTTAATATGTGGTCTTAGAGGAAGTTTAGTGTATTCAAGTACATATTCTAAAGCTATTGCAATGAATGCTGTGTCAGTGTCTGTATACCCTAGAACTGTGGTTTTTCTTTTTGTTTTTTGTTTTTGTTTTTGTTTTTTTTTTTTTTTTTTTTTTTTTTTTTTTGCTTGACTGACATGTTTGTTGATTCCTTAACTTCACTTTTCTTGATCTGGAGCTTGACTCTCCCTTTAGATATGTATGTGTTTTTTTAAAAGATTTATTTTGTTACAAAATCAGATATACAGAGAGGAGGAGAGATGGAGGAAGATCTTCCGTCTGATGTTTACTCCCCAAGTGAGCACAATGGCCAGTGCTGCGCCGATCCAACCAGGAACCTCCTCCAGGTCCCCCACGCAGGTGCAGGGTCCCAAGGCATTGGGCTGTCCTTGACTGTTTTCCCAGAGCACAAGCAGGGAGCTGGATGGACAGTGGAGCTGCTGGGATTAGAGCTGGCATCCATATGGGATCCCGGGGCATTCAAGGCGAGGACTTTAACACTAGGCCACACTGCCGGGCCCTCCCTTTAGATATAATAAGGCTTTTTAAGAAAATGACATGCTGTGGCATTGGATATATAGTACCCAATCTGTCCCATCTTATTGTTGAATTAATTCCTTGATCACTATCTGATTATCTTTGTATCTTTTTATAGCTTTTGGCTGAAGTGTATTTTGTCTAATGCACTACTCCTGCTTGCTTTAGGTTTCCACTTAGGTAGAACATTCTTTTCCATCTTTTCACCAGTGTGTGTCTTTACTAATGAGTTTCTTAAGGTACATATCCTTGGTTATTTTTTAATCCATTAAGCCAAACTCTATCTTACCTGGGAGTGTGGTCCATTGACTTTCAAAGCTGTTGCTAATAAGTAGTAACAGTAAGTAGCTGTTATTAGTAAGTAATCTATCCACTTAAAAATTAGTTGGTTTCTTCTGAGTATTCTTCATCCAGTTATGGGTGAGCTTCAAAGTTTTCCATTTTGGGGCCAGCACAATAGCGTAGTGGTTAAAGTCCTCACCTTTCACATGCCAAGATCCCATATGGGCACTGTTTCTAATCCCGGCTGCTCTGCTTCCCATCCAGCTCCCTGCTTGTGGCCTGGGAAAGCAGTCAAGGATGACCCACATCCTTGGGACCCTGCACCCACATGGGGGGCCCACGCTCCTGGCTTCGGACTGACTGAGCTCCAGCCATTGCGGCCACTTGGAGTGAGCTATCGGACGGAAGATCTTCCTCTCTGTCTCTCTTCTCTGTATATCTGACTTTGTAATGAGAATAAATAGAAGTTTTGCATGTTCTCATGATGCTAGCCTGCTACCTTTTATTTGCTTCTGTCTGTACATTTTCCTCAAACAAGTTTTAGGAGGCCAGTTGATTCTGATGACTTTCCTGACTTTCACTCATTTTGGAGAATATTTAAGTTATAAAGGATAGTTCTACTCAGCCAAGTATTTTTGGCTGATAGGCTTACTTTTTCTTCACAACTTGAAATAAACCATTCAATTCCCTCTTGGCCTATAAAATTTCTGTTTGACAATGTTGTTCGTTTAGTGGAGGTCCCCTTGAAAACGACAGTGCTTTCCTTTTGAGAATGAACAATTGTTTGTACTTAAAAGAGCTGGACCACAGTAGGTCAAGGGAACGTGGATCTTTTCTGATCCTGTCAATTGACATCCTATGGGCCTTCTGTACTTGGAGGTGTACTTATTAAGATCAGAAAAGTTATGAGCTGTTTCATTGAATATGCGGCATACTCTCTTCCTCTCAGGAATTCCAAGAAAGTGTTCATTTCAGTAAGGTCTCAAAGCTCTCGGGCTGCTTTCATTCCCTTTCTCACATTTTTTTAAAAGCTGGCTAGAAAATATTGAACCTGTCTTCAAGTTCAAATATTTTTTAATTCTGTTGATCCTCATTTATCTTGACTTTCAACTATTTTCATTTTTAATTTTTCTTTAAGAAATACTTGATTTGCAAGGTAGATAAAGAGGGAGAGACAGATCCTCCATCTCAATGGCTGACATCAAGGCCTGGGCCACTGGATAGCCAGGAGCCTGGAACTCTGTCCCTCTTGTAGATGACAGGGACCCAAGTACCTCTGCCCTCTTCTGCTGCCTCTGCAGACATATTAGCAGACATCTGGATCCAAGGTAGAATGGCCAAGACTTGAATCGGAGCTCATAGGAGATCAGTACACAGGCAGTAGCTCAGCATGCTGCTCACAAGAGCCAGTCCACAGTTGATTTTGTAACATCTGTTCAATTCCTCAAGGTCAGTCCTTGCCAAATTTCGCATATCATGCATTGATTTTCTAATTTCATTTTCTGTTGAAGTGTCTTATGTCTTTTTGAGTGTTCCACATCATTCTTTTTGGATTCTTTATTTTATTGGAAATGCAGGTTTACAGAGAGAAGCAGAGACACAGAAATATCTTCCATCCACTGGTTTATTCACCCAGTGTCCAGAATGGCCAGAGCTGAGCCAATCCAAAGCCAGGGGCTTCTTCCAGATCTCCCTCATGGGTGCACAGTCCCAAGGCTTTAGGCTATCCTCTACTGATTTCCCAGGCCACAAGCAGGGAGCTGGACGGGAAGCAAAACATCTGGTATTAGAACCAGTGTCCAAATGGGATCCCGGCATGGTGGAAGTGAGGACTTTAGCTACTAGGCTACTGTACCAGACCCCTTAACTGCCAAGCTATTGCGCCAGACCTCTCCCATGTAAATTCTCAAATTTACTAGCATTCCTATGTATGCACCCTTAATTCTAATGTCGGTGTACACTAGGTATTAATGTTAAACACTTCAACAATGTGGTAGTACTATCTTATAGTATAAACAATTCTATATGTAAAACTTGCAAGGTTCATTTCTCAACATGCTTAAGCCTTTAGTATTTTGTCCGAGCTTTTCCATTCTACGATAGCCATACTTCTGTAGGACAATATTCTACAAGCAATTCTCTTCCTTAATAACCTGCTTATTTGCTCGATTTACATTTTGAAACAATCATGTAAGACTCCAAATTAAGACATTCTATAAATAAAAACATACCACATTTTAAATACTATTGCTTTCAGCAAGTCTTACCCATTTCTCCCAATTTGTAGAAACATGTTTTAACACAAACCTGCCTCAAAACCGGGAATGAGAAATTTTTCCAATAACCTTCTCGCTGAAGAGGGAATTTTCCCTTCTCAAATGGCAGGTGAGAATCACAATGAGGACCTGAAGGAGCCCAAGGTCCTGAATTCGTTCCAAAGGGCAGACTTCAAGCATGCGCCTCCATTTTGCATGGCTGGTAAGTCTAGAGCTGCTTCTTGGCTTCTGTTTTATTTTAATACTTTTTTAAAGATTTATTTATTTTTATTTCAAAGTCAGATATACAGAGAGGAGGAGAGACAGGGAGGAAGATCTTACATCCAATGATTCACTCCCCAACTGAGCCGCAATGGCTGGTGCGCGCCAATCTGAAGCTGGGAACCAGGAACCTCCTCTGGGTCTCCCACGCGGGTGCAGGGTCCCAAAGCTTTGGGCCATCCTCGACTGCTTTCCCAGGCCACAAGTAGAGAGCTGGATGGAAAGTGGAGCTGCTGGGATTAGAACTGGCATCCATATGGGATCCCTGGGCGTTCAAGGCGAGGATTTTAGCCGCTAGGCCACGCCGCCGGGTCCGCTTCTGTTTTATTGAATTCAAGAGAACCAAAAAATTTCAATTTGGCTGTTGTCTTAACTAATACATTCCTAGATAGTCTCTTATCTATAAGATGAAAATAACTTAAAAGGAGATGTTAAAACACTGTTGTTCTTCACAAGGAATCAGACTTCAATTCCATTGTCTTACAGGAAAATTCAGAAATTATACACATCATAACCCATTTCACTATCTAATTTCAAACTGTTTTTCCTGTAAGGCAAAATCTCGCTTCTTTCTAAATAAGAACAAATAATTTAAAATCTGGACCAATTTCATGATTAGGAAACATTTTGACCAGTGGACATAAATACTCATTTACTTTATGCTAAATTTGATGCCTCATATGCTATTTTATAATATTGTGAGATTACAATCAAATTATTTTAAATGACAATTATATTATCCAAGTTCTGTCTCAATCTTTGAAGGTTCTAGGGATCCTACTAGAACTTTCAAAGTCAGGAGACTTGGTTTCAAACTCTGAAGAATTGAGGTGTAAATTAAAGTACACTTAACATGTAACTGAATATGTGAATGGATACTGAATTTTAGACCTGATCAGTGCCAGGAAAACACTGTAAGCTGAAGACTAAGCAGCAAGAAAACGATATAGGAGCCTTAGCCCAGCAGAGGTGGGGAGTCGGGTCTGACCAAGTCCTGTTAGATGAGTTAGACCTCTCTCAAATTACGTACCAGGAGAGAGAAAGGGGGCCAGTCGTGGTCCGTCCCATCTTGTCTGTCAGTCATACACAGACCCAATTCTGAACAAGAACAACTAAATTCACGACACAGATAGAAGTCTTGTGTGGACAGAAGTAATAGGACTCTAACTGACTAAACAAACATGCACAATCACTACACACATCAGAACAGACATAAAATTCAACCTTTTGTGACTTCCAACCTCTTCTTTGACATACTTCAACCTGGAAATGTTTCGTAAAGCAAGCACATACGTTCATCTCGTGCTTAGCGTTAATTTAACCATGGATTTGGTCCACTGGTTACTTTTATGTATAACTGCTAGATGTCTTACCCTGTCCCTCCCAGCTAGGGGTTAGGGCTATGAGGTAGAGCTAGAGAAATTCAGGCCCTAAGGGTGGCCTGGATGAGGTCAAGAGAAAGTGGAAAAGCAGATAAGGGCAAAGTTGAAAGTGGCTACAATGGAGAGGAAATCTGTGTGCTACCCAGTGAGGAGAGCAAATGGAGACCTTCAGACAGGGGGATGGGCCCGCCCTCGCAGCAAGACCAGGATCATGGGGTGATGGGATTATCATCCAGCCTTACATATGCCTGAGCCAATTCTAGGAGCAAATATACACCATAAAGGCTGTCGGAGATCTCGCAAAAAGAATCCTTTCATCTAAAGTTTTGCTAAAACTACAGCAAATAGTTCCTTCTACTGTGCTGATCGTTGACATGGCTCAGAATAGGTTACATAGACAAGATTGGACAGAAAAATGTCTGCTGCCACCCCTCTTTCTTCCTCATGGTTTGTTGGTAAAAGGGCAGGATTTTCCCAATCCAAGCGATTGAAAGAGGTGACCTACTTCTATGGCCCATAATGGCAGTCAATGGTGCTGAGGTAACCTTGAAGGGAGGCTGCCAGCCTGTTGCTGTTTCTTGGAACCCATTCAAAATCATTCATTCGGGCCCGGTGGTGTGGCCTAGCGGCTAAAGTCCTTGCCTTTAACGTGCCGGGATCCCATATGGACGCTGGTTCTAATCCCGGCAGCTCCACTTCCCATCCAGCTCTCTACTTGTGGCCTGAGAAAGCAGTCGAGGATGGCCCAAAGCTTTGGGACCCTGCACCCGCGTGGGAGACCTGGAAGAGGTTCCTGGCTCCCGGCATCGGATTGGCACGCACCAGCCCGTTATGGGTCAGTTGGGGAGTGAATCATTGGATGTAAGATCTTCCTCTCTGTCTCTCCTCTATGTATATCCGGCTTTCCAATAATAATAAAATCTTTAAAAAAAAATCACTCATTCAAGAAGGGACAACAAGCTTTGCTGGTTCAGTCTTCACACCTAAAGGCTAGCTCTCTGAACCTGATATCTTGGCAGATCTAATTCAGAAGGTAAGTATAAGCTCTGGGCACCCCTCCAACAGACAAATGCACCCACTGGAGGGGACTGCCCTCCTGGACAAGGGCAGCCATAAGCATGAAAGAATTTGAAAATGTTCACACTTGAAACAATTTCTTAGGGCAATAATGAGCAAGTAGCCTTGGCCCAGGGAGAGTTAGGCTCGCTCCTGGCATGGCTTTAAGTCCTGCATTCCAGGAATCACACTCCGCTGGGCAGTTCCCTTCAGGGATAACCCTAATGGGAAAGGCCTGGAGTACCTCATGCTGCCCAAACAGAATGCTTGCAACTGGCGCTGTGCTCTGACTCCCCTTGAGCTGGGGGTGGTTTCCTGCCCTCTGAGCTGCCCAGAAGCTCTGGTTGGGGCTGCTGAGGTGGGCCAGGGCCAATGTCCTGAGCATCAGTTTTGCTCTTCCCTTGCCAAGCATTGTGGAAAAATAAATTAAGCAATGTTACCGACGGGTGCCAATCCGACCAGGGTCCCTCAGACCTTGAGTGCCTGAGCACCTAGGATTTCTAACCCTCGAAACTTCAGCATGTAATTTAGCGCCTTAAGTGCAGGATGATCAGGTTCCTCACCAATACTACCCATGTTTAAGGACAGTAGAGGAGAGTGGACCTCGGATACCCAGTCGGGTTGTCCGGCCAAGGAGATTGTGTGCAGAGTTTTGGGTAACGCCCAAGTGTCACATTGGACAGAAACCGCCAGTCCTCACACAAGTTCACCCCAGAGCCATGCATCCATGGCCATCTCTCAAAGCAGGAGATGAGAGGTTAGGTGCAGCATTGTCTTTTTCCCTATCACCTACCTTAACTTCAAGCTGTCAGGGGATTCGACTGGAGATAAGCTGGGAATGGGTGGGGGTGTGTGTGACCACCTTTGTGCAGAGCTGTGGGGTGCCAAGGGTCACTTACGCAGAGTACACTACAGCTCGACAGGAGGATTACAGCACTAAAGGTGAGTCCCAAGAGAAGAAGGCGACCTGAAGAACCAAAAATTGTGTGAGGATGTGCTTCACTCAGGAGAAGCGAGGAGGGGGCAGGGATAGAGGGGAGGAGCAGAATCGGGGGCCCCTGTGGCTGGAGGGGAGGAGCAGAGTGGGGAGCTGCCGCGGGTGGAGGGCAGGGGAGCAAAGTGGGAGGGGCCTCGGATGGAGGGGAGGGGAGCCAGGGAGTAGAGCAGAGTGGGGCCCCTCGGCGGGAGGGGAGGGGAGGGGAGCCTGGGAGCAGATCGGAGCAGATTGAGGGGGCCCCGCAAGAGGGGAGCTGCAGTTTGGAGGGGAGGTCACTGAGCTGAGCTGAGTGGGGGGGCATCCCGCAAGGAGGGGGCTCGGGTCTCGCAGCAGACCAGAGCAGCAGAGCAGCAGAGTCCCTTCCAAGCGAGGCGCCACCCCGCCCCCGAGGAGGTGGCCAGGGTCCAGGAGCAGAGCGACTGCAAGGGAGGGGATGGGAGCCAGGGAGCAGAGCAGAGTGGGGTCCCGAGCCTGGAGGGGAGGGGAGCCTCAGAGCGGATCTGAGCAGACTAGGTGGTGGCCCGTGCGGGAAGGGAGCCCTGGAGGGGAGCCCCGGAACAGAGCAGAGAGGGGGGTCCCATGAGTGAAGGGGAGCAGAGCCCCGGAATTGAGCGGAGGGGGTGGTCACGGAGTGGAGCAGAGTCAGGGGGGATGTCAAAAGGAGGGGGCTGGTGTTGCACAGCTGAGCAGCAGAGCAGCAGAGCAGCAGAGCCACATTGGAGCAGGGCAGCGTGGGGAGGAGGTGGCCAGGGTTGTGGAGCTCACTGGAGCGGAGCAGGAGAACAGAAGAGCAGAATAGCAGCAGAGCCCCTTCGGAGCGGGGCAGAACCGCAAGGAGTGGGCCAGGGTCCTCCAGCAGAGCCCCTTCTGAGCCGGGAGGCCCTGCAAGGAGGGGGTGGGGTCGCTGAGCAGAGCAGCAGAGCAGCAGAGCAGCAGAGCAGCAGAGCAGCAGAGCAGCAGAGGGCCTTCTGAGCAGGGAAGCCCTGCTAAGCCCCACCAAGGAATGCTTCACCCTCCTCCAGGGGCATCCTGCGTTCAAGACTCTTTTTCCTGCAGGTCACCTGTGACCATCAGCTGCCACTGATGTGCCACCTGAACCAAGAAACCCCAACAGCTGACGTGTATTCTCCACAGAGGCTTTCTCACCAGGAGAGGTAGAGTAGCAGCATGCCTGGATGCCTTGTTGGTGCCCGCTGCTCTCTCAGCACGGAACAGCCAAAGTTATGCCAGCAAGGGGGACAGGTACTTTCACCGGCCTATTGAAGGAGCTACTGAAGAAACTGGTAAGGGATGTTGTCGGGTGGTGCGGGTTTTGGTGGTTGGGGAGGGGTCCTAAAGTTCAAGCCTCAGCCTGCGAGGCTTGTGTGCAGTTCAGCTGTATGGGTGCTGCTTCAAGATCTGACAGCATCCTCTGCAGTCCAGCTCCGTGCCGATGGTGCTGGGAGAGCAACAGAGGATGGCGCAGTGGCTTGTGCCCTTGTGGCCCTGTGCCCCTGTGGGACATGTGGAGGAAGCTTCTGGTTCCCGGGCTTGTCCTGGCTCAGCCACATCTAGCTCTGGTGGTGGTGCCTGGGGAAGAGAGGCAGCAGATGCAAGAAAGATTGCTCTCTCTCCCTCTCTGTTCCTGTGTGCTCCAAGCAAACAGGACAGATTCAGGCAGGCAGGCAAGAAGGCAGGAAGAGAGAGATTGCTATTGGCCTCCTGGCAGGCAGTGTGTTGTGTGCTGTGTGCTGTGCTGTGACTGAAGACTGCTTTTGTCTGCCAATGCAGACCCCAAGGGTGTGCGTAGGGCTTCTGTCCTGGGACTCCTGTGCAAGATCTCCAAAGTGTGTTCCTGAGAGTGAATGTCTCTCAGGCCGGGTTTGTTTCTCTTGTGCAGGAGAGCCTGGAGGAGCGTCCTGCAGTGAGTCCTGCTGTCCATGAGAGGGCGCATAAGCTGCCCTTTCCACCCCCTGGTTAGGCTCATTCCTTTTGAACACTAGACAGCCAAGCCCCAGCCATCCTAGTGTCAGGTGGGGGTCCTGGAGAGTGTTCCTGAATACTTGTCCCTTGAAGATTGGGGTAAGGCTGAAAAGCCTGCAAACGCAGGTCCAGGAGGGGGTTGAGGATGATTGTGGTCTTGCATCAGCCTGGACCTCTGTGCTAGGAAGTGGCTGTGTGCCTTCACCAGCAAGGTACCACATAGGACAGGGGAGAGTGCTGGGAGCTGGAGTTCCACATTAGGGCACCCAGAGGCCCTGTGGTAGATGGAGTCCCATGTCAGCGTGCCCACAGTCCCTATGGGAGCTGGAGACTCACATTAGCATGCTCATGGGCCTCTGAGATCAGGAGACCCATGTCAGTGTGTACATGGGCCTCTGGGACAGAGTCCTAGTTCAGCGTGCCCATGTGTACTGTTGGGAATTGGGGTCTCATGTCACTGTGCCCATGGGTCTTGTAGGAGCTTGATACAAACGTCAGTGTGCCCAAAGGCACTCTGGGAGTTGGAGTCCCACGTCAGTGTGCAGAAGGACCCTCTGGTGCCTGGAGTTACTCACTGACTGGCTAGCATTGATCTTTCGCAGATGAGCTCACCGGAAACCTTGCCACTACACCCCTTTCATCACAAAGCACCCTTGGGGACAGGGCCTGGGCTTTCGTTAGCAAGTGCAACTGCTCCCCGATGGGCTGCAGAGAGGCCTTCATGTATTATTGCATGTGTGGGGTGGCAGTTAGGGTGATACAGCACTAGGCCTTCCTCTGTCTAGCTGGGTGGTGTCTGGGCTTATGGGATCCAAAGGATGGAACAGTGGAAGGACGAGTAAGCACCAAAGGACACCAGTCATCTGGAATAGGAAGTCCCAGGCGTTAGCTTCTGCGAGAGCACCCTGGGACATGCAGTCCCGCTTTCCAGCAGGTAGGACGGTAGCCTGGGAGGAACCAAGGCCTCCACAAAATAGGCCCTCCCATGCCATGGGCAGGCATGGGCTCACGAGGATCATTTTGCCTTCTTCAGGGCATCCTAGGAAACACTTCTGGGAGGGGGGTCAGGCATCGCCATCGTGTGCATTGGAGGCAGGAATTTACCCCACAACCCCCTACCAAATGCCATTGGCCTTTCGTTCACTAGGGAATGCTTCACCCTCCTCCAGGGGCATCCTGGATTCAAGACTCTTTCTCTTGCAGGCCACCTGGGGACCATCAGATGCCACTGATGTGCCACCTGCCACAAGACACCTCAAAAGCTGATGTGTACTCTCCACAGCGGTCCATCTCATTAGACAGGTAGAGTAGCAGCATGCCTGGATGCCCTGTTGGTGTCATCTGCTTTCTCATCACGCAACAGCAAAAGTTATGCAAGGCTATAGGACAAGTACATTCACGGGCCTGGTGAAGGAGCTGCTGAAGAATGCTGCTAGGGGTGGAATCAGTGGAGCGGGTTGGGGTGGTGCTGCGTGGTGTCCGAGGGCCTCAAGCCTCAGCCTGCCAGGCAGATGGCCTGTATGGGTGCTGCTTCAAGTCCTGACTGCTTCCCCTGCAGTCCAGCTCCCTGCCTATGCTCCTGGGAGAGCAGTGGAGGATGACACAGGGGCTTGTGCCCCTGTTTGATCCTGTGCCCCTGTGGGACATGTGGAGGAAGCTGCTGGTGTCCGGGCTTGTCCTGGCCCAGCCACATCTGGCTCTGGTGGTGGTCCTTGGGAAGTGAGCCAGCAGATGCAAGAAAGATTGCTCTCTCTCTCACTCTCTGTTTCTTTGTGCTTCAAACAAAACAGGACAGATCCAGACAGGCATGCACGAGGGAAGGAAGTGAAAGAAAGCTGCTGTCCTGGGTGGCAGGGAGTGTGCTGTGACTGAAGACTGCTTTTGTCTGCCAATGCAGAAACCAAGGGTGTGAGTAAGGCTTCTGTCCTGGGACTTCTGTGCAACCGCTCCAAAGAGTGTCCTTGAGAGTGAATTTCTCTTAGGCTGGGTTTGTTTCCCTTGTTTGTGCAGGAGAGCCTGGAGGAGCGTCCTGCACTGAGTCCTGCTGTCCATGAGAGGGCGCATAAGCTGCCCTTTCTTCCCCTGGTTGGCTGAAGATTTTGAGCACTAGAAGGTCCAGCACCAGCCATCCTAGTGTCAGATGGGAATCCTGGACAGAATTCCTTTATATGTGTTCCTTGAAGGTTGGGCTCCAAGGCCGAACAGCCCGCATATGAAGAATCAGGAGGGGGTGGAGGACGCTTGTGGCCTTGCAAAAGGCCAGGTCTCTGTGCTAGTAAGTGGCTGTCTGTCTTCACCAGCAAGGTACAACCTAGGGCACAAGGAGAACTAGAAGCTGAAGTTCCACGAAACGGTCCCCAGAGGCCCAGTGGAGTCCCAGTCAGTAAGCCCACAAGCCCTATGGGAGCTGGAATCCCATGTGAGTGTGCACACGGACCCTCTGGGAGCTGGAATCCCACATCAGTGTGCCCATGGGGCCCGTGAGACCTGGGGTCCCATGTCTGTGTACCCACGAGCCCTCTTGGACCTCAATCCTAATTCAGCATTCCAAAATCCCTGTGGAACCTGGGGTCCCACGTCAGCGTGTCCATGGACCCTCTGAGACTGGAATTACACACCAGCTGACTAGCAATGATGGTTCGCAGATGAGGTACCCGGAAAACTTTCCGGAATCTGGAAGCATAGGAACCTACTCCCTGCTGGGGTTCAGCAGCAGAGGACCATCCTGTCTGCTGGGGAACGGCAGCAGAGGAACCTCCACCCTGCTTGGGTGCGGCAGCAGAGGACCCTAATCCCTGCAAGGTCCGACAACAGAGGACCCTCATCCCTGCTGCTGGACACCAGCAGAGAGGAAGCATCAGAGGTCCTTCCTCTCTGCTGTGGTCCAGCACCAAAGGACCATCCTCTCTGCTGGACCGCAGCAGAGAGGAAGCAGCACTGGACCCTCCTCTCTGCTTCTGGGGTCCAGCAGCCACAGAGGACCCTCCTCTGCAGCTGGTGTCTGGAACCACAGACCTACTCTGCTTCTGGGGTCACGTAGAAGAAGACCCTCCTTGCTGCTGGGTTCTGGCACCAGAGGACCCTCCTCTGCTGTTGGGGTCCATCAGCAGAGGACCATCCTATGCTGCTTCAGTATGGAACGGAAGACCCTCCTCTGCTGTTGGAGTCTGGCAACAATGGAGCCTCCTCAGCTGCTGTGGTCAATCAGCAGACGACCCTTTTGTCTGCTTTTGTCTAGCACGACAGGACACACGTCTCTGCTAGTTTCCAGCAGAGAGGAAGCAATAGAGGACACTCCCCTCTGCGGGAGTCTGGCAGCAGAGGACCCTCCTCTCCTTCTGGATTTCAGCAGCACAGGACTTTCGTCTGCTGATGGACCCCAGCAGAGAGGAAGCAGCAGAGGACCCTCCTCTCCTACTGGACAACAAAGAGAGAAAGCCGCAGAGGAACCTCCTGTTCTGCTGGGGTCTGGCAGCAGAGGACCCTCCTCTCTGCTGGGGTCCAGTTGCCGAAGACCCTGCAACCTGTTGTTATTTGGCAGCAGAGGAACTTCCCCAGTGTTGGGGTGGAGTAAAGAGGAAGTAGCATAGATACCTCCTCCATGCTGTGGTCCAAGCACAGAGGACCGTCCTCTGCAGCTGGACCTCAGCAGAGAGGAAGATGCAGAGGATCCACATCTCCTGCTGGACCCCAAAGAGAGGATGAAGCAGAGAACCCTGCTCTCTGCTGGGGTCCAGCAGCAGAGGACCCTCCTCCCTGCTGGGATCCGACAGCAGAAGACCCTCCTCTCTACTGGGTTCCGGCAACAGAGGACCCTCTTCCATGCTGGGGTCTGGAAGCAGAGGACACTCCTCTGCTGCTGGGGTCCGGTAAAAGTGGACCCCCATCAGATGCTGGGTTCTGGTAGCAAAGAATCCTCCTCTCTGCTGGGTTCCGGCAGCAGAGGAACCTCCTCCATGCTGGGGACTGGAAGCAGAGGACACTCCTCTGCTCCTGGGATCTGGCACCAGAGGATCCTCCTCAGCTGCAGAGGTCCGGCAGCAGAGGATTCTCCTCCCTGCTGGGGTATGGCAGCCGGGGAAACTCCTGCCTTCCGGGTCCAACAGCAGATAACCCTCCTCTTCTGCAGGACCCCTGCAAAGAAGTGCTTCCCTGCTACTAGACCACAGCAGAGAAGAAGTTGCAGAGGACCCTCCCCTCATGCTGCATCCCAGGGAGAGGACGCAGGAGAATACACTCCTCTTCTGCTGTGGTCCGGCACCAGTGGACTCTCTTCTCTGCTGTACCCCAGCAGAGAGGAAGCTGCAGATTACACTCCACTCATGCTGGGCATCAAAGAGAGGAAGCAGTAGAGGACACTCCTTTTCTGCTGTGGTCTGGCAGCAGAGGTCCCTAATGAGTGTTAGCGTCAGGGAGCATAGGAGCCTCCTCTCCTAATGGGGTCTAGCACCAGAGGACACTCTTCCCTGATAGACTTGGGTCTAGCAGCAGGGTCCCTCTGGTCTGCTGGAGTCTGGCAGCAAATGACCCTCTTCTCTGCTGGGGTACAGCAGCAGAGGACCCTACTCTCTGCTGATGTTTGGCAGCAGAGCACCCTCTTCTTTGCTGAGGTCTGGGAGCAAAGGACCCTCCTCTCTACTGGGGTCTGGCAGTGGTGGACCCTCCTCTCTTCTGTGGTCCTGCACCAGAGGATCCTCTTCCACTCCTGGGTTTCCACACCAGAAGACCCACCTCCCTGCTGCTGGGGTCCGGGCTCATAGGACACTCCTCTACTGCTGGGGTCTGGCACCAGAGGACCTTCCTCTGTTGATGGGGTCTGGCAGCAGCGGATCCTCCGACCGGCTAGTGTCCCGCAGCAGAGGATCTCAACTGCTGCTGGGGACGGCACCAGAGGACCTTCCTCTCTGCTGGGATCTGGTACCAGAGGACCCCCCTCCTCTGCTGGCATCCGGTACTGTAGGAACCCCCTCTGCTGCTGTTGTCCGGAACCAGAGTACACCTCTCTGCTGCTGGGGTATGGCAGCAGAGGACCTCTCTCCCTTCTGAGGTCCTGCACCAGAAGACCCTACTATTCTGCTAGGGTTGGGCACCAGAGGACCCAACTCTGCTGCTGGGGTCCGGCACCAGAAAACCCTCCTCCCTGCTGTGTTCCCGAGACAACAGGGCCCTTCTCCCATGTGGGGTCTAGTGACAGATGACCACCCTCTCTGCTGGGTACAGCAGCAGAGCATCCACCACTGCTGCTGTTGTCTGAAACCAGATGACAACCCTCTCTGCTGGGGTCTAGCACTAGAGGACCCTCCTCTGCTGCTGGCATCCGGCACCAGAAGATCCCCCTCTGCTGATGGGGTCCAGCACCAGAGGACCTCCGTATGCTCCTGGGTTCTGGCAGCAGAGAACACTCCTTCTGCTGGGTTCCTGCAGCAGAGAACTCCCCTCTGCTGCTAGGGTCTGGCACCAGAGGAAAACCTTGTTATGCTGTGGTGCAGTACCCAGGTACTCTCCTCTCCTACTGGGGTCCAGTGGCAGAGGACACTCCACTCTGCTGGCGTCCAGCACCAGATTACCGCCTTCTGCTACTGGTGTGTGGCAGCAGAGGACCCACCTCTGCTACTGGACCCCAGTGGAGAGGTAGCAGCAAACGACCCTCCTCTCCTGCTGGACCCCTGCAGCAGAGGACTCACTCTGCTGCTGGAGCACAGCAAAGGGGAAGTTGCAGAGGAACCTTGTTCGCTACTGGACCCCAAAGAAAGGACACACAGAGGATCCTACTCTTCTACTGGCGTCCTGCAGCAGAGGACCCTCCTGTCTCCTGATGTCCGGCAGCAGAGGAAGTCCTCCTCTCCTGATGTCCGGCAACAGAGAGCCCCTTGTGCTGCTGGATTCCGGCACCAGAGAACTCCCTTATGCTGTTTGGGTCTGGCAGCAAAGAACCCCCCTCTGCTGCTGAATTTTGGTTCCAGAGGACCCCCTTGTCCTACTGGGGTTTGGTAGCAAATGACACTCCTTATGCTGGGTTCTGGTAGCAGACAACACCCATGTTCTGCTGGGGTCCAGCAGCAGAGTTCCTCCCTCTGCTGTTGGTGTCTGGAAGCACAGGACACCCCTCTGATGCTAGGGAACGGCACCAGAGGACCCCCTCTGCTACTGGGGTCTGGCAGCAGAACACCCTCCTCCTGCTGGGTTCCTGCAGCTGAGGACCCTCCTCCCTGCCTTGGTATGGCAGCAGAGTCCCTCCTCTCTGCTGGGGTCTGGCACAACAACACCCTACACTCTGCTGGGGTTCAGCAACAGAGAACCCTCCTCTGTTGCTGGGGTCCATCAACAGAGGACACCGTTCTCTGCTGGGGTCCAGCACCAGAGGACCCTCCTCTCAGCTTGCTCAAGCAGCAGAGGACCTTCATCTCTGCTGGGGCCCGGCACGAGAGTTCAATCCTCTACTGCTCAGGTCAGACAGCAGAGGACACTCCTCCCTGCTGTGATCCGGCAGCAGAGGACTCTCCTCTGCTTTTGGGGTCTGGCACCAGAGGACCTCCCTCTCTGCTGGGGTCCAGCAACAGAGGATCTTTCTCTGTGCTGGGGTGTTTCACCAGATGACACCCCTCTCTGCTGGGGTCCAGCACAGGATGACCCTCCTATGTGCTGGAGTCCCCCAGCAGAGCACCCTCCTCTCCTGGGGTCTAGCATGAGAGGACCCTCCTTCTCTTCTGGGGTCCTGCAGTGCAGGATCCTGCTCTCTGCTGGGGTCCGGCAGCAGAGTACCCTACTCTCTGCTGTTGTCCCGCACCAGAGACCCCCCCCCCTTGCTGGTGTCCGGCACCAGAAGACCCTCCTCTGCTGCTGGGACTGGCAGCAGAGAACCATTCTCCCTGCTGGTTTACAGCAGAAGAGGATGCTCTACTGCTGCTGGGGTCTGGTAGCAGAGGACCCTTCACTCTGTAGGACAACAGCAGAGAGGCGAGTCCTCTGCTGCTTCCTCTATGCTGGGGTCCGACAGCACCAGAGGACCCTCCACTGCTGCTGGGGTCTAGCCTCAGAGTACCCCCCTCTGTAGCTTGGTTCCAGCACCAGAGGACCCACCTCTGCTGATGGTGCCGGCAGCAGAGGACCCTACTCCCTGCTGTTTTCCAGCACCAGAGCACCCTGCTCTGCTGCTGGGGTGTGGAAACAGTAGATCCTCCACTCTGTTGGACCCCAGCAGAGAGGTAGCAGCAAAGGAGCTGCCTCTCTGATGGTTTCCGGCAGCAGAGGACCCTCCTCTCCTAGTGGGGTCCGGCTGCAGAGGACCATCGTCCCTGCTGAGGTCCAGAAGAATGAACCCTCCTCCCTGCTGTGGTCCGACACCGGAGGACCACCCTCTGCTGTTCTGGTCCGGCACCAGAGGACCCCCTCTCTGCATGGGTCTAGCACAAGAAGACCCTCTTCTCTGCTGGGGTCCAACACCAAAGGAAGCAGCACAGGAACCTCCACTCTGCTGGGGTGCTGCAGCAGATGACACACCACTTCTGCTGGGTTTAAGCAGCAGAGTTCCTACTCTCCTGCGGGACACCTGCAGCATAGGACCCTCCTATGCTGCTGGACCCGAGCAGAGAGGAAGTACAGAGGACACTCAACTCCTGTTCGACCCCAAAGAGAGGATGCGGCAGAGGAACCTCCTCTTCTGCTGGGGTCCGGCAGCAGAGGACCATGATCTCTGCTGAGGTCTCGCAGCAGAGAACACTCCCCTCTGCTGGGGTCTGGCAACAGAGGACCCTACTCCCTGCTGGGGCCTGGCAGCCGAGGACACACCTCCCTGCTGGGGTTCAGCAGTGGAGGACCCTCCTCTGCTGCTGGGGTCCGGCAACAGAGGAACCTCGTTCCTGCTGTGTTCCGGCAGCAGAGGATTCTCCTTCCTGCTGGATTCGGACAGCACAGGAACCTCCTCTGCTGAAGGAACATAGGAGAGAGAAAGCATCAGATGACCCTTTTCTCTTCTGGGGTCCAGCATCAGAGACCCTCCTTTCTGCTGGACCCCAGCACAGAGGAAGTCTCAGAGGACAATCCTCTCTGCTGAGGTACAACAATAGAGTACCCTCCTCTCTGCTGGGGTCCGGCAACAGAAGATCCTCATCTGCTGCTGATGTCCAACAGCAGATGCCCATCCTCTGCTTTTGGTGTCCGGCAGCATAAGACACTCCTCTCCGTTGGACCCCATCAGAGAGGAATCAGCAGAGGACCATCCTCTCTACTGGGGTACAGCAGTAGAGGACCCTCCTCTCTGTTGAGGTCCATCACCAGAGGATCCGCCTCTCTCCTGGGGTCCAGCAGAGAAGAAGCAGCAGATGACCCTCCTCTATGCTGGAGTCCAGAGGAGGACCTCCATCTCTGCTGGCGTCCGGCAGCAGAGGATCATCCTCTTCTGCTGGGGTCCGGCAGCACCAGATCTTCCTCTCTGCTTCTGCCTGGCACCATAGGTTCCCCCTCACTGCTGTTTTCCTGCAGAGAGAAAGGAGCAGAGGACATTCCTCTTCTGTTGGACAATAAAGAAGGAAGCAGCATGGGACCCTCCTGTTCTGCTGGCTCTGGCAACAGGGGACCCTCCTTCCTTCTGTGGTCCAGCAGAAGATGACACTCGTCCCTGTGGGGTACGGCAGCAGAGGACCATCCTCTCTGCTGGGTCCGGCAGCAGAAAACTTCCCTCTTCTGCAGGGATCCGGCACCAGAGAACACCTCTCTGCTGGGGTCGGGCAGCAGAGGGTCCTACTCTACTGCTGGGGTCTGGAAAAATAGGATACTCCTCTCCGTTGGACCCCAGTGGAGAGGAATCAGCAGAGGACCGTCCTCTCTGCTGGAGTCCAGCAGTAGAGTACTCTCCTTTCTGCTGGGGTCCAGAACCAGAGGACTCTCCTCACTGCCGGTGTCCAGCATAGATGAAGCAACAGAGGACCCTCCTATCTGCTTGGGTCCAGCAGAAGAAGACCCTCTTCTTTACTGGGGTCCGGCAGCAGATAACACTCCTGTATTGCTGGGGTACCGCTGCAGAGGACCCACTTCCCTGCTGGGGTCTGGCAGCAGTGGACACTCCACTTTGCCTTGGTTGCAGCAGCTGAGGACCCTCCTCTCCTGCTGAACCCCTGCAGAAGATGACCCTCCTATGCTGCACGACCTCAGCAGAGAAGAAGTTCTATAGGACCCTCGTTTCCTCATGGACTTCAAAAAGAGGCCGCAGCAGAGGACCCTCCTCTTCTGTTGTGGTCGGGGAGCAGAGGACCCTCTTCTTCTGCTGGGGTCCGTCAACAGAGGACCCTTCGCTCTGCTGGGGTCCAGGAGCATAGGACCCACTCACTGCTGGGGTACAGAAGCAGTGGACCTCCTCTGCTGGACCCCAGCAGGGAGGAAGCAGCAGAGGACCCTCCTCTCTTCTGTGATCCAGCAGCAGAGGACACTCCTCTCTGCTCTGCCAAAACAAAGAGGAAGCAGCAGAGGACCCACCTCTCTGCCTGGGTTTGACACCATATGACGTTCCTCTCTGCTGGGTCTAGCACGTGAGGACCCTCGTCTGTGCTAGGGTCCAGCGAGTAAAATGCAGCAGAGGACCCTTCTCTCTGCTGGAGTCCAGCAGCCAAGGACCCTCCTATCCTGCTGAACACCAAAGAGAGGAAGCAGGAGAGGACCTCTCTGCTGGGGTCAGGCTCCAGAAGACACTCATTCCTGCTGGGGACAGGCAGCTGAGGACCCTGGTCTCTGCTGGGGTACAGCAGAAGAAGACCCCCCTCCGCTGCAGGTGTTCAGCATCAGAGTACCCTCCCCTCTGCTGGGGTCCGGCTGCAGAGAACCCTGTTCTCTGCTGTGTTCCTGCAGCAAAGGACCCTCCTCTCTGCTGGGGTCCGACAGTAGTGGAATCTCTCTCTGCTGGGTTCCGGCACCAGAGGATCCTCCTCTGCTGCTGGGGTCCGGTACAACAGGACCATCCTCCCTGCTGTCGTCCGGCACCAGAGGACCATCCTCTGCTCCTAGGGTCCTGCATCAGAGTACTCTCCTCTGCTGCTTGTGTCCGGCAGCAAAAGGCTCCTCTCTCTGCATGGGTCCTGCAGCACAGGACCCTCAACTGCTGCTGGGGCCCGGCACCAGAGGACACCACTCTCTAATTGTGTCCAGCAGCAGAGGACCCTCATAACTGCTGGGGTCCAGCAGCAGAGGACCCTCTCTCTGCTGGTGTCCAGCACCACAGGAACCACCTCCCTGCTGGTGTCTGGTACCAGATTACCCTCCCTGCTGCTGGGTTCTGGCACCAGAGTACTCCCTCTCTGATTGGGTCCAGCAGCAGAGGACCCTCCTCACTGCTGGGGTCCAGCAGCAGAGGACCTTCCTCTCTGCTGGGGTCTGGCAGCAGAGGACCCTCCTGTCTGCTGTTGTGCAACACCAGAGAAGCCTCGTCTTCTGCTGTGGTCCAGCAGCAGAGGAAACTCCTCTCAGCTGGTGTCCAGAAGCAGAGCACCCTCCTCTCTGCTGAGTTTCAGCACGAGAGGACCTTCTTTTCTGCTTGGATCCAGCACCAGAAGACCCTCCTCTCTGTTGGGTCCAACATCCGAGAATCCTCCTCTATGCTGGCGTCCGGCAGTAGAGGACCCTCTTTTCTGCTCAGGTCCTGCAGTAGAGGACCCTCTTCTCTTTTTGGTTCTGCCAGCAGAGGACGCTCCTTCTTGCTGGGGTCCTGCAGCAGAGGACCTTCATCCATGTTGGAGAGCCTTGGATGAGCGTCCTGCACTGAGTGCTGGTGGCCACGAGAGAGCGCCCATAGCCGCCCTTTGTTCTTGCTTTTTTTCTTTTCTTTTTTTTTTTTTACACATTTATTTATTTTATTCCAAGGTCAGATATACAGAGAGGAGGAGAGACAGAGAAGATCTTCCGTCTGATGGGTCACTCCCCAAGTGAGCCACAATGGCTGGTGCACGCCGATCCAAAGCCGGGAACCTGGAGCCTCTTCTAGATCTCCCATGTGGGTGCAAGTTTCCAAAGCTTTGGGCCATCTCTACTGCTTTCCCAGGCCACAATCAGGGATGTGGTTGGGAAGTGGAGCAGCTGGGATAAGAACCGGTGCCCATATGGGTTCCTGGCTCGTTCAAGGCGAGGACTTTAGTTGCTAGGCTGCAGAGCCAGGCCCCAAGCTGCCCTTTCTACCCCTGGTGGGCTCAGGCCTTCTGAGCTCCAGACAGTCCAACCTGAGCCATCCTAGTGTGAGGTGGGGGTCCCTGACAGTATTCTGGTACACATGCTGTTGAAAGAAGAGGGCTCCAAGGCCGAACAGCCCACATACCAAAGCCCGGGAGGGAGGAGGACGTTTGGGGCGTAGCATCAGCCCAGGCCTCTGTGATAGGAAGTGTCAGGGTGCCTTTAACAGCAGTGCACTTAAAGAACCCTGGGAGATGGACTCCCACATCAGCATGCCCACAGACCCTCAGGGAGCTGGAGTCCCATGCCTGCATCCTCAGAGCCCTCTGAGAGCTGGTGTTAAACACCAGGCCACTGGGGTTGTACTTGGCCACATGAGGTCCCAGGAAACCTTACCGCCACCCCCATTCCTCGCAGAGGACCCTGAGATGCAGGCTCTGGGAATTCTTTGGCAAATGGAGCAATTCCTTGATGGGCTGCCAAGAGGGCTTCATGGACCTTTTTTTTTTTATTACAAAGTCCGAGATACAGAGAGGAGGAGAGACACAGAGGAAGATCTTCCGTCCAATGATTCACTCTCCAAGTGAGCCGCAATGGCTGGTGCACGCCAATCCGAAACTGGGAACTTGGAACCTCTTCCGGGTCTTCCATGTTGTTGCAGGGTCCCAAAGCTTTGGGCCGTCCTCGACTGCTTTGCCATGCCACAAGCAGGGAGCTGGGTGGGAAGTGGAGCAGCCGGGATTAGAATCGGTGCCCATATGGGATCCCGGGGCTTTCAAGGCAAAGATTTTGGCCACTAGGCCACGCTGATGGGCCCCGGCTTCATGTATTTTTGCATGTGTGGGGTGGTGGTTAAGGTGATACACTACTCGGCCTGCCTTGGCCTCACTGATTGGTGTCTGGGCATGTGGGCTCCTAAGCCAGGAGCCAGGTGGATGGGCAAGTAGGCACCAGAGGTCACCAGCCATCTGCAATAGGAAGTCCCAGGCCCTAGCTGCTAAAGAAAGCACCCTGCAACAGGCAGCCCTGCTGCCCAGCACATATGATGATGGCCGGGGAGCCCCCAAGGCCCGCACAAGCGAAGGCTTTCAGGGCCTGTGCTTCCTGCACACAACAGGGTGCACAAAGCTGCCTTTCCTATCTCTAGCTAGCACTTGAGGGGTCAGCCATCCCTGTCATTTGCTTTGGAGGCAGGAATTTGGCCTCACAGCCTCCAGCCAGATGCTGCTGCCCTCTTGTTCACCAGGGAGTGCCTCACCCTCCTCCATGGATCCTTCTGTATTCAAGACTCTTCCTCCTGCTGGTTAGCTGTGGACTGTTGGCCGCCACTGATGTGCCATCTTCCAAAAGACATCCCAACAGCTGACATCTGTTCTTCACAGAGGTCCTTCTCCCCAGGACAGGTAGAGTAGCAACATGCCTGGATCCCTCGTCTGTACTGGCTGCTCTCACAGCACGGAACGGCATAAGTTGTGCAAGCCAGGGGGACAGGCACCTTCAGCAGCCTGGTGAAGGAGCTCCTTAAGGGTCCAGCAAGGATTGGTGCGGTGTGGTGTGTGTTGTGTGGTGTGGTGTGGTGCATGGTATTGTCCCAGTGGGTGAAGCCTCAGCCTGCCAGGTGGATGGCCTGTACAGGTGCTGCTTCAAATCCTGGCTGCTTCCCCTGCAGTCCAGCTCCCTGCTGATCCTCCTGGGAGAGCAGCGGAGGATGCTGCAGGGGCTTGTGCCCCTGTGCCCGTGTGCCCCTGTGCCCCTTTGGGAGATCTGGAGGGAGCTCCTGGTTCCTGGGCTTGTCCTGACCCAGCCACAGCTGGCTGTGGTGGTGGTCCTTGGGGATGTGAGCCAGCAGATGCAAGAAAGATTCTGTCTCTCCCTCTCTGTTCCTGTGTGCTTCCAAGAAAAGAGGACAGAGGGAGGCAGGAGGGAGGAAGGAAAAGACAGAAAGCTGCTGGCCTCCTGCGAGGGAGCATGCTGTGTGCTGTGCTGTGACTCTAGACTGCTTTTAGCTGTCAATGCAGACCCCCAGGGCGTGCATATAGCTTCCGTCATGGGACTTGTGTGCAAGCTCTAAAAAGAGTGTCCTTGAGAGCAAATGCCTCTCTGAGCTGGGGTGTTTCCATTGATTTGGCAGGAGAGCCTTGGATGAGCATCCTGCAGTGAGTCCTGGTGGCCACGAGGGTGCCCCATGCTGCCCTACCTTTTTTTTAAAAAACAGATTTATGTATTTTATTCCAAAGTCAGATATACAGAAAGGAGAAGAGACAGAGAGAAAGATCTTCCGTCCGATGATTCACTCTCCAAATGAGCCGCAAGAGCCGGTCCCCTGGGGACGCACTTTGCTGGGGCCTCAGTGAGAGGGACCCTTGGCCCACCCTCCATCCCCTCCCTATCTGCTGGGGCATCTGCAAGATGGTCCATCTCGTGAGCCCCTCTGCCTGGGTCTCAGCGATATGGTCCTCGTCGGACCCCCCTCTCTCTCTACCTGGGCTTCAACTAGAGGGACCCCCGGGGACCCCTTCCTCGCTGCTGGGGCCTCAGCATGAGGGACCCCCTGTGCCACCTACACTCTCTGCTGGGGCCACAGCGAGAGAGATCCTCAGAGCCCGAACCTCTCTCTGTTTTGGGGACTCAGCCAGAGGGTCCCCCTCAAGACCGCGTCTTCTGGGGCCTCAGTGAGAGGGACCCATGAGTCCCACTACCTCTCTGCTGGGTCCTCCGTGAGAAGGTCACCCTGGGAACCACCTCTCCTGGGGCCTCAGTGAGAGGGACCCCCTCGGGACGCCCTCTTTTGGGGACTCAGCAAGGGGGAACCCTGGAGACCCTGCCTCTCTGCTGGGGCCTCAGCAAGAGGGGCCCCCTTGGGACCCCCTCTGCTGGGGCCTCAGCGAGGGGGAACCCCGGCGACCCACTTTGCTTGGGCCTCAGTTAGAGGGACACCCGGAGCCATCTAACCTCTCTGCTGGGGCTGAGCGAGAAGGGACCACTCGGCACCCCCTCTGCTGGATCCTCATCGAGAGTGTCCACCTCGGGACCCCCTCAGTTGGGGCTTCAGTGAGGGGGAACCCTGGCGACCCTTGCTCTCTGATGGGGCCTCAGCGAGAGGGTCCCCCTTGGAACCCTCTCTGCTGGGGCCTCAGCGAGAAGGAACCTCGGTGACCCCCTTTGCTTGGGCCTCAGCTAGAGGGACACCCGGAGCCACCTAACCTCTCTGCTGGGGCCTAGGCGAGAGGGTACTACTCAGGATCCCCTTTGCTGGGGCCTAAGCGAGTTGGACCCCCGGAGCCACCTTCCCTCTCTGTTGATGCCTCAGCAGGAGGGTCTCACTCGGGACCCCCTCTGCTGGAGCCTCAGTGAGAGTGTCCCCCTCGGACCCCTCTTCTCTCAATGCTGTGGCCTCAGTGAGAGGATTCCACTCGGGACCCTCTCTGCTGGGGCCTCAGCGAGATGGTTCCCCCAGACCACCATCTCTCTCTCTGCCTGGGACTCATCGAGAGAGATCATCAGAGGCCGACCCTCTCTCTGTTGTGGACTCAGCCAGAGAGTCCCCCTCAGGACCCCGTCTTCTGGGGCCTCAGTGAGAGGAACCCATGAGTCTCACTACCTCTCTGCTGGGTCCTCCATGAGAGGGTCCTCCTGGGCACCACCTCTCCAGGGGCCTCAGCGAGAGGGACCATCTCGGGACCCCCTCTGCTGGGGCATCAGCAAGAAGTTCCCGCTCGGCCCACCCTCCCTCTCTGCTGGGGCCTCATCAAGAGGGTCCTTCTTGGGACCCCCTCTGCTCTTGCCTCAGCGAGAGTAACCCTCGGACCTCCCCTCTCTCTGTGCTGTGTCCTCAGTGAGAGGGTCCCACTCAGGAAGCCCTCTGCTGGGTCCTCAGCCCGAGGGTCCCCCTCGGAATCCCTCTCCATCTCTGCTGGGGCCTATGTCAGAGGTTCCCCCTAACTCAGGTATATTAGGCCTTTATATATTATGTAAGTATGTTAGTATTTGTGAAGCACCCCTCTCTTTATCTTGTCTTTCTGCTATGAGCACCAGGTTCCGACATTTCCTGCCAGTTTCTATTTTAACCAGACTATCAGACTGTCTGGTGTGTGACCCCAGCTGTTGGGGGTCTGGCCCTCCCTTTATAAATAGCATAATCTCTGCCCGTGCTTCTGCTTATCATTCCCCTGTTATTACCACAGGGAAAATACCCACCTTCTCTACGTGGCAGCTTTGTGGGGTTTGGACATGACTGGCATGCACCCCGTTTTCCCTTCTTTAGGAATGCAATGATTCCTGTGGAATCTATTAGTTCCATCATTCCTCTGAACTTGAGGACTCGCTCACATGAGTGAACCTCAGCTCCTTGAATTTGAAGCTTGTGTCTGCCTGTATTATCCCCATGTTTCTCTCTCACATACAGAAAACACCTCTGAAGTGAATGACACCACGTTCCAGTGCACCCTGACAGCGTGCTGGAATGGCAATTGCAATTCTGCTGTTCTTCAGCCCCTGCCCTGAATCCTGCCTGTGTCTGTTGGGACTGACGGAGAGGCCTCTGTTGGCCTGATAAAGAATAAAAGAGACTGGCATAGTGGCGACCACCATAGCCAGTATATCAGCAGCTGCCACCACCAGTTACCTTGGTGACAATGAACAAGGTTGCGGTACGGACTGCCAGAGTTATGGAACAATAGGACTTTACTGATGTACATGAGCGGGTGGGCACCCTTGTGTTGTAACTGTGGGTTGATCTGTTGGCAGAGGAACAGCAGAGGCTGTGAGATTGGGTCTAGGCCTCTTGTACCCCATCGTATGCCTTTTTGTGTGCAACACCTATGCACGTACAAAATGCTTCCCAAGCCTGGGAACTGCTGTCTGCTCATTGCTACCGAGCTAAAGATACTCCTATGGTCAGGGCCTCTTGTTCCCCATCATATGCTTTATGTATGTTTCACCTGTGTAGTGCTATGTTTTCCCAAGCCCAGAAACTGTTGTCTGCTTATTGATACCAAGCTAAAAGCACTCCTAGCTATGGAACAGGGTTACCAGCCTCCCTGAATATGGTTTGTGCATCTGCAGCAGGCAATGCTTGAATGGCAGCCAGTGACAGGTAAGATGGACCAGGCACTGAACAACCTAATACAGGGGCTCTGTCATGTTACAGAGATTCCCGATAAAGGGTAAAGCTGATAACCTGAGAGTCTACAACCTAAGACCGGCACATTCAAGTCAGCTTTAAAGCAAAAAATGCGGTCCTGTTGTGGGCTAAGAAGATGATTAGCACTCGTTAAGCTGAGCACTAGGGGAAAGGGCTTGGGACTAAAAGCACCTGGTTTAATTGGACTCAGCCGCATGCAATGTTCTGTACATGAAGGTGTGGGGGAAAGAGCAAAATCAGGAGAGGGGAAAGAGCAAAATGGGAAGACTTCAGAGACTTCCACCATCTCTGTTCTCCGTGTCGGTGACTCATGCACAGACTTTCGCCGTGTTCACGAGCTGCTTCTGTTGGACGGAACACATTTTCCCATCTTCAGGGCATCCTGAGAAACATTTGTGGGATGAGGGGCATCTTGGTCGTGTGTATTGGAGGCAGGAATTTGGCCCCACAGCCTCCTACCACCAGCCACTGCCCTCTTGTTCACCAAGGAATGCTTCACCCTATTCCAGGACCATCCTGGATTCAAGACTCTTTCTGCTGCAGACAACCTGTGAACCATCAGCTGCCACTGATGTGCCACCTGAACCAAGAAACCCCAACAGCTGACGTGTATTCTCCACAGAGGCTTTCTCACCAGGAGAGGTAGAGTAGCAGCATGCCTGGATGCCTTGTTGGTGCCCGCTGCTCTCTCAGCATGGAACAGGCAGAGTTGTGCCTTCAAGGGGGACAGGTACTTTCACCGGCCTGTTGAAGGAGGTGCTGAAGAAACTGGTAAGGGATGGAGTCGGGTGGTGCGGGTTTTGGTGGTTGGGGAGGGGTCCTAAAGTTCAAGCCTCAGCCTGCGAGGCTTGTGTGCAGTTCAGCTGTATGGGTGCTGCTTCAAGCCCTGACAGCATCCTCTGCAGTCCAGCTCCCTGCCAATGGTGCTGGGAGAGCAACAGAGGATGGCGCAGGGGCTTGTGCCCCTGTGGCCCTGTGCCCCTGAGGGACATGTGGAGGAAGCTCGTGGTTCCCGGGCTTGACCTGGCCCAGCCACATCTGGCTCTGGTGGTGGTCCCTGCGGAAGAGAGGCAGCAGATGCAAGAAAGATTGCTCTCTCTCTCCCTCTCTGTTCCTGTGTGCTCCAAGCAAACAGGACAGATTCAGACAGGCAGGCAAGAAGGCAGGAAGAGAGAGATTGCTATTGGCCTCCTGGCAGGCAGGGAGTGTGCTGTGTGCTGTGCTGTGACTGAAGACTGCTTTTGTCTGCCAATGCAGACAGCAAGGGTGTGCGTAGGGCTTCTGTCCTGGGACTCCTGTGAAACATCTCCAAAGTGTGTTCTTGAGAGTGAATTTCTCTCAGGCCGAGTTTGTTTCTCTTGTGCAGGAGAGCCTGGAGGAGCGTCCTGCAGTGAGTCCTGCTGTCCATGAGAGGGCGCATAAGCTGCCCTTTCTCCCCTTGGTTGGGCTCATTCCTTTTGAACACTAGACAGCCAAGCCCCAGCCATCCTAGTGTCAGGTGGGGGTCCTGGAGAGTGTTCCTGAATACTTGTCCCTTGAAGATTGGGATAAGGCTGAAAAGCCTGCAGGAGGGGGTTGAGGATGATTGTGGTCTTGCATCAGCCTGGACCTCTGTGCTAGGAAGTGGCTGTGTGCCTTCACCATTAAGGTAGCACATAGGACATGGGGAGAGTGCTGGGAGCTGGAGTTCCACATTAGGGCACCCAGAGGCCCTGTGGTAGATGGAGTCCCATGTCAGCGTGCCCACAGTCCCTATGGGAGCTGGAGACTCACATTAGCATGCTCATGGGCCTCTGAGATCAGGAGACCCATGTCAGTGTGCACATGGGCCCACTAGGACTGAATCCTAGTTCAGCGTGCCCATGTGTCCTGTTGGGAATTGGGGTCTCATGTCACTGTGCCCATGGGTCTTGTAGGAGCTTGATACAAACGTCAGTGTGCCCACAGGCACTCTGGGTGTTGGAGTCCCACGTCAGTGTGCAGAAGGACCCTCTGATACCTGGAGTTACTCACTGACTGGCTAGCATTGATCTTTCGCAGATGAGCTCACCGGAAACCTTGCCACTACACCCCTTTCATCACAAAGCACCCTTGGGGACAGGGCCTGGGCTTTCGTTAGCAAGTGCAACTACTCCCCGATGGGCTGCAGAGAGGCCTTCATGTATTATTGCATGTGTGGGGTGGCAGTTAGGGTGATACAGCACTCGGCCTTCCTCTGCCTAGCTGGGTGGTGTCTGGGCTTGTGGGATCCTAAGGATGGAACAGTGAAAGGACAAGTAAGCACCAAAGGACACCAGTCATCTGGAATAGGAAGTCCCAGGGGTTAGCTTCTGCGAGAGCACCCTGGGACATGCAGTCCCGCTTTCCAGCAGGTAGGACGGTGGCCTGGGAGCAACCAAGGCCTGCACAGAATAGGCCTTCCCATGCCATGGGCAGGCATGGGCTCACGAGGATCATTTTGCCTTCTTCAGGGCATCCTAGGAAACACCTGTGGGGGGGGGGTGATCAGGCATCTCCATCGTGTGAATTGGAGGCAGAAATTTGGCCCCACAACCCCCTACCAAATGCCATTGGCCTTTTGTTCACTAGGGAATGCTTCACCCTCCTCCAGGGGCATCCTGGATTCAAGACTCTTTCTCTTGCAGGCCACCTGGGGACCATCAGCTGCCACTGATGTGCCACCTGCCACAAGACACCTCAAAAGCTGACGTGTACTCTCCACAGAGGTCCATCTCATTAGACAGGTAGAGTAGCAGCATGCATGGATGCCATGTTGGTGCCCTCTACTCTCTCAGCACACACAGCAAAAGTTATGCAAGGCTATAGGACAAGTACATTCACGGGCCTGGTGAAGGAGCTGCTGAAGAATGCTGCTAGGGATGGAATCGGTGGAGCGGGTTGGGGTGGTGCTACGTGGTGTCTGAGGGCCTCAAGCCTCAGCCTGCCAGGCAGATGGCCTGTATGGGTGCTGCTTCAAGACCTGACTGCTTCCCCTGCAGTCTAGCTCCCTGCCTATGCTCCTGGGAGAGCAGTGGAGGATGACACAGGGACTTGTGCCCCTGTTTGATCCTGTGCCCCTGTGGGACATGTGGAGGAAGCTGCTGGTGTCCGGGCTTGTCCTGGCCCAGCCACATCTGGCTCTGGTGGTGGTCCTTGGGAAGTGAGCCAGCAGATGCAAGAAAGATTGCTCTCTCTCCCTCTCTGTTTCTTTGTGCTTCAAACAAAACAGGACAGATCCAGACAGGCATGTAGGAGGGAAGGAAGCAAAAGAAAGCTGCTGTCCTGGGAGGTAGGGAGTGTGCTGTGACTGAAGACTGCTTTTGTCTGCCAATGCAGAAACCAAGGGTGTGAGTAAGGCTTCTGTCCTGGGACTTCTGTGCAACCGCTCCAAAGAGTGTCCTTGAGAGTGAATTTCTCTTAGGCTGGGATTGTTTCCCTTGTTTGTGCAGGAGAGCCTGGAGGAGCATCCTGCAGTGATTCCTGCTGGCCATGAGAGGGCGCATAAGCTGCCCTTTCTTCCCCTGGTTGGCTGAAGATTTTGAGCACTAGAAGGTCCAGCCCCAGCCATCTAGAGTCAGGTGGGAATTCTGGACAGAATTCCTTTATATGTGTTCCTTGAAGGTTGGGCTCCAAGGCCGAACAGCCCGCATATGAAGGACCAGGAGGGGGTGGAGGACGCTTGTGGCCTTGCAACAAGCCAGGCCTCTGTGCTAGTAAGTGGCTGTCTGTCTTCACCAGCAAGGTACAACCTAGGGCACAAGGAGAACTAGAAGCTGGACTTCCACGTCACGGATCCCAGAGGCCCAGAGGGACCTGGAGTCCCAGTCAGTAAGCCCACAAGCCCTATGGGAGCTGGAATCCCATGTGAGTGTGCACACGGACCCTCTGGGAGCTGGAGTCCCACATCAGTGTGCCCATGGGGCCCGTGAGACCTGGGGTCCCATGTCTGTGTACCCACGAGCCCTCTTGGACCTCAATCCTAATTCAGCATTCCAAAATCCCTGTGGAACCTGGGGTCCCACGTCAGCGTGTCCATGGACCCTCTGAGACTAGAATTACACACCAGCTGACTAGCACTGATGGTTCGCAGATAAGGTACCCAGAAAACTTTCCGGAATCCGGAAGCAGAGTAACCTCCTTCCTGCTGGGGTTCAGCAGCAGAGGACCATCCTGTCTGCTGGGGAACGGCAGCAGAGGAACCTCCACCCTGCTTGGGTGCGGCAGCAGAGGACCCTAATCCCTGCAGGGTCCAGCAACAGAAGACCTTCATCCCTGCTGCTGGACACCAGCCGAGAGGAAGCATCAGAGGTCCTTCCTCTCTGTTGCAGTCCCTCACCAGAGGACCCTCCTCTCTGCTGGACCGCAGCAGAGAGGAAGCCGCAGAGGACCGCCTTCTGCTTCTGGGGTCCAGAAACACAGGACCTACCCTACTCTGCTTCTGGTTTCCGGTAGAAGAAGACAGTCCTTCCTGCTGGGTTCTGGCACCAGAGGACCCTCCTCTGCTGGTGGGGTCCAATCAGCAGAGGACCATCCTTTGCTGCTTTGGTGCGGAACAGAAGGACCCTCCTCTGCTGTTGGAGTCCGGCAACAATGGAGCCTCCTCAGCTGCTGTGGTTCATCAGCAGACGACCCTTTTTTCTGCTGGGGTCTAGCACGACAGGACACTCGTCTCTGCTAGTTTCCAGCAGAGAGGAAGCAATAGAGGACCCTCCCCTCTGTGGGAGTCTGGCAGCAGAGGACCCTCCTCTCCTTCTGGATTTCAGCAGCACAGGACTTTCGTCTGCTGATGGACCCCAGCAGAGAGAAAGCAGCAGAGGACCCTCCTGTTCTGCTGGGGTCTGGCAGCAGAGGACCCTCCTCTCTGCTGGGGTCTGGAAGCAGAGGAACCTCCAACCTGTTGCTGTTTGGCAGCAGAGGAACTTCCCCAGTGTTGGGGTGGAGTAGAGAGGAAGTAGCATAGATACCTCCTCCATGCTGTGGTCCAGACACAGAGGACCGTCCTCTGCAGCTGGACCTCAGCAGAGAGGAAGATGCAGAGGATCCACGTCTCCTGCTGGACCCCAAAGAGAGGACGAAGTAGAGAACCCTGCTCTCTGCTGGGGTCCGGCAGGAGAGGACCCTAATCCCTGCTGGGGTCCGACAACAGAGGACCCTCTTCCCTGCTGGGATCTGACAGCAGAGGACCCTCCTTTCAACTGGGTTCCGGCAACAGAGGACCCTCCTCCATGCTGGGGTCTGGAAGCAGAGGACACTCCTCTGCTGCTGGGGTCCTGCACAAGTGAATCCCCCTCAGATGCTGGGTTCTGGTAGCAACGAATCCTCTCTGCTGTGTCAGGCAACAGAGGACCCTCCTCAATGCTGGGGTCTGGAAGCAGAGGACACTCCTCTGCTCTTGGGATCTGGCACCAGAGGATCCTCTTCTGCTGCTGAGGTCCAGCAGCAGAGGATTCTCCTCCGTGCTGGGTTCCGGCAGCCGAGAAACCTTCTGCTTTCCGGGGTCCAACAGCAGACGACCCTCCTGCCTTCTGTGGGACCCCTGCAAAGAGCTTCTCCCCTGCTACTAGACCACAGTAGAGAAGAAGTTGCAGAGGACCCTCCCCTCATGCTGCACCCCAGGGAGAGGACACAGGAGAATACACTCCTCTTCTGCTGGGGTCCGGCACCAGTGGACTGTCCTCTCTGCTGTACCCCAGCAGAGAGGAAGCTGCAGAGGACACTCCACTCATGCTGGGCATCAAAGAGAGGAAGCAGTAGAGGACACTCCTTTTCTGCTGGGGTCTGGCAGCAGAGGTCCCTAATGAGTGTTAGCGTCAGGGAGCATAGGAGCCTCCACTCCTACTAGGGTCCATCACCAGAGGACACTCTTCCCTGATGGACTTGGGTCCAGCAGCAGGGCCCCTCTGGTCTGCTGGCGTCTGGCAGCAAATGACCCTCTTCTCTGCTGGGGTAGAGCAGCAGAGGACCCTACTCTCTGCTGATGTTCGGCACCAGAGCACCCTCTTCTTTGCTGAGGTCTGGGAGCAAAGGACCCTCCTCTCTGCTGTGGTCCTGCACCAGAGGATCCTCTTCCGCTCCTGGGTTTCCACACCAGAGGACCCACCTCCCTGCTGCTGGGGTCCGGGCTCATAGGACACTCCTCTACTGCTGGGGTCTGGCACCAGATGACCTTCCTCTGTTGATGGGGTCTGGCAGCAGAGGATCCTCCGACCAGCTAGTGTCCCGCAGCAGAGGATCTCAACTGCTGCTGGGGACGGCACCAGAGGACCTTCCTCTCTGCTGGGATCTGGTACCAGAGGACTCCCCTCATCTGCTGGCATCCGGTACTGTAGGAACCCCCTGTGCTGCTGGGTCCAGAACCAGAGTACACCTCTCTGCTGCTGGGGTAGGGCAGCAGAGGACCTCTCTCCCTTCTGAGGTCCTGCACCAGAAGACCCTACTATTCTGCTAGGGTCGGGCACCAGATGACCCAACTCTGCTGCTGTGGTCCGGCCACAAAGGTCCTTCCTCCTTGCTATGGTACGGCACCAGAGGACCCTGCTCCCTGCTCGAGTATGGCAGAACAGGACCATCCTCTGCTGCTGGGGTCCGACACCAGAGGTCACCTCTCGCAGCTGAGGTCCGAAACCAGAGTACCCTAGTCTCTGTTGGGGTCGAGTAGCAGGTACCCTCCTTACTCCTGGGGTCCAGCAGCAGAGGACGCTGCTCTGCTGCTGGGTTCATACAGCAGAGGACCCTCCTGCCATCTGGGGTCCGACAGCAGAGGACCCTCGTTTGCTTCTATTCCGGCATCAGAGGAACCTCCTCTGCTGCTCGGGTCCGGCATCAGAAGACTCCTCTCTGCTGGGGTCCAGCAGCAGAGGCCCCTCCTCCCGGCTGGGGTCAGGTAGCAGAGGACCCTCCAGTGCTGTTGTGTCCGGTAGCAGAGCACCCTCCTCTGCTTTGGAATCTTAGCAGAAAGGAAGCAGCAAAGGACCCTCCTCTCTGCTTTGGTCCAGCAGCAATGGACCCTCCTCTCTGCTGTGGCACAGCAGAGAGAAAGCAGAAGAGGAGCCTTTACTCAGCTGGGGCCCAGCAGCAGAGTTCTGTTGTGTTCCAGCAGCAGAGGATCCTCCTCTACTGCTGGACCCCTGCCTCCGAGGATCATCCTCTGCTGCTGGACCACAGCAGAGAGTAAGTTACAGAGGACACTCGTCTCCTGCTGGTCCCCTAAGAGAAGACAAAGAGGAGGACCCTCCTCTCTGCTGGGTTCCGGCAGTAGAGAAAACTCCTCTGCTGTGGTCTGGCAGCATAGGACCCTCCTCTGCTAAGGGGTGCGGCAGCAGAGAACACCCACCTTCTGCTGGGGTCCGGCACCAGAAGACCCTCCTCAGCAACAGGGGTCCGGTAGCAGAGGTCCTCCTCTGTTGAACCCCAGCAGAGAGGAAGCAGCAGAGGACCCCCTTCTGCTACTGGGGTTTGGCAGCAGAAGAACCTCCTCCCTGCTGGACCCCTAAGAGAGGACGCAGCAGAGGACATTCCTCTTCTACTGGTGTCCAGAAGCAGAGTACCCACCTCTTCTGCTGGCTCCAGCAGCAGATGACCCTCCTGTCTGCAGTGGTCCGGCACCAGAGGACTATCCTCAGTGGAGAGGTAACAGCAAAGGACCCTCCTCTGCTGGACTCTTGCAGCAGAGGACCGTCCTCTGCTGCTGGACGACAGCAGAGGGGAAGTTTCAGAGGACCCTCTTTGCCCACAGGACCCCAGCAGAGAGGACACTACAGAGGACCCTACTCTTCTACTGGGGTCCAGCACCAAAGGACCCTCATCTATATTAGACCCCAGCAGAGAGGAAGCAGCAGAGGACCCTCCTCTACTACTGAACTAATGCATCAGAGGACCCTCCTCTGCTGCTGGACCACAGCACAGAGGAAGTTGAACTGGACCCTCGTTCCTGACTGGGCCCCAAGAGAGGAAACAGCAGGTGACCCTCTTCTAATGGCGTTCAGCAGCAGAAGATCCTCGTCTGCTGCTAGCGTCCGGCAACAGAAGACGCCCCTCTGTTGCTGGACCCCAGCAACAGAGGACTCCCCTATGCTCCTGGTGTCCTACAGCAGAGAACCCTCCTTCTGCTGGGTTCCTGCAGCAGAGGACCCCCCTCTGCTGCTGGAGTCCGGAAGCAGAGGTCCTCCCTCGGCTGCTGTTTCTGGCACCAGAGGACCCCTCACTGCTTCTGGGTTCCGGCACCAGAGGAATCACTTGTGGTGCTGAGGTCCGGTAACGAGGACTCTCCTCTCCTGCTGGGGTCCAGCAGCAGAGCACCCTCCACTCTGCTGGGGTTCAGTACCAGAGGAGCGCCTTCTGCTGCTGGGGTGCGGCAGCAGAGAACCCCCTCTGCTCTTGGGGTCTGACACCAAAGGACCCGCCTCTGCTACTGGGTCTGGCAGCAGAGGACCCCCTCCTCTTCTGCTAGTGTCCGGGAGTGGAGGTCCTCCCTCTGCTGCTGTGGTCGGGCACCAAAGGACCCCCACTCAGCTGTTGGGGTCTGGCACCAGAGGACCCTCCTCCCTGCAGGGATACGGCAGCAGAGGACCCTCATCTGCTGCTCGGGTGTGGTACCAGATGACCTCCCGTTCTGCTCGGGTCCGGCAGCAGAGGACCATCGTCTCTGCTGAAGTCCGGAATGAGAGAACACTCCTCCCTGCTGTGGTCCGGCTGCAGAAGACCCTCCTCTGTTGGTAGGGTCCGGCACCAGAGGACACCCCTTTGCTGCTCTGGTCCGGCACTAGAGGACCCCCTGTCTTGCTGGTGTCCGGCACCAGAAGACCCTCCTCTGCTGCTGGGACTGGCAGTAGAGAACCATTCCCCCTGCTGGTTTACGGCAGAAGAGGTTGCTCTACTGCTGCTGGGGTCTGGTAGCAGAGGACCCTTCACTCTGTAGGACAACAGCAGAGAGGCGAGTCCTCTGCTGCTTCCTCTCTGCTGGGATCCGATAGCACCAGAGGACCCTCCACTGCTGCTGGGGTCAAGCATCAGAGTACCCCCCTCTGTAGCTTGGTTCCGGCACCAGAGGACCCACCTCTGCTGATGGTGCCGGCAGCAGAGGACCCTACTCCCTGCTGTTTTCCAGCACCAGAGCACCCTGCTCTGCTGCTGGGGTGTGGAAACAGTAGATCCTCCACTCTGTTGGACCCCAGCAGAGAGGTAGCAGCAAAGGAGCCGCCTCTCTGATGGTTTCTGGCAGCAGAGGACCCTCCTCTGTACTGGGGTCCAGCAGCAGAGGACCATTGTCCCTGCTGAGCTCCAGAAGAATGAACTCTGCTCCCTGCTGTGGTCCGGCTGCAGAGGACTACCCTCTGCTGTTCTGGTCCGGCACCAGAGGACCCCCTCTCTGCATGGGTCTAGCACAACAGGACCCTCTTTTCTGCAGGGGTCCAGCACCAGAGGAAGCAGCACAGGAACCTCCACTCTGCTGGGGTGCTGCAGCAGATGACACACCACTTCTGCTGGGTTTAAGCAGCAGAGTTCCTACTCTCCTGTGGGACACCTGCAGCATAGGACCCTCCTCTGCTGCTGGACCCCAGCAGAGAGGAAGTACAGAGGACACTCAACTCCTGTTCGACCCCAAAGAGAGGATGTGGCAGAGGAACCTCCACTTCTGCTGGGGTCTGGCAGCAGAGGACCATGCTCTCTACTGGGGTCTCACAGCAGAGAACACTCCTCTCTGCTGGGGTCTGGCAACAGAGGACCCTATTCCCTGCTGGGGCCTGGCAGCCGAGGACCCACCTCCAGGCTGGGGTTCAGCAGTGGAGGACCCTCCTCTGCTGCTGGGGTCCGGCAACAGAGGAACCTCTTTCCTGCTGTGTTCCGGCAGCAGAGGATTCTCCTTCCTGCTGGATTTGGACAGCAGAGGAACCTCCTCTGCTGAAGGAACATAGGAGAGAGAAAGCATCAGATGACCCTCTTCTCTTCTGTGGTCCAGCATCAGAGACCCTCCTTTCTGTTGGACCCCAGCACAGAGGAAGCCGCAGAGGACAATCCTCTCTGCTGAGGTACAACAATAGAGTACCCTCCTCTCTGCTGGGGTCCGGCAACAGAAGACCCTCATCTGCTGCTGATGTCCAGCAGCAGATGCCCATCCTCTGCTTTTGGTGTCCGGCAGCATAAGACACTCCTCTCCATTGGACCCTATCAGAGAGGAATCAGCAGAGGACCATCCTTTCTACTGGGGTACAGCAGTAGAGGACCCTCCTCTCTGTTGAGGTCCATCACCAGAGGATTAGCCTGTCTGCTGGGGTCCAGCAGAGAAGAAGCAGCAGAGGACCCTCCTCTATGCTGGAGTCTGGCCGCAGAGTTCCCTCCTCTCTGCTGGCATCCGTCAGCAGAGGACCATCCTCTTCTGCTGGGTTCTGGCAGCACAAGATCCTTCTCTCTGCTGCTGCCTGGCACCATAGGTTCCCCCTCACTGCTGTTTTCCTGCAGAGAGAAAGGAGCAGAGGACAATCCTCTTCTGTTGGACAATAAAGAAGGAAGCAGCAGGGGACCCTCCTGTTCTGCTGGGTCTGGCAACAGGGACCCTCTTTCCTTCTGTGGTCTGGCAGCAGATGACACTCGTCCCTGTGGGGTGGGACAGCAGAGGACCATCCTCTCTGCTGGATCCGGAAGCAGAAAACTTCCCTCTTCTGCAGAGATCCGGCACCAGAGAACACGCCTCTGCTGGGGTCAGGCAGCAGAGGGTCCTACTCTACTGCTGGGGTCCGGAAAAATAGGACCCTCCTCTCCGTTGGACCCCAGTGGAGAGGAATCAGCAGAGGACCGTCCTCTCTGCTGGAGTCCAGCAGTAGAGTACTCTCCTCTCTGCTGGGGTCCAGCACCAGAGGACTCTCCTCACTGCGGGTGTCCAGCATAGACGAAGCAACAGAGGACCCTCCTCTCTGCTGGGGTCCAGCAGAAGAAGACCCTCTTCTTTACTGGGGTCCGGCAGCAGATTACACTCCTGTATTGCTGGGGTACCGCTGCAGAGGACCCACTTCCCTGCTGGGGTCTGGCAGCAGTGGACACTCCACTTTGCCTTGCTTCCAGCAGCTGAGGACCCTCCTCTCCTGCTGAACCCCTGCAGAAGATGACCCTCCTATGCTGCATGACCTCAGCAGAGAAGAAGTTCTAAAGGACCCTCGTTTCCTCATGGACTTCAAAGAGAGGCCGCAGCAGAGGACCCTCCTCTTCTGTTGTGGTCGGGGAGCAGAGGACCCGCTTCTTCTGCTGGGGTCCAGCAACAGAGGTCCCTTCGCTCTGCTGGGGTCCAGGAGCAGAGGACCCACTCACTGCTGGGGTCCGGGAGCAGTGGACCACCTCTCCTGGACCCCAGCAGGGAGGAAGCAGCAGAGGACCCACCTCTCTGCCTGGTTCGGCACCATATGACGTTCCTCTCTGCTGGGTCTAGCACATGAAGACCCTCGTCTGTGCTAGGATCCAGCGAGTAAAATGCTGCAGAGGACCCTTCTCTCCGCTGGAGTCCAGCAGCCAAGGACCCTCCTATCCTCCTGAACACCAAAGAGAGGAAGCAGGAGAGGACCTCTCTGCTGGGGTCAGGCTCCAGAAGACACTCCTTCCTGCTGGGCACGGGCTGCTGAGAACCCTGTTCTCTGCTGGGGTACAGCAGAAGAAGACCTCCCTCCGCTGCAGGTGTTCGGCATCAGAGTACCCTCCCCTCTGCTGGGGCCTGGAACCAGAGGACGCCCCTCTCTAATTGGACCAGCATCAGAGGACCCTCCTCACTGCTGGGGTCCAGCAGCAGAGGAACCTGCCTCTGTTGGTGTCCTGCACCACAGGAACCACCTCCCTGCTGGCATCTGGTACCAGATTACCCTCCTCTGCTGCTGGGTTCCGGCACCAGAAGACCCCTGTCTGCATGGGTCCTGCAGCACAGGACCCTCAACTGCTGCTGGGTCCCGGCACCAGAAGACCCCCCTCTCTGATTGGGTCCAGCAGCAGAGGACCCTCCTCACTGCTGGTGTCCAGCAGCAGAGGACCTTCCTCTCTGCTGGGGTCTGGGAACACAGGACCCTCCTGTCTGCTGTAGTGCAACACCAGAGAAGCCTCGTCCTCTGCTGTGGCCCAGCAGCAGAGGAAACTCCTCTCCGCTGGGGTCCAGAAGCGGAGCACCCTCCTCTCTGCTGAGTTCCAGCACCAGAGGACCTTCTTCTCTGCTAGGATCCAGCACCAGAAGACCCTCCTCTCTGTTGGGTCCGACATCCGAGAATCCTCCTCTATTCTGGCGTCCGGCAGTAGAGGACCCTCTTTTCTGCTGGGGTCCTGCAGCAGAGGACCCTCCTCTCTTTTTGGGTCTGCCAGCAGAGGACGCTCCTTCCTGCTGGGGTCCGGCAGCAGAGGACCTTCATCCATGCTGGAGAGCCTTGGATGAGCGTCCTGCACTGAGTGCTGGTGGCCACGAGAGGGCGCCCAAAACCGCCATTCATTCTTTTCTTTTTTCCTTTTCTTTTCTTTTCCCTTTTTTTTTTTTTACAGGATTATTTATTTTATTCCAAAGTCAGATATACAGAGAGGAGGAGAGACAGAGAGGAAGATCTTCCGTCCGATGAGTCACTCCCCAAGTGAGCCACAATGGCTGGTGCATGCAGATCCAAAGCCAGGAACCTGGAGCCTCTTCTAGATCTCCCATGTGGGTGCAAGTTTCCAAATCCTTGGGCCGTTTCGACTGCTTTCCCAGGCCACAATCAGGGATCTGGATGGGAAGTGGAGCAGCCAGGATTAGAACCGGTGCCCATATGGGATCCCGGCTCGTCCAAGGCGAGGACATTAGTTGCTAGGCTACGGAACTGGGCCCCAAGCTGCCCTTTCTACCCCTGGTGGGCTCAGGCCTTCTGACCGCTAGACAGTCCAACCCTAGCCATCCTAGCATCAGGTGGGTGTCCCGGACAGTATTCTGGTACACGTGCTGTTGAAAGATCAGGGTTCCAAGGCCGAACAGCCCACATACCAAAGCCCGGGAGGGAGGAGGACGTTTGGGGCCTAGCATCAGTTCGGGCCTCTGTGATAGGAAGTGTCAGGGTGCCTTTAAGAGCAAGGCACTTAAAGAACCCTGGGAGGTGGTGTCCTATGTCAGCATGCCCACAGACCCTCAGGGAGCTGGAGTCCCATGCCTGCGTCCTCAGAGCCCTCTGAGAGCTGGTGTTAAACACCAGCCCACTGGGGTTGTACTTGGCCAGATGAGGTCCTGGGAAACCTTACCGCCACCCACATTCCTCGCAGAGCACCCTGAGATGCAGGCTCCGGGAATTCTTTGGCAAGTGGAAAAGCTCCTTGATGGGCTGCCAAGATGGCTTCATGGACCTTTTTTTCATTACAAAGTCCGAGATACAGAGAGGAGGAGAGACAGAGAGGAAGATCTTCCGTCCAATGATTCACTTTCCATGTGAGCCACAATGGCTGGTGCACGCCAATCCGAAGCTGGGAACTTGGAACCTCTTCCATGTGGGTGCAGGGTCCCAAAGCTTTGGGCCGTCCTCGACTGCTTTGCCATGCCACAAGCAAGGAGCTGGATGGGAAGTGGAGCAGCCGGGATTAGAACCGGTGCCCATATCGGATCCCGGCGCGTTCAAGGCAAGGACTTTGGCCACTAGGCCACGCTGATGGGCCCTGGCTTCATGTATTTTTGCATGTGTTGGGTGGTGGTTAGGGTGATACACTACTCGGCCTACCTTGGCCTAGCTGAGTGGTGTCTGGGCATGTGGGCTCCTAAGCCAGGAGCCAGGTGGATGGGCAAGTAGGCACCAGAGGTCACCAGCCATCTGCAATAGGAAGTCCCAGGCTCTAGCTGCTAAGGAAAGCACCCTGCAACATGCAGCCCTGCTGCCCAGCACATATGATGATGGCCGGGTAGCCACCAAGGCCCGCACAAGGTAGGGCTTTCAGGGCCTGTGCTTCCTGCACACAACAGGGTGCACAAAGCTGCCTTTCCTATCTCTAGCTAGCACTTGAGGGGTCAGCCATCCCTGTCATGTGCTTTGGAGGCAGGAATTTGGCCTCACAGCCTCCAGCCAGATGCTGCTGCCCTCTTGTTCACCAGGAAGTGCTTCACCCTCCTCCATGGATCCTTCTGGATTCAAGACTCTTCCTCCTGCTGGTCAGCTGTGGACCGTCGGCCGCCGCTGATGTGCCATCTTCCACAAGACATCCCAACAGCTGACATCTGTTCTTCACAGAGGTCCTTCTCCCCAGGACAGGTAGAGTAGCAACATGCCTGGATCCCTTGTCTATACTGGCTGCTCTCACAGCACGGAACGGCATAAGTTGTGCAAGCCAGGGGGACAGGTGCCTTCAGCAGCCTGGTGAAGGAGCTGCTGAAGGGTCCAGCAAGGATTGGTGTGGTGTGGTGTGGTGTGTGTTGTGTGTGGTGTGGTGTGGTGTGGTGTGGTGCAGGGCATTGTCCCAGTGGGTCAAGCCTCAGCCTGCCAGGTGGATGGCAAGTACGGGTGCTGCTTCAAATCCTGGCTGCATCCCCTGCAGTCCAGCTCCCTGCCGATCCTCCTGGGAGAGCAGCGGAGGATGCTGCAGGGGCTTGTGCCCCTGTGCCCGTGTGCCCCTGTGCCCCTTTGGGAGATCTGGAGGGAGCTCCTGGTTCCTGGGCTTGTCCTGACCCAGCCACAGCTGGCTCTGGTGGTGGTCCTTGGGGATGTGAGCCAGCAGATGCAAGAAAGATTCTGTCTCTCCCTCTCTGTTCCTCTGTGCTTCCAAGAAAAGAGGACAGAGGGAGGCAGGAGGGAGGAAGGAAAAGACAGAAAGCTGCTGGCCTCCTGCGAGGGAGCATGCTGTGTGCTGTGCTGTGACTCTAGACTGCTTTTAGCTGTCAGTGCAGACCCCCAGGGCATGCATATGGCTTCCGTCATGGGACTCGTGTGCAAGCTCTAAAAAGAGTGTCCTTGAGAGCAAATGCCTCTCTGAGTTGGGGTGCTTCCAATGATTTGTCAGGAGAGCCTTGGATGAGCATCCTGCAGTGAGTCCTGGTGGCCACGAGGGTGCCCCATGCTGCCCTACCTTTTTTTTAAAAAACAGATTTATGTATTTTATTCCAAAGTCAAATATACAGAGAGGAGAAGAGACAGAGAGAAAGATCTTCCGTCCGATGATTCACTCTCCAAATGAGCCGCAAGAGCCGGTCCCCTGGGGACCCACTCTGCTGGGGCCTCAGCAAGAGGGACCCTTTGCCCCCCCTCCATCCCCTCCCTATCTGCTGAGGCATCTGCAAGATGGTCCATCTCGTGAGCCCCTCTGCCTGGGTCTCAGCGAGATGGTCCTCGTCGGACACCCCTCTCTCTCTACCTGGGCTTCAGCTAGTGGGAACCCCGGCGACCCCTTCCTTGCTGCTGGGGCCCCAGTGAGAGGGTCCCCCTCTGGAATCCCTCTGCTGGGGCCTCAGAGAGAGGGACCCCCGGTGCAACCTACACTCTCTGCTGGGGCCTCAGTGAGAGAGATCATCAGAGCCCAAGCCTCTCTCTGTGTTGGGGACTCAGCCAGAGGGTCCCCCTCAAGACCCCATCTTCTGGGGCCTCAGTGAGAGGGACCCCTGAGTCCCACACTCACTCTGCTGGGTCCTCCGCGAGAGGGTCGCCCTTGGGAACCCCCTCTGCTGGGGCCTCAGCGAGAGGGACCCCCTCGGGACCCCCTCTGTTGGCAAATCAGCAAGGGGAAACCCTGGTGACCCCTCTCAATCTGCTGGGGCCTCAGCGAGAGGATCCCCCTTGGGACTCCCTCTGCTGGGGCCTCAGCGAAGGTGAACCCCGGTGACCCCCTATGCTTGGGCCTCAGCTAGGGGGACACCCGGAGCCACCTAACCTCTCTGCTGGGGCCTAGGCGAGAAGGGACCACTCGGGACCCCTCTGCTGGAGCCTCAGCGAGAGTGTCCCCCTCGGGACCCCCTCTGATGGGGACTCAGTGAGGGGGAACCCTCGCGACCCCTCCCTCCCTGCCTCAGCGAGGGGGAGCCCCGGTGACCCCCTTTGCTTGGGCCTCAGCTAGAGGGACACCCGGAGCCACCTAACCTTTCTGCTGGGGCCTAGGCGAGAAGGGACCACTCGGGACCCTCTTTGCTGGGGCCTCAGCGAGATGGACCCCCAGAGCCCCCTTCCCTCTCTGTTGATGCCTCAGCAGGAGGGTCCCCCTTGGGACCCCCTCTGCTGGAGCCTCAGCGAGAGTGTCCCCCTCGGACCCCTCCTCTCTTAATGCTGTGGCCTCAGTGAGAGGATTCCACTCGGGACCCTCTCTGCTGGGGCCTCAGCAAGATGGTCCCCCCCAGACCCCCCTCTCTCTCTGCCTGGGCCTCATTGAGAGAGATCATCAGAGCCCGACCCTCTCTCTGTTGGGGACTCAGCCAGAGGTTACCCCTCAGGACCCCGTCTTCTGGGGCCTCAGTGAGAGGGAGCCCTGAGTCCCACTACCTCTCTGCTGGGTCCTCTGCGAGAGGAACCCCAGAGCCCCACTCACTCGATGCCGTGGCCTCAGTGAGATGGACTCACAACCACCCCCTTTCTCCTCTCTCTCTGATGGGGCGTCAGCGAGAAGGACTCACAACCACTCCCTTTCTCTCTCTCTCTCTGCTGGGGCCTCAGCGAGACGGTCCCCTCGGGATCCCATCTGTTGGGACCTCATCGAGAGGGACACCCTTGAGACCACCTCTGCTGGGGTTTCAGCGAGAGGGTCCCCCAGCGCCCCCCTCTGCTGCTGCGGCCTAAGCGAGAAGGTCTCCCAAGCATCTCTCCATCTCTGCTGGGGCCACAGCGAGAGGGTCCCCAGCGGGATCCCCCTCCTTTTTCGCTGGAACCTCAGCAAGAAAGTACCCCTCGGAACCCCCTCTGCTGGGGTCAGCGAGAGGTTCCTTCTCAGACCCCCCTTTCTCTCTTCTGGGGCCTCAGCGAGAGGGTCAGCCTGGGGACCCACTCTGCTGCCTCCTCAGCGAGAGGGACCCCCAGAGCCCCCCTCCCTAGCTGCTGGGGCCTCAGCGAGATGGACCCCCGAGCACCCCTCCATCTCTGCTGGAGCCTCAGTAGGAAGGTACCCCTCGTGACCCCCTCTCCTCAGGCCTCAGGAAGAGGGTCCCCCTCGGATACCCCCTCCATCTCTGCTGGGGCCTCATCGAGAGGAACTCCCTTGAGACACCCTCTACTGGGGCCTCAACGAGAGGTTTCCCCAGTGCCCCCTCCCTCGCTGCTGGGTCCTCAGCGAGAGGGTCTCCATAGGGACCCCCTCTGATGGGGCCTCAGCGAGAGGGACACTTGCCACCCCCCCTCTCTCTCTTAGCTGGGGCCCCGAGAGATGTTAGCACTTGGACCCCCCCCTTCTCTCTGCTGGGGCCTCAGGGAGTGGGACCCTCTCCCCCTCTCTCTGCTGGGGCCTCACTGAGGGACCCCTTAGGGACCCCCTCTGCTGGGGCCTCAGCGAGAGGGACCTCTGGTGACTCCTCCCTCACTGCTGGGGCCTCAGCAAAAGAGACCACTCGGGACCCCCTGTACTGGGGCCTCAGCGAGATTGTCCACCTTGGTACCTCCTCTGCTGGGGCCTCAGCGAGAGGGTCCCCCTCGGACCACCCATCTCTGTCTGCTGGGACCTCAGCGAGGGTGTCCCCCTTGGGACACCCTCAGCTGGGGCATCAGCAAGAGGGACCCTCACGCTGCTGGTGCCTCAGCGAGAGGGTCCCACTCCGAACCCATTCTGCTGGGGCCTCAGCGAGAGGGACCCTCGTCCTCCTCTCTGTCTCTTTTTCTGCTGGGGCCTCAGCGAGAGGGTCCTGCTCGGGACTCCACTGCTGGGGACTCAGCAAGAGGGACCACCACAGCCCACCTACCTAGCTGCTGGGGCCTCAGTGAGAGGGTCACCCTGGGGAACCCCTCTGCTGGCGCCTCTGTGAGAGCGTGTTCCTCGGACCCTCCCTCTCTCTGCTGGGGCCTCAGTGAGAGGGTCCCACTCGGCCAACCTCTGCTGAGGCCTCAGCCAGAGGGACCCTTTCTCTGCTGGGGCCTAAGCGAGAATGACCCTCCCAGCCAGAGACTCAATCTCTGCTTGGGCCTCTGAGAGAGGGTCCCTTTCGGGACCCCGCCTGCTGGGGCCTAAGCGAGAGTGACCCCCAGAGCACCCTCCCTCGCTGCTAGGGCCTCAGTGATACTGACCCCAGCACCTCTCCATCTCTGCTGGGGCCTCAGTGAGAGGGTCCCCCTCTTGCGCCCCTTCCCTCTCTGCTGGAGCCTCAGCGAGAAGGTACCCTTCAGGGCCCCTCTGCTGGGCCTCAGGAAGAGGGCCCACCTCGGACACCGCCTCCGTCTCTGCTGGAGCCTCAATGAGAGGGTTACCCTCTGGAGCCCCTCTGCCTGGGCTTCAGCTAGAGGGACCCCTGGCAACCCCTCTCTTGCTGCTGGGGCCTCAGCGAGAGGGTCCCCCTCTGGAATCCCTCTACTGGGGCCTCAGCGAGAGGGACCCCTGGTGCCACCTACCCTCTCTGCTGGGTCCTCAGCGAGAATATACCCCTCAGGACCCCCTGTGCTGGGGCCTCAGCGAGACGCACCCGCGGAGCCCCCTCCTTATCTGCTGGGGTCTCAGGGTGAGGGTCACCTTCACCGTCCCTTCCTCACTGCTGGGGCCTCAGCGAGAGGGTCCCACTCGGGACAACCTCTACTGGGGCCACAGCAAGATTATCCCGCTCGGGACCCCTGTATGCTGGGGCCTCAGTGAGAGGGACCCTCCCAGCCAGAGCCTCTATCTCTGCTGGGGCCTCTGAGAGAGGGTCCCCCTCGGGACCCCGTCTGTTGCGGCCTAAGCGAGTGGGACTCCCAGAGCCCCCCTCCCTAACTGCTGGGGCCTCAGCGAGATGAACCCCCGAGCACCCCTCCATCTCTGCTAGGACATCAGTGAGAGCGTCCCCCTTGGACGCGCCCTCCCTCTCTGCTGGAGCCTCAGCAGGAAGGTAACCCTCGGGACCCCATGTTCTCGGGCCTCAGAAAGAGGGTACCCCTCTCATATAACCCCTCTGTCTCTGCTGGAGCCTCAACAAGAGGGTCACACTCTGGAGCCCCTCTGCTGGGCCTCAGCGAAAGGGACCCCAGCGCTCCCCTCCCTCGCTGCTGGGGCCGCAGAGAGAGGGTCCCCCTCGCAACCCCCTCTGCTGTGTCCAGAGTGAGAGGTTTTCCCTTGGGACCACCTCTGCTGGTGCCACAGTAAGATCGTCCACCTTGGGACCTCCACTGCTGGGGCCTCAGCAAGAGGGTCCCCCTTGAGACCCACTCTGCTGGGGCTTCAGGGAGAAGGTCCCCCTCAGACCCTCCCTTCCTCGCTGCTCGGGCCTCAGCAAGAGGTTCCCCTTCAGGACCCAGTCTGCTGGGGCTTCAAGGAGAAGGACCATCGGCTGCCCCTCCCTCTCTCTCTCTCTCTCTCTCTCTCTCTAACTGCTGGGGCCTCAGCGAGAAGGTCCTGCTCGGGACCCACTCTGCTGGGGCCTCAGCAAGAGGGACCCTGGCCCCCCTATCCCCTCCCTATATGCTGGGGAATCTGCAAGATTGTCCATCTCGTGAGCCCCTCTGCCTGGGTCTCAGCGAGATGGTCCTCCTCAGACCCCCCCTCTCTCTCTACCTGGGCTTCAGCTAGTGGGAACCCCAGCAACCCCTTCCTTGCTGCTGGGGTGTCAGCGAGAGAGATCCTCAGAGCCCAAGCCTCTCTGTGTTGGGGACTCAGCCAGAGGGTCCCCCTCAAGACCCCATCTTCTGGGGCCTCAGTGAGAGGGACCCCTGAGTCCCACACTCTCTCTGCTGGGTCCTCCGCAAGAGGGTCGCCCTGGGGAACACCTCTGCTGGGGCCTCAGTGAGAGAGACCTCCTCGGGGCCCCCTCAGATGGGGACTCAGTGAGGGGGAACCCTGGCGACCCCTGCCTCTCTGCTGGGGCCTCAGCGAGAGGATCCCCCTTGGGACGCCCTCTGCTGGGGCCTCAGCGAGGGGGAACCCCGGCGACCCCCTTTGCTTGGGCCCCAGCTAGAGGGACACCCGGAGCCACCTAACCTTTCTGCTGGGGCCTAGGCGAGAAGGTACCACTCGGGACCCCATTTGCTGGAGCCTCAGCGAGATGGACCCCCGGAGCCCCCTTCCCTCTCTGTTGATGCCTCAGCAGGAGGGTCCCACTCGGGACCCCCTCTGCTGGAGCCTCAGCGAGAGTGTCCCCCTCGGACCCTTCCTATCTCAATGCTGTGGCCTCAGTGAGAGGATTCCACTCAGGACCCGCTCTGCTGTGGCCTCAGCGAGAGGGTCCTCCCAGACCCCAATCTCTCTCTCTGCCTGAGCCTCATTGAGAGAGATCATCAGAGCCCGACCCTCTCTCCATTAGGGACTCAGCCAGAGGGTCTCCCACAGGACCCCGTCTTCTGGGGCCTCAGTGAGAGGAAGCCATGAGTCCCACTACCTCTCTGCTGGGTCCTCTGCGAGAGGGTCCCCCTGAGCACCACCTCTCCAGGGGCCTCAGCTAGAGAGGGACCACCTAGGGCCCCTCTCTGCTGGGCCATCAGCAAGAGGTTCCCCCTCGGACCACCCTCCCTCTCTGCTGGGGCCTCAGCGAGAGGGTCCCTCTTGGGACCCCCTCTGCTCTTGCCTCAGCGAGAGTAACCCTCGGACCTCCCCTCTCTCTGTGCTGTGTCCTCAGTGAGAGGGTCCCACTCAGGAACCCCTCTGCTGGGTCCTCAGCCCGAGGGTCCCCCTCGGAATCCCTCTCCATCTCTGCTGGGGCCTCCGTGAGAGGTTCCCCCTCAGGCAGGTATATTAGGCCTTTATATGTTATGCAAGTATGTTAGTATTTGTGAAGCACCCCTCTCTTTATCTTGTCTTTCTGCTATGAGCACCAGGTTCCGACATTTCCTGCCAGTTTCCATTTTAACCAGACTATCAGACTGTCTGGTGTGTGACCCCAGCTGTTGGGGGTCTGGCCCTCCCTTTATAAATAGCATAATCTCTGCCCGTGCTTTTGCTTATCATTCCCCTGTTATTACCACAGGGAAAATACCCACCTTCTCTACGTGGCAGCTTTGTGGGGTTTGGACATGACTGGCAAGCACCCCGTTTTCCCTTCTTTGGGAATGCAATGATTCCTGTGGAATCTATTAGTTCCATCATTCCTCTGAACTTGAGGACTCGCTCACATGGGTGAACCTCAGCTCCTTGAATTTGAAGCTTGTGTCTGTCTGTGTTATCCCCATGTTTCTCTCTCACATACAGAAAACACCTCTGAAGTAAATGACACCACGTTCCAGCGCACTCTGACAGCATGCTGGAATGGCAATTGCAATTCTGCTGTTCTTCAGCCCCTGCCCTGAATCCTGCCTGTGTCTGTTGGGACTGACGGAGAGGCCTCGTTGGCCTGATAAAGAATAAAAGAGACTGGCATAATGGCGACCACCATAGCCAGTACATCAGCAGCCGCCACCACCAGTTACCTTGGTGACAATGAACAAGGTCGCGGTACAGACTGCCAGAGTTATGGAACAATAGGACTTTACTGATGCACATGAGCGGGTGGGCACCCTTGTGTTGTAACTGCGGGTTGATCTGTTGGCAGAGGAACAGCAGAGGCTGTGAGATTGGGTCTAGGCCTCTTGTACCCCATCGTATGCCTTTTTGTGTGCAACACCTATGCAAGTGCAAAATGCTTCCAAGCCCGGGAACTGCTGTCTGCTCGTTGCTACTGAGCTAAAGATACTCCTATGGTCAGGGCCTCTTGTTCCCCATCATATGCTTTATGTATGTTTCACCTGTGTAGTGCTATGTTTTCCCAAGCCCGGGACCTGCTGTCTGCTCATTGCTACCGAGCTAAAAACATTCCTAGCCATGGAACAGGGTTACCTGCCTCCCAGAGTATGGTTTGTGCATCTGTAGCAGGCAATGCTTGAATGGCAGCCAGTGACAGGTAAGATGGACCAGGCACCGAACAACCTAAGACAGGGGCTCTGTCATGCTACAGAGATTCCTGATGAAGGGTAAAGCTGATAACGTGAGAGTCTACAACCTAAGACAGGCACATTCAAGTCAGCTTTAAAACAAAAAATGCGGTCCTGTTGTGGGCTAAGGAGATGATTAGCACTTGTTAAGCTGAGCACTAGGGGAACGGGTTTGGGGCTAAAAACACCTGGTCTAATTGGGCTCAGCTGCACGCAATGTTCTGTACATGAGGGTGTGGGGGAAAGAGCAAACAAGGAGAGCGGAAAGAGCAAAATGGGGAGACTTCAGAGACTTCCACCATCTCTGTTCTCCATGTCGGAGACTCATGCACAGACCTATGCCGTGTCCACGAACTGGTTCTGCTAGAGAGAACACATTTTCCCTTCTTCAGGGCATCATAGGAAACATTTGTGAGATGAGGCATCTCAGTCGTGTGTATTGGAGGCAGGAATTTGGCCCCACAGCCTCCTACCACCAGCCACTGCCCTCTTGTTCACCAAGGAATGCTTCACCCTCCTCCAGGGGCATCCTGGATTCAAGACTCTTTCTGCTGCGGAACACTTGTGGACCATCAGCTGCCATTGATGTGCCTCCTGAACCAAGAAACCTCAACAGCTGACGTGTATTCTCCACAGAGGCTTTCTCACCAGGAGAGGTAGAGTAGCAGCATGCCTGGATGCCTTGTTGGTGCCCGCTGCTGTCTCAGCACGGAACAGCCAAAGTTGTGTCAGCAAGGGGGACAGGTACTTTCACCGACCTGTGGAAGGAGCTGCTGAAGAAACTGGTAAGGGATGTTGTCGGGTGGTGCGGGTTTTGGTGGTTGGGGAGGGGTCCTAAGGTGTCAAGCGTCAAGCCTGCGAGGCTTGTGTGCAGTTCAGCTGTATGGGTGCTGCTTCAAGACCTGACAGCATCCTCTGAAGTCCAGCTCCCTGCCGATGGTGCTGGGTGAACAGCAGAGGATGGCGCAGGGGCTTGTGCCCCTGTGCCTCTGTGCCCCTGTTGGAAATGTGGAGGAAGCTCGTGGTTCCCGGGCTTGACCTGGCCCAGCCACATCTGGCTCTGGTGGTGGTCCCTGGGGAAGAGAGGCAGCAGATGCAAGAAGGATTGCTCTCTCTCTCCCTCTCTGTTCCTGTGTGCTCCAAGCAAACAGGACAGATTCAGGCAGGCAGGCAAGAAGGCAGGAAGAGAGAGATTGCTATTGGCCTCCTGGCAGGGAGTGTGCTGTGTGCTGTGTGCTGTGTGCTGTGCTGTGGCTCTAGACTGCTTTTGTCTGCCAATGCAGACCCCAAGGGTGTGCGTAAGGCTTCTGTCCTGGGACTTCTGTGCAACCGCTCCAAAGAGTGTCCTTGAGAGTGAATGTCTCTTAGGCTTGGATTGTTTCTCTTTTTTGTGCATGAGAGCCTGGAGGAGCGTCCTGCAGTGAGTCCTGCTGGCCATGAGAGGACGCATAAGCTGCCCTTTCTACCCCTGGTTGGCTGAGGCATTTCGAGCACTAGAAGGTCCAGCCCCAGCCATCCTAGTGTCAGGTGGAAATCCCGGACAGAATTCCTTTATATGTGTCCCTTGAAGATTGGGCTCCAAGGCCGCACAGCCTGCATATTAAGGATCAGGAGGGGGTGGAGGACGCTTGTGGCCTTGCATCAGGCCAGGCCTCTGTGCTAGGAAGTGGCTGTCTGTCTTCACCAGTAAGGTACAACCTAGGGTACCAGGAGAACTAGAAGCTGGAGTTTCGCATCACGGACCCCAGAGGCCCTGAGGGACCTGGAGTCCCAGTCAGTAAGCCCATGAGCCCTATGGGAGCTGAAATCCCATGTGAGTGTGCACACGGACCCTCTGGGAGCTGGAGTCCCACATCACTGTGCCCATGGGCCCCATGAGACCTGGAGTCCCATGTCTGTGTACCCACGAGCCCTCTTGGACCTCGATCCTAATTCAGCATTCCCCAATCCCTGTGGAATCTGGGGTCCCACGTCAGCGTGCCCATGGACCCTCTGAGACCTGGAGAAACACACCAGCTGACTAGCACTGATGGTTCGCAGATGAGGTACCCAGAAACTTTCCGGAATCCGGAAGCAGAGGATCCTCCTCCCTGCTGGGGTTCAGCAGTAGAGGACCATCCTGCCACCTGGGGACCAGCAGCAGAGGACCATCCTGCCTGCTGGGGACCAGCAATAGAGGACCATTCTCCCTGCTTGGGTGCGGCAGCAGAGGACCCTAACCGCTGCAGGGTCCAGCAACAGAGGACCCTCATCCCTGCTGCTGGACCGCAGCAGAGAGGAAGCATCAGAGGTCCTTCCTCTCTGCTGTGGTCCAGCACCAAAGGACCATCCTCTCTGCTGGACCGCAGCAAAGAGGAAGCCGCAGAGGACCCTCTTCTGTGCTGCTGGGGTCCAGCAGCCGCAGAGGACCCTCCTCTGCAGCTGGTGTCCGGAACCACAGGACCTACTCTGCTTCTGGGGTCCGGTAGAAGAAGACCCTCCTTGCTGCTGGTTTCTGGCACCAGAGGACCCTCCTCTGCTGGTGGGGTCCGTCAGTAGAGGACCATTCTATGCTGCTTCGGTGCGGAACAGAAGGACCCTCCTCTGCTGTTGGATTCTGGCAACAATGGAACCTCCTCAGCTGCTTTGGTCCTTCAGCAGAGGACCCTTTTTTCTGCTGGGGTCTAGCACGACAGGACACTTGTCTCTGCTAGTTTCCAGCAGAGAGGAAGCAATAGAGGACCCTACCCTCTGCAGGAGTCTGGCAGCAGAGGACCCTCCTCTCCTTCTGGATTTCAGCAGCAGAGAACTTCCGTCTGCTGATGGACCCCAGCAGAGAGGAAGCAGCAGAGGACCCTCCTCTCCTGCTGGACAACAAGGAGAGAAAGCAGCAGAGGAACCTCCTGTTCTGCTGGGGTCTGGCAGCAGAGGACCCTCCTCTCTGCTGATGTCCAGAAGCAGAGGACTCTCCAAGCTGTTGTTGTTTGGCAGCAGAGGAACTTCTACAGTGCTGGGGTGGAGCAGAGAGGAAGTAGCATAGATACCTCCTCCATGCTGTGGTCCAGCCGCAGAGGACCCTCCTCTGCAGCTGGACCTCAGCAGAGAGGAAGATGCAGAGTATCCTTGTCTCCTGCTGGACCCAAAAGAGAGGATGAAGCAGAGAACCCTGCTCTCTGCTGGGGTCCGGCAGCAGAGCACACTCGTCCCTGCTTGGGTGTGGAAGCAGAAAACCCTCTTCCCTGCTGGGATCCCACAGCAGAGGACCCTCCTCTCAACTGGGTTCTGGCAACAGAGGACCCTCCTCCATGCTGGGGTCTGGAAGCAGAGGACACTCCTCTGCTGCTGGGATCTGGCACCAGAGGATCCTCCTCTGCTGCTGAGATCCAGCAGCAGAGGATTCTCCTCCCTGCTGGGGTACAGCAGCCGGGGAACCTCCTGCCTTCCGGGTCCAACAGCAGACGACCCTCTTCTTCTGCGGGACCCGTGCAAAGAGGTGTTTCCCTGCTACTAGACCACAGCAGAGAAGAAGTTGCAGAGGACCCTCCCCTCATGCTGCACCCCAGGGAGAGGACGCAGGAGAATACACTCCTCTTCTGCTGGGGTCCGGCACCAGTGAACTCTCTGCTGTACCCCAGCAGAGAGGAAGCTGCAGAGGACCCTCCTCTCCTGCTTGGCATCAAAGAGAGGACACTCCTGTTCTGCTGGGGTCTGGCAGCAGAGGACCCTCTGCTCTGCTTGGGTCTGGCATCAGAGTACCCTCGTCTCTGATGCGGTCCGGCAGCAGAGAACCCACCTCCCTCTGGGCTCCAGCAGTGGAGGACCCACCTCTGCTGCTGGAGTCCGGCGGCAGATAACCCTCATCCCTCAAGTGTAATGACAGCAGAGGACTCTCATTTCTGCTGGGGTCCTACAGCAGAAAGCTGGAGCATCAGAGGAACCTCTTCTCTGTTGGGGTCTGGCATAGGAGGACCCTTCTCTCTGCTGGGGTTCAGCACCAGAGGAACCTCCTCTCTGTGGGGGTCAAGCAGCTGAGTACCCTCCTCTCTGCTCTACCCCAGCAGAGAGGCAGCAGTGGTGGACTCTTTTTCCTGCTGGGGGTCTGGCACCAGAGGACCCTCCTCTGCTGAGGTACAGTACCAGAGGACCCTCATCTCTGCTGTGTTCTGGGAGCACTGGACCCTCCTCTCTGCAGGGGTCTAGCACAAGAGGAAGGAGCAGATGACCCTCCTCCTGCAGGCATCAAGCAGCAGATGCGCCTTCTCTCCTGCTGCAACACAGCAGCAGAGGAGCCTCCTCTCTGATGGATTGGGGACCAGCAGCAGAGGACCCTCCTCTCTGCTTAGGCCCGGAGGCAAAAGACCCTCCTCTCCTGCCAGCATCAGGCAGCAGAGGACCCTACTCACCTGCTGGAACCCAGTAGCAGAGGACCCTCCTCTCTGATGGACTGGGGTCCAGCAGCAGAGGACCCTCCTCTCTGCTGCACATCAGCAGAAATGAAGCCGCAGAGGACCCTCCTCTCTGCTAATGTCCAGCAGCAGTGGACCCTCCTCTGCTTCTGGGGTCCGGCAGCAGAGGACACTATTCTGCTGCTGTGGTCCGTGAGCAGAGGTCCATCCTCTGCTGCTGGAGTCCAGAAGAAGTGGGCCCTGCTCTGCTGCTGGGGTCCTGCTGCAGTGGACCCTCCTCTGCTGGACCCCAGCAGAGAGAAAGCAGCAGAGGACCCTCCTATTTGCTTGGGTTGAGCAACGGAGGACCCTCCTCTCTGCTGGGGTCCAGCACCAGAGGATCCTCCTCTGTTCTGGAGTCCAGCTCAGTGGAAGCAGCAGAGGACCCTCCTCTCTGCTGGGGTCCGGCACCAGAAGACCCTCCTCTCTGCTGGGGTCCTGCACCATAATACCCTCCTCTCTGCTGAAGTCCGGCATCAGAGGACACTGCTTCCTGCTGGGATCCTGCAGCAGAGGAACTTCAGTGCTGGAATCCGGCAGCCAAGGACCCTCCTCATTGCTGGAATCCGGCACCCGAGGACCAACCTCCGCTGCAGGAGTCCGGCAGCAGAGGACACCCCTCTGCTGTAGTCCGGCAGCAGAAGTCCCTGTACTCTGTTGCTTTCCGTGAGCAGAGGACCCTTCTCTGCTGCTGGGGTCCAGCAGTAGTGGACCCTACTCTCTGCTGGTGTCCTGTAGCAGAGGAACCCCCTGTCTTCTGGATTCCAGCAGAGAGGAAGTAGAAGAGGACTCTCCTCTCAGCTGGTGTCCAGCAGCAGAAGACCGTCCTCTCCTGCTGGCGTCAAACAGCACAGGACCCTTCTCTCCTAATGGAACTCAGTAGCAAGAGGACCCTCCTCTCTAATGGACTGGGGTCCAACAGCAGAGGACCATCCTGTCTGTTGGGGTCCAGCAGCAGAGTAACCTCTTATCTGCTTGGGTCTGGCAGCAGATTACCCTACTCTCTGCAGATGTCCGACAGCAGAACATCCTGTCTGATGGCGTCTGGCAGTCACTGATCCTCCTCTCTGCTGGGGTACAATAGCAGAGGACCCTCCTTTCTGCTGTGGTCTGGCACCAGAGGACCCTCCTCTTCTGCTGGGGTCAGGGACCAGAGGACCATACTCACTGCTGGCATCCGGCACCAGAGGACCTTCCTCTGTTGCTGGGGTCCGAAACAAGAGGACCCTCCTATCCTCTCTACCCCTGCAGAGAGGAAGTTGCAAAGGAATCCCCTCTCTGCTGTGGTCCAGCACCATAGGCCCTTCCTCTCTGTTGGGGTCTAGCAGGAGAGGGCGCTTGTCTCTGCTAGGGTCCAGCAGAGAGGGAGCAGTACAGGACCTTCCTCTCTGCTGGGGTCCAGCAGGAGAGGACCCTCCTCTTTTGCTGGATCCCTGCAGAAGAGGAAACTCTTCTGCTACTGCTACTGGACCCCAGCAGAGAGGAAGCTGCAGAGGAGCCTCCTTTCCTGCCTAACACCAAAGATAGGAAGTAGCAGAGGACCATCCTGTTCTGCTGGTGTCCGGAAGCAGAGGACCATCCTCTCTGCTGTGGTCTGGCAGCAGAGGACACTCCTCCCTGCTGGGGTCAGGCAGCATTGGACCCTCGACCCCACTGGGGTCCGGCAGCAGATGACCCCCTTCTGCTGCAGGTATCTTGCACCAGAGAACACCCCTGTGCTATTGGGGACCAGCAACAGAGGACCCCCCTCTGCTACTGGTGTTTGGCAGAAGAGGAAGATCTGTTCCTGGGGTCTGGCATCAGAGAACCCCCCTTTGCTATTGGGGTCCAGCAACAGAGGACCCTCTTCTGCTGCTGGGCTCTGAAACCAGAGGACACTCCCAGCTGGCGTCTGGCAACAAAGGACCCTCCTCCGTGCTGCGGTCTGGCACCAGAAGACTCCTCTCTCTACTGGGGTCCAGCAGCAGAGTACCCTCCTCTCTGCTAGGTTCCACCCGCAGAGTACCCTCCTCTTTGCTGGGGTGTGGCAGCAGAATTCAATCCTATTTGCGGTAGTCCAGCAGTAGAAGACCTTACTCTCTGCTGGGGTCTGGCAGCAGAGGACCCCCCTCTGCTGCTGGGGTCTGATAGCAGAGGACCTCACTTTGCTGCTGGGATCTGGAAGCAGAGGACGCCTCTCCCTTCTGGTGTCCAGCAGCAGAGGACCCTCCTGCCTACTGGGTTTCAGCAGCAGAGGACCATTTTTTCACGCTGCACCACTGCAGCAGAGGACCCTGCTATGCTGCTGGACCACAGAAGAGAGCAAGATGCAGAGGATCCTCGCCTTCTGCTGGACCGCAAAGAGACGACAAAGCAGAGGACCCTCATCTTCTGCTGGGGTCCGGCAGCAGAGGACCCTCCTCTCTGCTGCGGCCTGGTAGCAGAGAACTCCCCTCTCTGAAGCGGTCTGGGAGAAGAGTACCTTCCTCTCTCTTGGGGTCCGTCATGACAGGACCCTCCTCAGCTGCTGGGGTCCGGAACCAGAGGACCCTCCTCTGCTGCTGCGATCGAGCACCAGAGGACACAACTCTCTGCTAGGGTCCAGCACCGGAGAACCCTCTTCTCGGCTGGGTCCAACAGCAGAGGACACAGCTATGCTCTCTGCTGGGGTCCGACAACACAGGACACTCCTCTGCTCCTCAGTCCGACATCAGAGGACCCTCTTCTCTGCGGGTTCTGGAAGCAGAGGACACTGCTTTGATGCTGGGGACCGACAGCAGAGAACAATAATCTCCTGCTGGGGTCTGGCAGCAGAGAACCCTCCACTGCTGTTGGGGTCCAGTAGCAGAGGATGTTCCTCTGCTGCTGGACATCAGCAGAGAAAAAATGCAGAGGAGCCTCATCCTTTACTGGACCCCAAAATAGGACACAGAGGAAGACCTCCTCTTCTGCTGGCATTGGGCAGCAGAGGACCCTTCTTTGCTACTGGGGTCCAGCAGCAGAGGACTCCCTCTTCTGATGTGGTCCAGTACCAGAGAAACCCCCTCTGCTGCTGTGGTCCTGCACCAGAGGACCCGCCTCTGCTGCTGGAGTCCAGCACCAGAGGACCATCGTCTCCTGCTGTTGTCTGGCAACAGAGGATTCTTCCCCCTGTGGGGGTCTGGCAACAGAGGACTCTCCTCTGTTCCTCGGGTCAGGCACCAGAGGTCCCTCCTCTGTTGCTGTCATCCAGCAGTAATGGACCTTCCTCCCTGCTGGGGTCCAGCAGTAGAGGACCCTCCTCCCTGCTGGGGTCCGCCAGCAGAAGAGCCTGCTCCCTGCTGGGGTCTGACCGCACCACAGGACTCCCCTCTCTACTGTGTGCAGTAACAGAGGAGCCTCCTCTACTGCTGGGGTCCGGCACCAGAGGACCTCCATCTGCTGCTGGAGTCTGGCACCAGAGGCACACCTCTCTGCTGAGGTCCAGCACAAGAGGACCCTTCTCAATGCTGGGGTCCAGCAGCAGATGACCCTCCTCTCTTCCATGGTCTTGCAGCAGAGAACCCTCCTTTTATGCTTGTTTCCAAGAGCAGAGGACCCTCCTCTCCTGCTGGACCCCTGCAGCAGAGGACACTCCTCTGCATCTGAACCACAGAAGAGAGGAAGTTGCAGAGGAACATCGTCCACTACTGGACCCCAAAGAGAGGATGCAGCAGAGGACCATCCTCTTCTGCTGGGGTCCAGGAGCAGAGGAAACTCCTGTCTGCTGGGTCCAACAGCAGAGGACACTGCTTTGCTGCTCGGGTCCAACAGCAGAGAACCCTCCCCTGTTCGGTCCGGCAGCAGAGGACACTGCTTTGCTGCTGGGGTCCTACAGCAGAGGACAATCCTCCGCTGCTTGGGTACAGCAGCAGAGGACCCTCCACTGCTGCTGGGGTCCAGTACCAGAGGACTCCCCTTTGTGCTGAGGTCCAGCAACAGAGGACCCCCCTCTGCTTCTGGGGCCCAGCACCAGAGGAATCACTTGTGCTGCTAGGTCCGGTACCCAAGGACTCTCCTCTCCTGCTGGGGTTCAGCAGCAGAGGACCCTCTACTCTGCTGGGGTCCAGCACAAGAGGACCGCCTTCTGCTGCTGGGGTCAGGCAGCAGAGGACCTTCCTCTGCTGCTGGACCCCAGCTGTTAGGAAGCTGCAAAGGACCCTCCCCTCCTGCTGGACCCCTGCAGCAGAGAACCATCATCTGCTGCTGGACCACAGCATAGGGGAAGTTGCAGAGGACCCTCATTCCCTACTGGACCCCAAAGAGAGGACACAGCAGAGGACCCTCCTCTTCTACTGGCATCCTGCAGCAGAGGACCCTCCTACCTGCTGTGTTCCGGCAGAAGAGGACTCTCAACTACTGCTCGGGTCCGGCACCAGAGGATCCTCCTCTGCTGTTGGGGTTTGGCAGCAGACAATCCTCTTCCCTGCCTGTATCCAGAAGAAAAGGACCCTCCTCCCTGCTGTGGTCCGGCAGCAGAGGAACCTCCTAAGCTCTTGGAGTACGATACCAGAGGACCCTCCTCTGCTGCTGTTTTCTGGTACCAGAGGACCACCCTCTGCTGCTGGGGTATTGCACTAGAAGACCCCCCTCTGCTGCTGGGGTCTGGCAGCAGAGGACCCTCCTTCTGCTGGGTTCCGGCAGCAGAGGACCCTACTCCCTGCTGGGATCTGGCAGCAGAGGACACTCTTCCCTGCTGCAGTCCGGCAGCAGAGGACCTTCCTCTGCTCTTGGTGTCAGGCACAAAAGGACCCCCATCTGCTGCTTGTGTCAAGCAAAACAGAACCCTCTATGATCTTAGGCCCAGCACCAGAGGACACCCCTCTCTGTTGGAGTACACCACCAGAGGTGCCTCGTCTCTGCTGGGGTGGATCAGCAGAAAATCCTCCTCTCTGTCTGGGTCCAGCAGTAGAGGACCCTACACTGCTGCTGCGTCTGACAGCAGAGGACGCTCTTCTTCTGCTGGACCCCAGCAGAGAGGAAGCAGTAGAGAAACATCCTCTCTGCTGGTGTCTAGCATGAGAGGACCCATCTCTCTGCTGGGGTCCAGCAGAAAGGAAGCAGAAGAGGACCTTCCTCTTCTTTTGGGTTCAGCAGCAGAGGACCCTCCTCTCTGCTGCAGTGCAGCACCAGAGGAGCCTTGTCTTCTGCTGTGGTCCAGCAGCAGAGGAAACTCCTCTCTGCTGGGGTCCAGAAGCAGAGCACCCTCGTCTCTGCTGAGTTCTTGCACTAGAGGACCTTCTTCTCTGCTAGGATCCAGCTCCAGATGACCATCCTCTCTGTTGGGGTCCAACATCAGAGGACCCTTCTCGATTCTGGAGTCCGGCAGTAGAGGACCCTCCTCTCTTTTTGGGTCGGCCAGCAGAGGACGCTCCTCCCTGCTGGGGTCCAGCAGCAGAGGACATTCATCCATGCTGGAGAGCCTTGGATAAGCATCCCGCACTGAGTGCTGATTTCCACGAGAGGGTGCCCAAAGCCGCCATTCTTTTCTTTTCTTCTTTTCTTTTCTTTTCCTTTTTTTTTTTTTAACAGGTTTATTTATTTTATTCCAAGGTCAGATATACAGAGAGGAGGAGAGACAGAGAAGAAGATCTTCCCTCCGATGATTCACTCCCCAAGTGAGCCACAATGGCTGGTGCATGCCGATCCAAAGCCAGGAACCTGGAGCCTCTTCTGGGTCTCCCATGTGGGTGCAAGTTTCCAAAGCTTTTTGCCGTCCTCGACTGCTTTCCCAGGCCACAAGCAGGGATCTGGATGGGAAGTGGAGCAGCCGGGATTAGAACCGGTGACCATATGGGATCCCGGCTCGTTCAGGGCGAGGACTTTAGTTGCTAGGCTACGGCGCTGGGCCCCAAGCTGCCCTTTCTACCACTGGTGGGCTCAGGCTTCTGACCTCTAGACAGTCCAACCCGAGCCATCCTAGGGTGAGGTGGGGGTCACAGCCAGTATTCTGGTACACGTGTTGTTGAAAGATCAGGGCTCCAAGGCCGAACAGCCCACATGCCAAAGCCCGGGAGGTGTGGAGGACGCTTGGGCCTAGCATCAGTTCGGGCCTCTGTGATAGGAAGTGTCAGGGTGCCTTTAAGCGCAAGGCACTTAAAGAACTCTGGTAGGTGGTGTCCTATGTCAGCATGCCCACAGGCCCTCTGGGAGCTGGAGTCCAACACCAGCATCCTGTAGGCCCTCAGGGAGCTAGAGTCCCGCACCTGCGTCCCACAGGCCCTCTGTGAGCTGGTGTTACACACCAGCCCACTGGGGTTGTACTGTGCCAGAAGAGGTCCCGGGAAACCTTGCCGCCACCCCCATTCCTTGCAGAGCACCCTGAGATGCAGACTCTGGGCGTTCTTTGGCAAGTGGAGCATCTCCCTGATGAGCTACCAAGAGGGCTTCATGGACTTTTATTTTTTTTTTTTATTCCAAAGTCCGAGATACAGAGAGGAGGAGAGACAGAGAGAGAGGAAGATCTGTCCGATGATTCACTCTCCAAGTGAGCTGCAACAGCCGGTCGCCTTGGGACCCACTCTGCTGGGGCCTCAGCGAGATGGTCCCCCTCAGAACCGCATCCTTCGCTGCTGGGGCCTCAACGAGAGGGTCACACTCGGGATCCCCTCTGCGGGGCCTCAGCGAGAGGGATAGCAGCAGCACCACTCCCTCAGTGCTGGAATCTTAGAGTGAGGGAACCCCGAACCCACCTCTCTCTCTGCTATGGTCTCAGTGAGAGGTACCCTCGGCCCTCCTTTCTCTCTCTCTCTTTCTCTTTCTGCTGGGGCCTCAGCAAGAGGTTCCCGTCGGGTCCCCCTCTGTGGGGGCTTCAGGGAGAGGGACCGTCTGCTGCCCTCTCTCTCTGTTCTTCTCTGGTGGGAACTCAGCGCGAGGGTGCCACTTGTACCCCACCTCTCTCTCTGCTGGGGCCTCAGCGAGAGGGACTCACAACCACCCCCTTTCTCTCTCTCTCTCTAATGGGGCCTCAGCGAGAGGGACCCTCTGAGCCTCAGCTAGAGGGACCCTTGGCACCCTCCTCTCTCTTCTGCTGAGCCTCTGAAGGAAGTTAGCACTCAGACCCCCCCTTCTCTCTGCTAGGGCCTCAGGGAGTGGGACACTCGGCCCCCTTTCTCTGCTGAGGCCTCAGCGTGATATACCCTAGGGACCCCCTGTGCTGGAGCCAAAGCGAGAGGGACCCCTGGCAACTCCTCCCTCGCTGCTGGGCCTTAGCAAAAGAGACCACCCGGGACCTCCTCTACTAGGGCCTCAGCGAGATTGTCCACCTTGGGACCTCCCCTGCTGGGGCCTCAGTGGGAGGGTCCCCCTCGGACCACCCATCTCTGTCTGCTGGGACCTCAGTGAAGGGGCCCCTTTGGGACCCCCTCAGCTGGAGCCTCAGCAAGAGGGACCCTCAAGCTGCTGGTGCTTCAGCGAGAGGGTCCCACTCCGAACCCATTCTGCTGGGGCCTTAGCGAGAGGGAACCTCGTCCCCATCTATCTCTCTGCTTCTGCTGGGGCCTCGGCGATGGGGTCCCCCTCGGGAGCCCCTCTGCTGCGCCCTCTGTGAGAGAGTGTTCCTCGGAGCCTCCTCTCTCTGCTATGGCCTCAGCGAGAGGGTCCCACTCGGGACAAACTCTGCTGGGGCCTCAGCAAGATCGTCCACCTTGGGACCTCCTTTGCTGGGGTCTCAGCGAGACAGTCCCCGTCGGACCCCCTCCCTCTCTGCTGAGGCCTCAGCAAGAGGGTCCCCCTGGGACCCACTCTGCTGGGGCCTCAGTGAGATTATTCCCCTCGGATCCCTCCCTCTCTCTCTGCTGGGGCCTCAGCGAAAGGGTCCCCCTCTGCTGGGGCCTCAGTGAGAGGGACACCCAAAGCCCCTCTCCCTATCTGCTGTGACCTTAGCAAGTGGGTCCCCCTCGGACCCCCTCTCTCTGCCTTGGCCTTAGAGAGAGAGTCCCACTAGGGACCCACTCTGCTAGGGCCTCAACGAGAGGGAACCCTGGCGCCCCCCACCCTCCTGCAGGGGCCTCAGCAAGAGGGTCCCCCTCAGACTCACCCTCTGTCTCTGCTGTGGCCTCAGCGTGAGGGTCCACTCAGGACCCACTCTGCTGGGGCCTCAGCGAGAGGTTCCCCCTCGGACCCGCTCTCTCTGCTGTGGACTCAGCGAGAGGGTCCCACTAGGGACCCACTCTGCTAGGGCCTCAGTAAGAGAGTCCCACAAGGGACCCACTCTGCTAGGGCCTCAGCGAGAGGGTCCCCCTCAGGACCCACACTCTCTTTCTCTCCTCTGGGGCCTCAGCGAGAGGGTCCTCTTCAGACTCCCCTCTCTCTCTGCTGGGGCCTCAGCGAGAGGGTCCCCCTTGGGACCCACTCTGCAGGGGCCTCAGGGAGAGGGTCACACTCGGACCCTCCCTCCCTCGCTGCTGGGGCCTCAACAAGAGGGTCCCACTCGGGACCCACTCTGCTGGGGCCTCAACGAGAGGGATCCTTTCTTTGCTGGGGCCTCAGTGATAGGGAACCTCCCAGCCAAAGCCTCTTATCTCTGCTGGGGCCTCTGAGATAGGGTCCCCCTAGGGACATCCTCTGCTGGGGCCTCAGCAAGGTGAAACCCTGGCGACCCCTCCCTGGCTCGTGGGACTTCAGCAAGAGGTACCCCGAGGGACCCCTTCTGCTGGGGCCACAGCGAAAGGGACACCTGGAGCCATCTAACCTTTCTGCTGGGGCCTAGGCGAGAAGGTACCACTCGGGACCCCCTCTGCTGGAGCCTCAGCGAGAGTGCCTCCCGAGCCCCCTTCCCTCTCTGTGGATGCCTCAGCGGAAGGGTCCCCCTTGGAACCCCTCTGCTGCGGCCTCGTCGAGAGAGATCCTCATTACCTGACCCTCTCTCTCTGTTGGGGCCTCAGCGAGAGGGTCCACCTCAGGAACCCCATCTTCTGGGGCCTCAGTGTGGTGTCCAAGGGTGTCAAGCCTCAGCCTGCCAGGCAGATGGCCTGTATAGGTGCTGCTTCAAGTCCTGGTTGTTTCCCCTGCAATCAGGCTCCCTGCTGATGATCCTGGGGGAGCAGTGGAGGATGGTGCAGGGGTTGTGCCCCTGTGCCCCGTGAACCTTTATGACATGTGAATGAAGCTTCTGGTTCCCGGGCTTGTCCTGGCCCAGACACAGCTGGCTCTGGTGGAAGGGAGCCAGCACATGCAAGAAAGTTTGCTCTGTCTCACTCTCTGTTCCTCTGTGCTTCAAAGCAAACAGAACAGAGGGATGCAGGCAGGCAGGAAGGAAGAGAAAGAAAGCTGCTGGCTTCCTGGGAGGGAGTGTGCTGTGTGCTGTGTACTGTGCTGTGGCTCTAGACCGCTTTTGTCTGCCAACGAGGACCCCAAGGACATGTGTGGTGTTTCAGTCCTGGGGCTCCTGTGCAACCTCTCCGAAGAATGTCCTTGAGAGTGAATGTCTCTCAAGCCAGGTTTGTTTCCCTTGTTTGTGCAGTAGAGACTGGAGGAGCGTCATGCAATGAGTCCTGCTGACCACGAGAGGGTGCGCAAAGCTGCCCTTTCTACCCCTGGTTGTCCTCAGGCCTTTTGAGCACAAGAAGGCCCAGCCAGAGCCATCCTAGTGTTAGGTGGGGGTCCATTACAGTGTTCCTGGATATGTGTCGCTGGAAGATTGGGGTCCAAGGCAGAACAGCCCTCATACCAAGGTCCAGGAGGGTTTGGAGGACACTTGTAGCTTTGCATCAGGCTGAGGCTCTGTGCTAGGAAGTGGCTGTGTGCCTTCCCCAGCAAGGTACAACCTAGGGCACGGAGAGAAACCTGGGAGCTGGAGTCCCACATCAGCGTGCCCACAGGCCCTCTGAGAGCTGGAGTCCCACATCAGCATGCCAACAGACCCTCTGGGACCTGGAGTTACACACAGGCTGACAAGCCCTGATTTTTCACAGATGTGGTCCCCAGAAACATTTACACCACCTCCTTTCCCAGCTGAGCAACTCTTGGCCGGCCCTTGGCTTTCTTTACCAAGTGGAGCAGCTCCCTGATGGGCTGCGGAGAAGCCTTCATGTGTTTTTGCATGTGTGGAGTGGCAGTTATGGTGATACAACACGCGGCATTCCTCTGCCTAGCTCGGTGGGTGTGTGCTGTGTGCTGTGTCCTGTGGTTCTAGACTGCTTTTGTCTGCCAATGCAGACCCCAAGGGCATACGTAGGTCTTCCGTCCTGGCACTCCTGTGAAACCTCTTCAAAAAGTGTCCTTGATAGTGAATTTCTCTCAGGCCAGGTTTGATTCCCATGTCTGGGCAGGAGAGACTGGAAGAGCGTCCTGCTGTGAGTTCAACTGTACATGAGAAGGCGTGCAAAGCTGCCTTTCTACCCCTTGTGGGCTCAGGCCTTTTGAGCACAAGACAGCCTGGCCAAAGGCATCCTAGCATCAGGTGGTGCTCCCGGATAGTGTTCCTGGACACAGGATGCTGGAATATTGGGGTTCAAGGCAGAACAGCCCGCATACCAAGGTCCAGGAGTGTGTATAGGATGCCTGTGTCCTTGCATCAGCCCAGGCCTCTGTGCTAGGAGGTGGCTGTGTGCCTTCACCAGCAAGGAACATCAGAGGGCACTGGGGAAACCTGCAAGCTGGAGTTCCACGTCAGGGCACCCAGAGGTCCTGTGGGAGCTGGAGTCCCACATCAGTCTCTCCAAGGGCCCTCTGAAACATGGAGACTCACATCAGTTTCTCCATGGTCCCTCTGAGAGTTGAAATCCTAGGTCATTGTGCCCACGCACCCTCTGTGTGCTAGTGTCCCACGTCAGTGTGCCCATGGACCCTCTGGGACCTGGAGTTACTCAACAGCTGACTAGCACTGGTCTTTCGCAGATGAGATCCTTGGAAACATTTACACCACTCTCTTTCCTCACAGAGCACCATTAGGGGCAGGAACTAGGTGTTCTTTAGCAAGTGGTGAAGCTCCCTGATGGGCTGCATAGAGGCCTTTGTGCATTTTTGCATTTGTGGAGTGGCAGTTAGTGTGATACACCACTCGGCCTTCTTCTGCTTAGCTGGTTGGAATCTGGGCATGTGGGCTCCTAAGCCAGGAGCAGGTGGATGGGTAAGTAAGCACCAAAGGTCACCAGTCATCTGGAATAGGAAGTCCCAGGCCTTAGCTGCTGCAAGAGCACCCTGGACATGCATTCTCACTGTCTAGCAGGGATGGTGGATGGGGAGCCACCAAACCTGCAAAAGGGAGGGCCTCCATGCCATCTTCAAGAATGGGATCACAGGGACTATATTCCATTCTACAAGGAATCATATTAAACATGTGTCGTGTGCATTGGAGGCATGGATTTGGTCCCAGAGCGCCCTGTCAAATGCAATTGCCCTCTTGTTCACCAGGGAATGCTTCACCCTATACCAGGACCATCCTGGATTCAAGACCCTTTCTCCTGCTGTGGACCACCTGTGGACCATCAGCTGCAACTGATGTGCCACCTGAACCAAGAAACCCCAACAGCTGATGTGTCTTCTCCACAGAGGCTTTCTCACCAGGAGAGGTAGAGTAGCAGCATGCCTGGATGCCTTGTTGGTGCCCGCTGCTCTCTCAGCACGGAACAGCCAAAGTTGTGCCAGCAAGGGGGACAGGTACTTTCACCGGCCTGTCGAAGGAGCTGCTGAAGAAACTGGTAAGGGATGGAGCTGGGTGATGCGGGTTTTGGTGGTTGGGGAGGGGTCCTAAAGTGTCAAGCCTCAGCCTGCGAGGCTTGTGTGCAGTTCAGCTGTATGGGTGCTGCTTCAAGACCTGACAGCATCCTCTGAAGTCCAGCTCCCTGCCGATGGTGCTGGGTGAACAGCGGAGGATGGCGCAGAGGCTTGTGTCCCTGTGGCCCTGTGCCCCTGTGGGACATGTGGAGGAAGCTCGTGGTTCCCGGGCTTGTCCTGGCCCAGCCACATCTAGCTCTGGTGGTGGTCCCTGGGGAAGAGAGGGAGTAGATGCAAGAAAGATTGCTCTCTCTCTCTCTCCCTCTCTGTTCCTGTGTGCTCCAAGCAAACAGGACAGATTCAGGCAGGCAGGCAAGAAGGCAGAAAGTGAGAGATTGTTATTGGCCTCCTGGCAGGGAGTGTGCTCTGTGCTGTGTGCTGTGTGCTGTGCTGTGACTGAAGTCTGCTTTTGTCTGCCAATGCAGACCCCAAGGGAGTGCGTAGGCCTTCTGTCCTGAGACTCCTGTGCAAGATCTCCAAAGTGTGTTCTTGAGAGTGAATGTCTCTCAGGCCAGGTTTGTTTCTCTTGTGCAGTAGAGCCTGGAGGAGCGTCCTGCAGTGAGTCCTGCTGCCGACTAGAGGGCACATAAGCTGCCCTTTCTCCTGCTGGTTGGGCTCATTCCTTTTTTTTTTTTTTGTAAAATTATTTATTATTTAACTTCATTAATTACATTGTATTATGTGACACAGTTACATAGATACTTGGGTTCTCCCACCCCTCCCCAAGCCCTCCCACCATGGTGGATTCCTCCACCTTGTTGCATAACCACAGCTCAAGTTCAGTTGAGATTCCCCCATTGCAGGCGTATACCAAACATAGAGTCCAGCATCTTATTGTCCAGTCAAGTTCAACGGCTTCTTAGGTATACCCTCTCTGGTCTGAAGACAGAGCTAGCACAGTATCATCCCAGTCAACACTAGACAGCCAAGCCCCAGCCATGCTAGTGTCAGGTGGGGGTCCTGGAGAGTGTTCCTGAATACTTGTCCCTTGAATTTGGGGTAAGGCTGAAAAGCCTGCAAACGAAAGTCCAGGATGGATTTGAGGATGATTGTGGTCTTGCATCATCCTGGACCTCTGTGCTAGGAAGTGGCTGTGTGCCTTCACCATTAAGACACCACATAGGATATGGGGAGAGCGCTGGGAGCTGGAGTTCCACATTAGGGCACCCAGAGGCCCTGTGGTAGATGGAGTCCCATGTCAGCGTGCCCACAGTCCCTATGGGAACTGGAGACACACATTAGCGTGCTCATGGGTCTCTGAGATCAGGAGACCCATGTCAGTGTGCACATTGGCCCTCTATGATACTGAGTCCTAGTTCAGCGTGCCCATGTGTCCTGTTGGGAATTGGGGTCTCATGTCACTGTGCCCATGGGTCTTGTAGGAGCTTGATACAAACGTCAGTGTGCCCACAGGCACTCTGGGAGTTGGAGTCCCACGTCAGTGTGCAGAAGGACCCTGTGGTACCTGGAGTTACTCACTGACTGGCTAGCATTGATCTTTCGCAGATGAGCTCACCAGAAACCTTGCCACTACACCCCTTTCATCACAAAGCACCCTTGGGGACAGGGCCTGGGCTTTCTTTAGCAAGTGCAACTGCTCCCCGATGGGCTGCAGAGAGGCCTTCGTGTATTATTGCATGTGTGGGGTGGCAGTTAGGGTGATACAGCACTCGGCCTTCCTCTGCCTAGCTGGGTGGTGTCTGGGCTTGTGGGATCCTAAGGATGGAACAGTGGAAGGACGAGTAAGCACCAAAGGACACCAGTCATCTGGAATAGGAAGTCCCAGGCGTTAGCTTCTGCGAGAGCACCCTGGGACATGCAGTCCCACTTTCCATCAGGTAGGACGGTGGCCTGGGAGCAACCAAGGCCTGCACAAAATAGGCCCTCCCATGCCATGGGCAGGAATGGGCTCACGAAGACCATTTTGCCTTCTTCAGAGCATCCTAGGAAACACTGGAAGTGGGGATCAGGCATCGCCATCATGTGCATTGGAGGCAGGAATTTGGCCCCACAACCCCCTACCAAATGCCATTGGCCTTTCGTTCACCAGGGAATGCTTCACCATCCTCCAGGGGCATCCTGGATTCAAGACTCTTTCTCTTGCAGGCCACCTGGGGACCATCAGATGCCACTGATGTGCCACCTGCCACAAGACACCTCAAGAGCTAACGTGTACTCTCCACAGAGGTCCATCTCATTAGACAGGTAGAGTAGCAGCATGCCTGGATGCCCTGTTGGTGCCCTCTGCTCTCTCAGCACACACAGCAAAAGTTATGCAAGACTGGAGGACAAGTACATTCACAGGCCTGGTGAAGGAGCTGCTGAAGAATACTGCTAGGGGTGGAATCAGTGGAGCGGGTTGGGGTGGTGCTACGTGGTGTCCGAGGGCTTCAAGCCTCAGTCTGCCAGGCAGATGGCCTGTATGGGTGCTGCTTCAAGTCCTGACTGCTTCCCAGGCAGTCTAGCTCCCTGCTGATGCTCCTGGGAGAGCAGTGGAGGATGGTGCAGGGGCTTGTGCAGCTGTGCATCTGTGCCCCTGAGGGACATGTGGAGGAAGCTTCTGGTGTCCGGGCCTTGTCCTGGCCCAGTCACATCTGGCTCTGGTGGTGGTCCTTGGGAAGTGAGCCAGCAGATGCAAGAAAGATTGCTCTCTCTCCCTGTCTGTTCCTTTGTGCTTCAAACAAAACAGGACAGATTCAGACAGGCATGCAGAAGGGAAGGAAGTGAAAGAAAGCTGCTGTCCTGGGTGGTAGGGAGTGTGCTGTGACTGAAGACTGCTTTTGTCTGCCAATGCAGATCCCAAGCGTGTGCGTAGGTCTTCTGTCCTGGGACTTCTGTGCAACCGCTCCAAAGAGTGTCCTTGAGAGTGAATTTCTCTTAGGCTGGGGTTGTTTCCCTTGCTTGTGCAGGAGAGCCTGGAGGAGTGTCCTGCAGTGAGTCCTGCTGGCCATGAGAGGACGCATAAGCTGCCCTTTCTACCCCTGGTTTGCTGAGGCATTTTGAGCACTAGAAGGTCCAGCCCCAGCCATCCTAGTGTCAGGTGGGAATCCGGGACAGAATTCCTTTATATGTGTCCCTTGAAGATTGGGCTCCAAGGCCGAACAGCCCGCATATGAAGGATCAGGAGGGGGTGGAGGACGCTTGTGGCCTTGCATCAGGCCAGGCCTCTGTGCTAGGAAGTGGCTGTCTGTCTTCACCAGCAAGGTACAACCTAGGGCACAAGGAGAACTAGAAACTGGAGTTGCACGTCACGGTCCCCAGAGGCCCTGAGGGATGTGGAGTCCCAGTCAGTAAGCCCACGAGCCCTATGGGAGCTGGAATCCCATGTGAGTGTGCACACGGACCCTCTGGGAGCTGGAATCATAAATCAGTGTGTCCATGGGCCCCGTGAGACCTGGGGTCCATGTCTGTGTACCCATGAGCCCTCTTGGACCTCAATCCTAATTCAGCATTCCCCAATCCCTGTGGAATCTGGGATCCCACGTCAGCTTGCCCATGGACCCTCTGAGACTGGAATTACACACCAGCTGACTAGCACTGATGGTTCAGAGAAGAGGTACCCAGAAAACTTTCCGGAATCCGGAAGCAGATGAACCTCCTCCCTGCTGGGGTTCAGCAGCAGAGGACCATACTCCCTGCTGGGGACCGGCAGCAGAGGACCCTCCACCCTGCTTGGGTGTGGCAGCAGAGGACCCTAATCCCTGCAGGGTCCAGCAATAGAGGACCCTTCTCCCTGCTCCTGGACACCAGCAGAGAGGAAGCAGCAGAGGACCCTCCTCCCTACTGGACAACAAAGAGAGAAAGCAGCAGAGGACCTTCCTCTCTGCTGGTGTCGGAAAGCAAAGGACCCTCCAACCTGTTGTTGTTTGGCAGCAGAGGAACTTCCACAGTGTTGGGGTGTAGCAAAGTGGTAGTAGCATAGATACCTCCTCCATGCTGTGGTCCAGCCGCAGAGGACCCTCCTCTGCAGCTGGATCTCAGCAGAGAGGAAGATGCAGAGTATCCTCGTCTCCTGCTGGACCCCAAAGATAGGATGAAGCAGAGAACCCTGCTCTCTGCTGGGGTCCGGCAGCAGAGGACTCCTCCCTGCCTGGGTCAGAGAGCAGAGGACCCTCTTCCCTGCTGGGTTCTGACAGTAGAGGACCCTCCTCTCAACTGGGTTCCGGCAACAGAGGACCCCCCTCCCTGCTGGGGTCTGGAAGCAGAGGACCCTCCTCTGCTGCTGGGGTCCTGCACAAGTGGACTTCCCTCAGATGCTGGGTTCTGGTAGCAAAGAATCCTCCTCTCTGCTGGGGTTCCGGCAGCAGAGGACCCTCCTCCATGCTGGGGTCTGGAAGCAGAGGACACTGCTCTACTCCTGGTATCTGGCACTAGAGGATCCTCCTCTGCTCCTGAGGTCCGGCAGCAGAGGATTTTCCTCCCTGCTGGGGTATGGCAGCCGGGGAACCTCCTGCCTTCTGGGGTCCAAAGGCAGACGACCCTCTTCTGCGGGACCCCTGCAAAGAGGTGCTCCCCTGCTACTAGACCACAGCAGAGAAGAAGTTGCAGAGGACCCTCACCTCATGCTGCACCCCAGGGAGATGACACAGGAGAATACAGTCCTCTTCTGCTGGGGTCCGGCACCAGTGGAATCTCCTCTCTGCTGTACCCCAGCAGAGAAGAAGCTGCAGAGGACACTCCTCTCTGGGTGGGCATCAAACAGAGGAAGCAGTAGAGGACACTCCTGTTCTGCTGGGGTTTGGCAGCAGAGGTCTCTCCTCAGTGTTAGCATCAGGGAGCATAGGAGCTTCCTCTCCTATTGGGGTCCTTCACCAGAGGACACTCTTCCCTGATGGACTTGGGTCTAGCAGCAGGGTCCCTCCTGTCTGCTGGAGTCCGGCAGCAAATGACCCTCTTCTCTGCTGGGATACAGCAGCAGAGGACCCTACTCTCTGCTGATGTTCGGCACAGAGCACCGTCTTCTTTGCTGAGGTCTGGGAGCAAAGGACCCTCCTCTCTGCTGGGGTCTGGCAGTGGAGGACCCTCTTCTCTTCTGTGGTCCTGCACCAGAGGATCCTCTTCCGCTCCTGGGGTTCCACACCAGAGGACCCACCTCCCTGCTGCTGGGGTCTGGCACCAGAGGACCTTCCTCTGCTGCTGGGATCCAGTACCAGAGGACCCCCCTCATCTGCTGGCATCCGGTACTGTAGGAACCCCCTTTGCTGCTGGGGTCCGGCAGCATAGGACCTCCCTCTGCTGCTGGCGTCCGTAAGCAGAAGACTAGCTTCTGCTGCTGGTATCCAACAGCAGCATATCCCCTTTTCCTGCTGCGGTCTGGCAGCAGAGGATGCTGCTCTGCTGCTGGGGTCCCACAGCAGAGGACTCTTTGCTGCTGCTGCACCCTTGCGGCACAGGCCCTCCTTTCCTGCTGGACCACAGCAGAGAGGAAGTTGCAGAGAACCCTCGTCCCATACTGGACCCCAAAGAAAGGACGCAGCAGAGGACCTAATCTTGTGATGGTGTCTGGCAGCAGAGGACCCTTCTCTCTGCTGGGGTCTGGTATTAGAGGACATTCCTCAGCTGTTGGGATCCAGCAGGAGAGGACTCCCCTTTTTTGCTGGGTTCTGGAACCATAGGATCCCCCTATGCTTCTGTTGTCTGGCAGCAGAGTACCCCCCTCTATTGCTGGGTTCCAGCACCAGAGTACCCCCATCTGCTGCTATTGTCTGGCAGCAGAGGACACCCACTCTGCTGCAAGGATCCGGAACCAGAGTACCCCTCTCTGCTGCTGAGGTCTGGCAGCAGAGGACTTTTCTCCCTTCTGAGGTCCTGCACCAGAAGACCCTAGTAGGCTGCTCGGGTCGGGCACCAGAGGACCCAACTCTGCTGCTGGGGTCCGGCCACAAAGGTCCTTCCTCCTTGCTATGGTACAGCAGCAGATGACCCTGCTGCCTTCTCGGGTATGGCAGAACAGGACCATCCTCTGCTGCTGGGGTCCGACACCAGAGGACACAACTCTCTGCTGAGGTCCAAAACCAGAGTACCCTAGTCTCTGCTGGGGTCAAGCAGCAGGGACCCTCCTTACTCCTGGGGTCCAGCAGCAGAGGACGCTGCTCTACTGCTGGGTTCATACAGCAGAGGACCCTCCTGCCATCTGGGGTCCGACAGCAGAGGACCCTCGTTTGCTTCTATTCCGGCATCAGAGGAACCTCCTCTGCTGCTTGGGTCCGGCATCAGAAGACTCCTCTCTGCTGGGGTCTGGCAGCAAAGGCCCCTCCTCCCGGCTGGGGTCAGGCAGGAGAGGACCATCCTCTCTGCTGGAGACTAGTATGAAAGACCCTCCTCCCAGCTGTGGTCCTGCAGCAGAGGACCCTCCACTGCTGTTGTGTCCGGTAGCAGAGCACCCTCCTCTGATTAGGAACCCCAGCAGAAAGGAAGCAGCAAAGGAACCTACACTCTGCTTTGGTCCAGCAGCAAAGGACCCTCCTCTCTGCTGTGGCACAGCAGAGAAAGCAGAAGATGAGCCTTTATTCAGCTGGGGTCCCGCAGCAGAGGACCTTCCTCTTCTGCTGTGTTCCAGCAACAGAGGGTCCTCCTCTACTGCTGAACCCCTGCCTCCGAGGATCATCCTTTGCTGCTGGACCACAGCAGAGAGTAAGTTACAGAGGACACTCATCTCCTGCTGGACCCCTAAGAGAGGACAAAGAGGAGGACCCTCCTCTCTGCTGGGTTCCAGCAGTAGAGGAAACTCCACTGCTGTGGTCTGGTAGCATAGGACCCTCCTCTGCTAAGGGGTGCAGCAGCAGAGAACACTCCTCTCTGTTGGGCTCTGGCACCAGAGGACACCCCTCTCTGCTGAGGTCCGAAACCAGAGTACCCTAATGTCTGCTGGGGTCGAGCAGCAGGGACCCTCCTTACTCCTGGGGTCCAGCAGCAGAGGACACTACTCAGCTGCTGGGTTCATACAGCAGAGGATCCTCCTCTACTGCTGGACCCCTGCCTCCGAGGATCAGCCTCTGGTGCTGGACCACAGCAGAGAGTAAGTTACAGAGGACACTCGTCTCCTGCTGGACCCCTAAGGGAGGACAAAGAGGAGGACCCTCCTCTCTGCTGGGTTCCGGAAGTAGAGAAAACTCTGCTAATGGGGTTTGGCAGCAGAGGACCCTGCACCCCTGCAGCAGAGGACCCTCCTCCCTGCTGGACCCCAAAGAGAGGACGCAGCACAGGACATTCCTCTTCTACTGGTGTCCAGAAGCAGAGTACCCACCTCTTCTGCTGGCTCCAGCAGCAGAGGACCCTCCTCTCTGCAGTGGTCCGGTACAAGGGGACTATCCTCTGTGCTGTTGTTTGGCAGCAGAGAACCTCCTCCCTGCTGGGGTCAGATAGCAGAGGACCCTCCTCTCTCCTGGGGTCCAGTACCTGAGGACCCGCCTATTTATTGGATCCCAGCAGAGAGGAAGCAGCAGAGGATCCTCCTCTTCTCCTGGCGTCCGGCAGCACAGGACCACCTTTTTCTTCAAAGTTCCGGCAGCAGAGGACGATCCTCTTTGCTGAGGTCCGGAAGCCTAGGACCCTCCTTACTGCTGTGGTCCGGGAGCAGAGGAACGTCCCCTGCTGGTGGGGTCCAGTACCAGAGGACTGCCTTCTGCTTCTGGGGTCAGGCAGCACAGGACCCTCATCTGCTGCTGGACCCCAGCGAAGAGGTAGCAACAAAGAACCCTCCTCTGCTGGACTCTTGCAGCAGAGGACCGTCCTCTGCTGCTGGACGACAGCAGAGGTGAAGTTTCAGAGGACCCTCGTTGCCTACTGGACCCCAAAGAGAGGACACTGCAGAGGACCCTACTCTTCTACTGGGGTCCAGCACCAGAGGACCCTCCTCTGGTGCTGGACCACAGCACACAGGAAGTTGAAGAGGACCTTCGTCCCCGACTGGGCCCCAAAGAGAGGAAGCAGCAGCTGACCCTTTTTTAATGGTGTTCGGCAGCAGAAGACCCTCCTCTGCTGCTAGCATCCGGCAACAGAAGACCCCCTCTGTTGCTGGGGTCCAGCACCAGAGGACTCCCCTATGCTCCTGGTGTCCTACAGCAGAGAACCCTCCTTCTGCTGGCTTCCTGCAGCAGAGGAACCCCCTCTGCTGCTGGAGTCTGGAATCAGAAGTCCTCCCTCTGCTGCTGTTTCTGGCAGCAGAGGATCCCTCACTGTTTCTGAGTTCCGGCAACAGAGGACCCCCCCTGCTGGGGACCGGCACCAGAGGAACCACTTGTGCTGCTATGGTCCGGTACCAGAGGACTTTCCTCTGCTGCTTGGGTCGAGCAGCAGAGGACCCTCCACTCTGCTGGGGTCCAGCACCAGAGGACCGCCTTCTGCTGCTGGGGTCTGGCAGCAGAGAACCCCCTCTGCTCTTGGGGTCTGACACCAAAGGACCCGCCTCTGCTGCTGGGTCTGGCAGCAGAGGACCCCCCTCTTCTGCTTGTGTCCGGGAGTGGAGGTCCTCCCTCTGCTGCTGTGGTCGGGCACCAGAGGACCCCCCCAGCTGTTGGGGTCTGGCACCAGAGGACCCCCCCTCTGTTGCTGGGGTCTGGCAGCAGAGGACCTTCCTTCTGCTGTGTTCTGGTAGCAGAAGACCCTCCTCCCTGCAGGGATATGGCAGCAGAGGACCCTCATCTGCTGCTCGGGTGTGGTACCAGATGACCCTCCCCTGCTGCTGGAGTCCGGCAGCAGAGGACCATCTTCCCTGCTGAAGTCCGGAATGAGAGAACCCTCCTCCCTGCTGTGGTCTGGCTGCAGAAGACCCTCCTCTGTTGGTGGGGTCCGGCACCAGAGGACCCCCTCTCTTGCTGGAGGTCGGGCAGCAGATGACCCTCCTCTGCTGGGTTCCGGCAGCAGAGGACCCTCCACTCTGCTGGGTTCCAGCACCAGAGGACCGCCTTCTGCTGCTGGAGTCCGGCAGCAGAGAACCCCCTCTGCTCTTGGGGTCCGACACCAAAGGACCCTTCTATGCTACTGGGTCTGTCAGCAAAGGACCCTCCTTCTGTTGGGTCTGGCAACAGAAGACCCCCCTCTTCTGCTGGTGTCCGGGAGTGGAGGTCCTCCCTCACTGCTGTGGTCCGGCACCAGAGGACCCCCCTCAGCTGTTGGGGTCAGGCACCAAAGGACCCCCCTCTCTGCTGAGGTCCAGCAAAAGAGAACCCCCTCAGCTGCTTTGGTCGGGCACCAGAGAACACCCCTCTCTGCTGGGTTCCAGCAAAAGAGGACCCTCCTCTCTGCTGGGGTGGAGCAGCAGAATACCCTCCTCTCTGCTGGGGCCCGGCATTAGAAGACCCTCCACTGCTGCTGCGTCCAACAGCAGATACCCTACTCTTCTGCTGGACCCCAGCTGAGAGGAAGCAGCAGAGGACCATCTTCTCTGTTGGTGTCTAGCATGAGAGGACCCTTCTCTCCGCTGGGGTGCAGCAGAAAGGAAGCAGCAGAGGACATTCCTCTCAGCTGGAGTCCTGCAGCAGAGGACCCTCCTCTTCTTTCCTGTTCCAGCAGCAGAGGACCCTCCTCTCCTGCTGTCAGATCCCAGCAGCAGAGCAGCGTCGCCTCCTGCCTGACACAGCAGAGAGGAGGGTTCTCAGCTGCTGAATCCCAGCCTAGAGGAGTCTCCTCTGCTACAGGACCACAGCAGAGAGGAAGTTGCAGAGGACACTCATCTCCTGCTGGACCCCAAAGAGAGGACAAAGCACAGGACCCTAATCTTCGGCTGGGATCCGATAGAGGAGGACTCTGTTTCTGCTGGGTTCCTGCAGCAGAGGACCCTCCTCCCTGCTGGGGTCCATCAGCAGAGGACCCTCTTCTGCTGCTCGGGTCCGGCACCAGCGGAACTCCTCTGCTGCTGGGGTCCGGCACCAGAAGACCCTCCTCCCAGGTGGGTTCCGGAGGCAAGAGGGCCCTCCTCCCAGGTCGGGTCTGGTGGCAGAGGACCACCCTCTCTGCTGGGTACAGCAGCAGTGCATCCACCACTGCTGCTGTTGTCTGAAACCAGATGACAACCCTCTCTGCTGGGGTCCTCTGCCACCAGAGGACCCTCCTCTGCTGCTGGCGTCCGGCACCAGAAGATCCCCCTCTGCTGATGGGGTCCAGCACCAGAGGACCTCCGTATGCTCCTGGGGTCTGGCACCAGAGAACACTCCTTCTGCTGGGTTCCTGCAGCAGAGAACTCCCCTCTGCTGCTAGGGTCTGGCACCAGAGGAACACCTTGTTCTGCTATGGTGCAGTACCCAAGTGCTCTCCTCTCCTACTGGGGTCCAGCGGCAGAGGACTCTCCACTCTGCTGGCGTCCAGCACCAGATTACCGCCTTCTGCTGCTGGGGTGCGGCAGCAGAGGACCCACCTCTGCTGCTGGACCCCAGTGGAGAGGTAGCAGCAAAGGACCCTCCTTTCCTGCTGGACCCCTGCAGCAGAGGACCCGCCTCTGCTGCTGGACCACAGCGTAGGGGAAGTTGTAGAGGAACCTTGTTCCCTACTGGACCCCAAAGAGAGAACATGCAGAGGATCCTACTCTTTACTGGCGTCCTGCAGCAGAGGACCCTCCTCTCTCCTGATGTCCGGCAACAGAGGAAGTCCTCTCTGCAGGAGTCCGGCAGCAGAGAACCCCCTTATGCTCTCTCCTGATGTTCGGCAGCAGAGGAAGTCCTCTGTGCTGGATTCCGGCAGCAGAGAGCCCCTTGTGCTGCTGGATTCCAGCAGCAGAGAACCCCCTTATGCTGGTTGCGTCTGGCAGCAAAGACCCCCCCTCTGCTGCTGGGTTTTGGTACCAGAGGACCCCCTTGTCCTGCTGGGCCTTGGTAGCAAATGACACTCCTTATGCTGGGTTCTGGCTGCAGACAACACCCATGTTCTGCTCGGGTCCAGCAGCAGAGTTCCTCCCTCTGCTGTTGGTGTCTGGAAGCACAGGACCCCCCTCTGATGCTGGGTTCCTGCAGCTGAGGACCCTCCTCCCTGCCTTGGTACTGCAGCAGAGTCCCTCCTCTCTGCTGGAGTCTGGCACAACAACACCCTACACTCTGCTGGGGTCCAGCAACAGAGAACCCTCCTCTATTCCTGGTGTCCATCAACAGAGGACACCATTCTCTGCTGGGGTCCAGCACCAGAGGACCCTCCTCTCAGCTTGCTCGAGCAGCAGAGGACCTTCATCTCTGCTGGGGCCCGGCACCAGAGTTCAATCCTCTACTGCTCAGGTCAGACAGCAGAGGACACTCCTCCCTGCTGTGGTCTGGCAGCAGAGGACCCTCCTCTGCTTTTGGGGTCTGGCACTAGAGGACCTCCCTCTCTGCTGGGGTCCAGCAACAGAGGATCTTTCTCTGTGCTGGGGTGTTTCACCAGATGACACCCCTCTCTGCTGGGGTCCAGCACAGGATGACCCTCCTATGTGTTGGAGTCCCCCAGCAGAGCACCCTCCTCTCCTGGGGTCTAGCACGAGAGGACCCTCCTTCTCTTCTGGGGTCCTGCAGCGCAGGACCCTGCTCTCTGCTCGGGTCCGGCAGCAGAGTACCCTACGCTCTGCTGTGGTCCCGCACCAGAGACCCCCCCTCTGCTGCTGGTGTCCGGCACCAGAAGACCCTCCTCTGCTGCTGGGACTGGCAGCAGAGAACCATTCTCCCTGCTGGTTTACGGCAGAAGAGGATGCTCTACTGCTGCTGGGGTCTGGTAGCAGAGGACCCTTCACTCTGTAGGACCCCAGCAGAGAGGCGTGTCCTCTGCTGCTTCCTCTCTGCTGGGGTCCGACAGCACCAGAGGATCCTCCACTGCTGCTGGGGTCTAGCATCAGAGTACCCCCCTCTGTAGCTTGGTTCTGGCACCAGAGGACCCACCTCTGCTGATGGTGCCGGCAGCAGAGGACCCTACTCCCTGCTGTTTTCCAGCACCAGAGCACCCTGCTCTGCTGCTCGGGTCTGGAAACAGAAGACCCTCCACTCTGTTGGACCCCAGCAGAGAGGTAGCAGCAAAGGAGCTGCCTCTCTGATGGTTTCCGGCAGCAGAGGACCCTCCTCTGTACTGGGGTCCGGCAGCAGAGGACCATCGTCCCTACTGAGGTCCAGAAGAATGAACCCTCCTCCCTGCTGTGGTCCGGCAGCAGAGGACCACCCTCTGCTGTTCTAGTCCAGCACCAGAGGACCCCCTCTCTGCATGGGTTTAGCACAAGAGGACCCTCTTCTCTGCTGGGGTCCAGCACCAGAGGAAACAGCACAGGAACCTCCACTCTGCTGGGGTCCTGCAGCAGATGACACACCACTTCTGCTGGGTTTAAGCAGCAGAGTTCCTACTCTCCTGTGGGACACCTGCAGCATAGGACCCTCCTCTGCTGCTGGACCCCAGCAGAGAGGAAGTACAGAGGACACTCAACTCCTGTTCGACCCCAAAGAGAGGATGTGGCAGAGGAACCCCCTCTTCTGCTGTGTTCCGACAGCAGAGGACCATGCTCTCTGCTGGGGTCTCGCAGCAGAGAACACTCCTCTCTGCTTGGGTCTGGCAACAGAGGACCCTACTCCCTGCTGGGGCCTGGCAGCCGAGGACCCACCTCCCTGCTGGGGTTCAGCAGTGGAGGACGCTCTTCTGCTGCTGGGGTCCGGCAATAGAGGAACCTCGTTCCTGCTGTGATCTGGCAGCAGAGGATTCTGCTTCTTGCTGGATTTGGACAGCAGAGGAACCTCCTCTGCTGAAGGAACATAACAGAGATAAAGCATCAGATGACTCTCTTCTCTTCTGGGGTCCAGCATCAGAGACCCTCCTTTCTGCTGGACCCCAGCACAGAGGAAGCCGCAGAGGACAATCCTCTCTGCTGAGGTACAACAATAGAGTACCCTCCTCTCTGCTGGGGTCCGGCAACAGAAGACCCTCATCTGCTGCTGATGTCCAGCAGCAGATGCCCATCCTCTGCTTTTGGTGTCCGGCAGCATAAGACACTCCTCTCCGTTGGACCCCATCAGAGAGGAATCAGCAGAGGACCATCCTCTCTACTGGGGTACAGCAGTAGAGGACCCTCCTCTCTGTTGAGGTCCATCACCAGAGGATCCGCCTCTCTGCTGGGGTCCAGCAGAGAAGAAGCAGCAGAGGACCCTCCTCTATGCTGGAGTCCAGAGTAGGACCCTCATCTCTGCTGGCATCTGGCAGCAGAGGACCATCCTCTCTGCTGGGTCCGGAAGCAGAAAACTTTCCTCTTCTGCAGGGATCCGGCACCAGAGAACACCCCTCTGCTGGGGTCGGGCAGCAGAGGGTCCTACTCTACTGCTGGGGTCCAGAAAAATAGGACCCTTCTCTCCGTTGGACCCCAGTGGAGAGGAATCAGCAGAGGACCATCCTCTGCTGGGGTCCAGCACCAGAGGCCTCTCCTCACTGCGGGTGTCCAGCATAGACGAAGCAACAGAGGACCCTCCTCTCTGCTGGGGTCCAGCAGAAGAAGACCCACTTCTTTACTGGGGTCCGGCAGCAGATTACACTCCTGTATTGCTGGGGTACCGCTGCAGAGGACCCACTTCCCTGCTGGGGTCTGGCAGCAGTGGACACTCCACTTTGCCTTGCTTCCAGCAGCTGAGGACCCTCCTCTCCTGCTGAACCCCTGCAGAAGATGACCCTCCTATGCTGCATGACCTCAGCAGAGAAGAAGTTCTAAAGGACCCTCGTTTCCTCATGGACTTCAAAGAGAGGCCTCAGCAGAGGACCCTCCTCTTCTGTTGTGGTCGGGGAGCAGAGGACCCGCTTCTTCTGCTGGGGTCCAGCAACAGAGGACCCTTCATTCTGCTGGGGTCCAGGAGCAGAGGACCCACTCACTGCTGGGGTACAGAAGCAGTGGACCTCCTCTGCTGGACCCCAGCAGGGAGGAAGCAGCAGAGGATCCTCCTCTCTTCTGTGATCCAGCAGCAGAGGACACTCCTCTCTGCTCTCCCAAAACAAAGAGGAAGCAGCAGAGGATCCACCTCTCTGCCTGGGTTCTGCACCATATGACTTTCCTCTCTGCTGGGTCTAGCACGTGAGGACCCTCATCTGTGCTAGGATCCAGTGAGTAAAATGCTGCAGAGGACCCTTCTCTCTGCTGTAGTCCAGCAGCCAAGGACCCTCCTATCCTGCTGAACACCAAAGAGAGGAAGCAGGAGAGGACCTCTCTGCTGGGGTCAGGCTCCAGAAGACACTCCTTCCTGCTGGGGACAGGCAGCTGAGGACCCTGATCTCTGCTGGGGTACAGCAGAAGACGACCCCCCTCCGCTGCAGGTGTTCGGCATCAGAGTACCCTCCCCTCTTCTGGGTTCTGGCTGCAGAGGTCCCTGTTCTCTGCTGTGTTCCTGCAGCAAAGGACCCTCCTCTCTACTGGGGTCCGACAGTAGTGGAATCTCTCTCTGCTGGGTTCCGGCACCAGAGGATCCTCCTCTGCTGCTGGGTTCCGGAACCAAAAACTCCCATCTCGGCATGGGTCCTGCAGCACAGGACCCTCAACTGCTTCTGGGGCACAGTGCCAGAGGCCCCCTCTCTTATTGGGTCCAGCAGCAGAGGACCCTCCTCACTGCTGGGGTCCAGCAGCAGAGGACCCTCCCTCTGCTGTTGTCCGGCACCACATTTACCACCTCCCTGCTGGCGTCTGGTACCAGATTACCCTCCTCTGGTGCTGGGGCCCGGCACCAGAGGACCCCCCTGTCTGATTGGGTCCAGCAGCAGAGGACCCTCCTCACTGCTGGGGTCCAGCAGCAGAGGACCTTCCTCTCTGCTGGGGTCTGGCAGCAGAGGACCCTCCTGTCTACTGTAGTGCAACACCAGAGAAGCCTCGTCTTCTGCTGTGGTCCAGCAGTAGGGGAAACTCCTCTCCGCTGGGGTCCAGAAGCGGAGCACTCTCCTCTCTGCTGAGTTCCAGCACCAGAGGACGTTCTTCTCTGCTAGGTACAGCACCAGAAGACCCTCCTCTCTGTTGGGTCCGACATCCGAGAATCCTCCTCTATGCTGGAGTCCGGCAGCAGAGGACCCTCCTCACTGCTGGGGTCCTGCAGCACAGGACCCTTCTCTCTTTTTGGGTCTGCCTGCAGAGGACGCTGCTTCCTGCTGGGGTCCTGCAGCAGAGGACCTTCATCCATGCTGGAGAGCCTTGGATGAGCGTCCTGCACTGAGTGCTGGTGGCCACGGGAGGGCGCCCAAAGCCACCATTCATTCTTTTCTTTTTTTTTTTTTTTTAACACATTTACTTATTTTATTCCAAGGTCAGATATACAGAGAGGAGGAGAGACAGAGAGGAAGGTCTTCCGTCCGATGATTCACTCCACAAGTGAACCACAATGGCTGGTGCATGCCGATCCAAAGCCAGGAACCTGGAGCCTCTTCTAGATCTCCCATGTGGGTGCAAGTTTCCAAAGCTTTGGGCCATCTCTACTGCTTTCCCAGGCAACAAGCATGGATCTGGATAGGAAGTGGAGCAGCCGGGATTAGAACCGGTGCCCATATGGGATCCCAGTTCGTTCAGGGCGAGGACTTTAGTTGCTAGGCCATGGCGCTGGGCCCCAAGCTGCCCTTTCTACCCCTGGTGGGCTCATGCCTTCTGACCGCTAGACAGTCCAACCCTAGCCATCCTAGCATCAGGTGGGGGTCCCGGACAGTATTCTGGTACACGTGCTGTTGAAAGATCAGGGTTCCAAGGCCGAACAGCCCACATACCAAAGCCCGGGAGGGAGGAGGACGTTTGGGGCCTAGCATCAGTTCGGGCCTCTGTGATAGGAAGTGTCAGGGTGCCTTTAACAGCAGGGCACTTAAAGAACCCTGGGAGATGGACTCCCACATCAGCATGCCACAGGCCCTCAGGGAGCTGGAGTCCCATGCCTGTGTCCTCAGAGCCCTCTGAGAGCTGGTGTTAAACACCAGCCCACTGGGGTTGTACTTGGCCAGATGAGGTCCCAGGAAACCTTACCGCCACCCCCATTCCTCGCAGAGCACCCTGAGATGCAGGCTCCGGGAATTCTTTGGCAAGTGGAAAAGCTCCTTGATGGGCTGCCAAGAGGGCTTCATTGACCTTTTTTTTTTTTTATTACAAAGTCCGAGATACAGAGAGGAGGAGAGACAGAGAGGAAGATCTTCCGTCCAATGATTCATTCTCCAAGTGAGCCGCAATGGCTGGTGCACGCCAATCTGAAGCTGGGAACTTGGAACCTCTTCCGGGTCTTCCATGTGGGTGCAGGGTCCCAAAGCTTTGGGCCGTCCTCGACTGCTTTGCCATGCCACAAGCAGGGAGCTGGATGGAAAGTGGAGCAGCCGGGATTAGAACCGGTGCCCATATGGGATCCCGGCGCGTTCAAGGCAAGGATTTTGGCCACTAGGCCATGCTGATGGGCCCCGGCTTCATGTATTTTTGCATGTGTTGGGTGGTGGTTAGGGTGATACACTACTCGGCCTTCCTCGGCCTAGCTGAGTGGTGTCTGGGCATGTGGGCTCCTAAGCCAGGAGCCAGGTGGATGGGCAAGTAGGCACCAGAGGTCACCAGCCATCTGCAATAGGAAGTCCCAGGCCCTAGCTGCTAAAGAAAGCACCCTGCAACATGCAGCCCTGCTTCCCAGCACATATGATGATGGCCGGGGAGCCCCCAAGGCCCGCACAAGGGAAGGCTTTCAGGGCCTGTGCTTCCTGCACACAACAGGGTGCACAAAGCTGCCTTTCCTATCTCTAGCTAGCACTTGAGGGGTCAGCCATCCCTGTCATGTGCTTTGGAGGCAGGAATTTGGTCTCACAGCCTCCAGCCAGATGCTGCTGCCCTCTTGTTCACCAGGGAGTGCTTCACCCTCCTCCATGGATCCTTCTGGATTCAAGACTCTTCCTCCTGCTGGTTAGCTGTGGACTGTTGGCCGCCGCTGATGTGCCATCTTCCACAAGACATCCCAACAGCTGACATCTGTTCTTCACAGAGGTCCTTCTCCCCAGGACACGTACAGTAGCAACATGCCTGGATCCCTCGTCTGTACTGGCTGCTCTCACAGCACGGAACGGCATAAGTTGTGCAAGCCAGGGGGACAGGTGCCTTCAGCAGCCTGGTGAAGGAGCTGCTGAAGGGTCCAGCAAGGATTGGTGTGGTGTGGTGTGTGTTGTGTGGTGTGGTGTGGTGTGGTGTGGTGTGGTGTGGTGCAGGGTATTGTCCCAGTGGGTCAAGCCTCAGCCTGCCAGGTGGATGGCCTGTACAGGTGCTGCTTCAAATCCTGGCTGCTTCCCCTGCAGTCCAGCTCCCTGCTGATCCTCCTGGGAGAGCAGCGGAGGATGCTGCAGGGGCTTGTGCCCCTGTGCCCGTGTGCCCCTGTGCCCCTTTGGGAGATCTGGAGGGAGCTCCTGGTTCCTGGGCTTGTCCTGACCCAGCCACAGCTGGCTCTGGTGGTGGTCCTTGGGGATGTGAGCCAGCAGATGCAAGAAAGATTCTGTCTCTCCCTCTCTGTTCCTCTGTGCTTCCAAGAAAAGAGGACAGAGGGAGGCAGGAGGGAGGAAGGAAAAGACAGAAAGCTGCTGGCCTCCTGCGAGGGAGCATGCTGTGTGCTGTGCTGTGACTCTAGACTGCTTTTAGCTGTCAATGCAGACCCCCAGGGCGTGCATATGGCTTCCGTCATGGGACTTGTGTGCAAGCTCTAAAAATTGTCCTTGAGAACAAATGCCTCTCTGAGCTGGGGTGCTTCCATTGATTTGGCAGGAGAGCCTTGGATGAGCATCCTGCAGTGAGTCCTGGTGGCCACGAGGGTGCCCCATGCTGCCCTACCATTTTTTTTTAAAATAGATTTATGTATTTTATTCCAAAGTCAGATATACAGAGAGGAGAAGAGACAGAGAGAAAGATCTTCCGTCCAATGATTCACTCTCCAAATGAGCCGCAAGAGCCGGTCCTGCTCGGGACCCACTCTGCTGGGGCCTCAGTGAGAGGGACCCTTGGCCCCCCCTCCATCCCCTCCCTATCTGCTGGGGCATCTGCAAGATGGTCCATCTCGTGAGCCCCTCTGCCTGGGTCTCAGCGAGATGGTCCTCGTCGGACACCCCTCTCTCTCTACCTGGGCTTCAGCTAGTGGGACCCCCGGCGACCTCTTCCTCGCTGCTGGGGCCTCAGCGAAAGGGTCCCCCTCTGGAATCCCTCTACTGGGGCCTCAGCAAGAGGAACCCCCGGTGCCACCTACACTCTCTGCTGTGGCCTCAGTGAGAGAGATCATCAGAGCACGAGCCTCTCTCTGTGTTGGGGACTCAGCCAGAGGGTCTCCCTCAAGACCCCGTCTTCTGGGGCCTCAGTGAGAGGGACCCCTGAGACCCACACTCTCTCTGCTGGGTCCTCCATTAGAGGATCACCCTGGGAACCCCCTCTGCTGGGGCCTCAGTGAGAGGGACCCCCTCTGTTGGGGACTCAGTGAGGGGGAACCCTGGCGACCCCGCCCTCTCTGCTGGGGCCTCAGTGAGAGGGTCCCCATTGAAACCCCCTCTGCTGGGACCTCAGCGAAGGGGAACCCCGGTGACCCCCTTTGCTTGGGCCTCAGCTAGAGGGGCACGCGGAGCCATCTAACCTATCTGCTGGGGCCTAGGCGAGAAGGTAACACTCGGGACCCCCTTTGCTGGGGCCTCAGCGAGATGGACCTTCAGAGCCCCCTTCCCTCTCTGTTGTTGCCTCAGCAGGAGGGTCCCCCTTGGGACCCCCTCTGCTGGAGCCTCAACGAGAGAGTCCCCCTTGGACTCTTCCTCTCTCAATGCTGTCGCCTCAGTGAGAGGATTCCACTCGGGACCCTCTCTGCTGGGGCCTCAGCGAGAGTGTCCCCCCAGACCCTCCTCTCTCTCTGCCTGGGACTCATCGAGAGAGATCATCAGAGCCCGACCCTCTCTCTGTTGGGGACTCAGCCAGAGGTTACCCCTCAGGACCCCGTCTTCTGGGGCCTCAGTGAGAGGGAGCCCTGAGTCCCACTACCTCTCTGCCAGGTCCTCTGCGAGAGGAACCCCAGAGCCCCACTCACTTGATGCCGGGGCCTCAGTGTGAGGGAATCACAACCACCCCCTTTCTCTCTCTCTCTCTGATGGGGCCTCAGCGAGAGGGACTCACATCCACCCCCTATCTCTCTCTCTCTATGATGGGGCCTCAGCGAGAGGGTCCCTTCGGGATCCCATCTGTTGTGGCCTCATCGAGAGGGACTCCCTTGGGACCACCTCTGCTGGGGTTTCAGCGAGAGGGTCCCCAGCGCCCCCCTCTGCTCCTGTGGCCTAAGCGAGAAGAACTCCCAAGCCCCCCTCCATCTCTGCTGGGGCCACAGCGAGAGGGTCCCCAGCGGGACACCCCCTCCCTCTCCGCTGGAACTTCAGCGAGAAGGTACCCCTCGGAACCCCCTCTGCTGGGGTCAGCGAGAGGTTCCTTCTCAGACCCCCCTTTCTCTCTGCTGGGGCCTCAGCGAGAGGGTCAGCCTGGGGACCCACTCTGCTGGGGCCTCAGCAAGAGGGTCACTCTCGGACCCTCCCTCTCTAACTGCTGGGACCTCAGCGAGAAGGTCCCCCTCAGGACAACCTTTACTCGGGCCTCAGTGAGAAGGACCCTGTCTCTGTGCTGGAACCTCAGCAAGAGGGATGCTCCCAGCCAGAGCCTCTATCTCTGCTTGGGCATCTGAGAGAGGGTCTGCCTCGGGACCCCGTCTGCTGCAGCCTAAGCGAGAGGGACCCCCAGAGCCCCCCTCCCAAGCTGCTTCGGCCTCAGCGAGATGAACCCCCGAGCACCCCTCTATCTCTGCTGGAGCCTCAGCAGGAAGGTAACCCTCGGGACCCCATGTTCTCAGGCCTCAGGAAGAGGGTACCCCTGTCATATAACCCCTCTGTCTCTGCTGGAGCCTCAACAAGAGGGTCACACTCTGGAGCCCCTCTACTGGGGCCTCAGCGAGAGGGTTCCCCGGTGCACCCTCCCTCGCTGCTGGGGCCGCCGAGAAAGGGTCCCCCTCACAATCCCCTCTGCTGGGTCCAGAGCGAGAGGTTTTCCCTCGGGACCACCTCTACTGGTGCCACAGTAAGACCGTCCACCTTGGGACCTTCTCTGCTGGGGTCTCAGCAAGAGGGTCCCCCTTGAGACCCACTCTGCTTGGGCTTCAGGGAGAAGGTCCCCCTCATACCCTCAGTTCCTCGCTGCTCGGGCCTCAGCGAGAGGTTCCCCCTCGGGACCCAGTCTGCTGGGGCTTCAGGGAGAAGGACCATCGGCCACCACTCTTTCTCTCCCTCTCTCTCTCTCTCTCTCTCTCTCTCTGCCTGCTGGGGCCTCAGTGAGAAGGTCCTGCTCGGGACCCACTCTGCTGGGGCCTCAGTGAGAGGGACCCTTGGCCCCCCCATCCCCTCCCTATCTGCTGGGGCATCTGCAAGATGGTCCATCTCGTGAGCCCCTCTGCCTGAGTCTCAGCGAGATGGTCCTCCTCAGACCCCCCTCTCTCTCTACCTGGGTTTCAGCTAGTGGGACCCGCGGCAACCCCTTCCTCACTGCTGGGGCCTCAGCGAGAGGGTTCCAAGGGGAACCCCTCAGCTGGGGCCTCAGTGAGAGAGATCCTCAGAGCCCAAGCCTCTCTGTGTTGGGGACTCAGCCAGAGGGTCCCCCTCAAGACCCCGTCTTCTGGGGCCTCAGTGAGAGGGACCCCTGAGACCCACACTCTCTCTGCTGGTCCTCCGTGAGAGGGTCCCCCTGGGGAACAACTCTCCTGGGGCCTCAGCGAGAGAGACCCCCTCTGATGGGGACTCAGTGAGGGGGAACCCTGGCGACCCCACCCTCTCTTCTGGGGCTTCAGTGAGAGGGTCCCCCTTGGGACACCCTTTGCTGGGGCCTCAGCGAGGGGGAACCCCAGCGACCCCCTTTGCTTGGGCCTCAGCTAGAGGGACACCCGGAGCCACCTAACCTCTCTGCTGGGGCCTAGGTGAGAAGGGACCACTCGGGACCCCCTTTGCTGGGGCCTCAGCGAGATGGACCCTCAGAGCCCCCTTCCCTCTCTGTTGATGCCTCAGCAGGAGGGTCCCCCTTGGGACCCCCTCTGCTGGAGCCTCAGCGAGAGTGTCCGCCTCGGACCCTTCCTCTCTCAATGCTGTCGCCTCAGTGAGAGGATTCCACTCAGGACCCACTCTGCTGGGGCCTCAGCGAGAGTGTTCCCCCAGACCCTCCTTTCTCTCTCTGCCTGGGCCTCATCGGGAGAGATCATCAGAGCCCGACCCTCTCTCTTTTGGGGACTCAGCCAGAGGGTCTCCCACAGGACCCCGTCTTCTGGGGCCTCAGTGAGAGGAAACCATGAGTCCCACTACCTCTCTGCCAGGGCCTCAGCGAGAGGGTCCCTCTTGGGACCCCCTTTGCTCTTGCCTCAGCGAGAGTCCCCCTCGGACCTCCACTATCTCTGTGCTGTGTCCTCAGTGAGAGGGTCCCACTCAGGAACCCGTCTGCTGGGTCCTCAGCCCGAGGTCCCCCTCGGAATCCCTCTCCATTTCTGCTGGGGCCTCCGTGAGAGGTTCCCCCTCAGGCAGGTATATTAGGCCTTTATATATTATGTAAGTATGTTAGTATTTGTGAAGCACCCCTCTCTTTATCTTGTCTTTCTGCTATGAGCACCAGGTTCCGACATTTCCTGCCAGTTTCTATTTTAACCAGACTATCAGACTGTCTGGTGTGTGACCCCAGCTGTTGGGGGTCTGGCCCTCCCTTTATAAATAGCAAAATCTCTGCCCGTGCTTTTGCTTATCATTCCCCTGTTATTACCACAGGGAAAATACCCACCTTCTCTACGTGGCAGCTTTGTGGGGTTTGGACATGACTGGCAAGCACCCCGTTTTCCCTTCTTTAGGAATGCAATGATTCCTGTGGAAACTTCTTAGTTCCATCATTCCTCTGAACTTGAGGAATCGCTCACGTGGGTGAACCTCAGTTCCTTGAATTTGAAGCTTGTGTCTGCCTGTGTTATCCCCATGTTTCTCTCTCACATACAAAAAACACCTCTGAAGTAAATGACACCACGTTCCAGTGCACCCTGACAGCGTGCTGGAATGGCAATTGCAATTCTGCTGTTCTTCAGCCCCTGCCCTGAATCCTGCCTGTGTCTGTTGGGACTGACGGAGAGGCCTCGTTGGCCTGATAAAGAATAAAAGAGACTGGCATAATGGCGACCACCATAGCCAGTACATCAGCAGCAGCAACCACCAGTTACCTTGGTGACAATGAACAAGGTCGTGGTACAGACTGCCAGAGTTATGGAACAATAGGACTTTACTGATGCACATGAGCGGGTGGGCACCCTTGTGTTGTAACTGCTAGTTGATCTGTTGGCAGAGGAACAGCAGAGGCTGTGAGATTGGGTCTAGGCCTCTTGTACCCCATCGTATGCCTTTTTGTGTGCAACACCTATGCAAGTGCAAAATGCTTCCCAAGCCCGGGAACTGCTGTCTGCTCGTTGCTACCGAGCTAAAGATACTCCTATGGTCAGGGCCTCTTGTTCCCCATCATATGCTTTATGTATGTTTCACCTGTGTAGTGCTATGTTTTCCCAAGCCCAGGAACTGCTGTCTGCTTGTTGCTACCGAGCTAAAGATACTCCTATGGTCTGGACCTCTTGTTCCCCATCATATGATTTATGTATGTTTCACCTGTGTAGTGCTATGTTTTGCCAAGCCCAGGAACTATTGTCTGTTATTTTACAATGCTGTCAGTTTTATTTAAAGTAACAAAATAGTTTTCCAGTGATTGTTTTCATGAAAATCAGATGCTTTTGAAGAAATAACTGGCATTAAAAAAAACGTGTAGACAGTTACTCTGGAGAAACCTCAGACTACCTCTGCTCATTGTCTTTCTTTCTGGAAATCCTAGAACTCAGATTAAACAGGTTGGGATTCATTTTCAACCGTCATGTCAGGAGTTCTGTTTGTCTCTTGACATGTTTTGCACCTCCATGCTCTACAACGTCTTTGATCTCAGTTTACTAATGGTGGGAAATGCAGCCTCCTGGTGGTGTTGTAGGGCTCAGGAGCCCTGGAGGTTTTTGGAGCGGCTCAGCTCCCGCCCCCCCCCCCAAGCTAGACTTCAACTGCAGGCTTTTGTCATTCTACAAGTAAGAACACAAAGGAGAGACAGGTGAACAGTAGGACAAAAGGACAGTCCTCACTCAGATATGTGTGCAGGCAATCTCAAAAGGGACAATTTCCCCACCTGGCTGGGGTTACATTTTCCTTCTAGCATAAGGAGTGTAGCTATAGTATGTGTGGTGAGCTCCTTATGGTGGTTAAGGACACCTGGTACCTGATGCTAAGTAAGGCTTAGCTGCAGGATGCAGAGCATGTGTGGTGAGGTTTTGGCCATGTGGAAACAGCCTGGAGGAGATGGCAGTGCGGATGGCTAGGGTGTTGGCAGTATTCAGCTTTCTGTCCCTCACTGCCTGCCTGCTTTGCCCATGTCAAGTATGTCTAATTGACTAAATCTATTGACTTGGTAATACTTTGTGTATAAAATTTCATTTCCAGAAGTTCTAGTAGATCATTTTCAAGTCCATGTCTTTTGCTTCTGCTTCTAAATCTGCTTGTATTTTATTGCTTTAAAGACAATGTTGATCACATTTCCCATGGTTACTGTTTCTCAATGTGCAATTTGTGGATCTAGTTTTGCTTTTTCTCACTCTTGATATCCTATTTCCTGGTGTACCTAATCTTTCATACAGATTATTTTGCAAGTTTGTATATAGCAATAAATGTGGAGGTCTCAGAAAACTAACCTCTCTGGAGAGGATTTACCTCTTCCCTACCCACCTGCGACCCCCTCATTCATGCTCAGGACTTGAAATTAATTCCCTTAAACTATGATCCCAAGGACCCAGCACAGTGGCCTAGTGGCTAAATCCTTGCCTGGAAGTCACCAGGATCCCATATGGGTGCCACTGCGTGTCTGCTGCTCCACTGCCCATCCAGCTCCCTGTTTGCAGCCTGGGAAAGCACTATAGGATGGCCCAAAGCCTGGAGACACAGAAAAAGCTCCTAACTCCTGGCTTCGCATCAACTCTGCTCAGGCCATTGTCACTTTATCAGCAGATGGAGGATCTTCCTATTTTTCCTTCTCTGTGTAGATCTGCCTTTACAAAGAAAAATCTTTAAAAATACATCTATATAATCTCGGGCTGGAAGGGTATATGAGGACTCTACTGTGTCTCATTTATTCTAACTGATGTCCAGCGGAAACGTTTGGGAGTGTATCTGCTAGTAGCTTCTCAACTTCCAGCAGACACAGGGCTCTGATGTCTGACCCTCTCCTAAACGTCACTTCCAAATGTGTTGAGGTCACAGAGCCCACAAAGCAGCTCTCAGGTTTTATCGCATGAGGTTCTTTTTTGTCCTGTCAGTTTTTGCCAGATACTGTTTTGCCAGCTTTTCAGTTGCTAAGAAAGATGCTTTAAATTTAGCTTTACTGCTGATCAGTGAGAGTAGATCCAAATAATTAAGCCTGACTTGACTAGAAATGAGATGTCACAGCTCAATATCTTAAAGCAATAGAAAAAATAATGGTGATTTTGAGTATCATAGTAATGTTGCTATGAAGTTAGAAAATCAGGTGGAAGTAAGTACTGTGTACCCTTGAATTTTCTTCCATTGAGATTCAGTTGAAGAAAAATCCACGAGATAGTTTGCTTTGATGGATTTGAGATCATCTGCAAGAGTGGGTAAAAAGTTCTGGCAAAGTGCAATTGAAATAGAAGTTTGGTGCAAAAGAAAAAGCCCTAAAATCCATGAACCCAGTGGTCTTCAAGTTTTTGAAAAAAAATTACAAAAAACTGCAGAGATTTCAAGTGTTTTTTTTTTTTTTTTGGTTTTTTTTTAACTTTATTAATCTAAAGAACACATTTCATGCATTTTGTAGGTACAGTTATAAGAAGATAACCAAACTTTCCTCTCTTCTTCCTCCCCCCAACCTCTTCCTTTCCCCACCTTTTTTCTTTTTCTTTTTTTTTTATTTAACTTCATTAATTACATTGTATTATGTGACACAGTTACATAGATACTTGGGTTCTCCCACCCCTGCCCAAACCCTCCCACCATGGTGGATTCCTCCACCTTGTTGCATAACCACAGCTCAAGTTCAGTTGAGATTCCCCCATTGCAAGCATACACCAAACATAGAGTCCAGCATCTTATTGTCCAGTCAAGTTCAGCGTCTTCTTAGGTATACCCTCTCTGGTCTAAAGACAGAGCTAGCAGAGTATTATCCCAGTCAATTGAAAGCTCCATCATACCATCAGCTAAAATTTACATCATTATGGAATTAATTGACATAGTAATGAGTAACCAACATGTTGAAAGTAAATACGAGTTCCCAGCCACCTTCTGTGACCACCTCACCTATACTTCAATTTAGTTTATACACAACATATAACATTCAAAACATAACATGTTATACATAACATCATATCATCTTAAATTAAGGCAAACATGTGGTATTTAACCTTTTGTGATTGGCTCATTTCCCTTAGCATTATGGTTTCCAGTTTGGCCCATTTGGCCACAAAGAACTGCATTTTGTTTTTTTTAATAGCTGAGTAGTATTCCATGGAGTAGATGAACCATAGCTTTCTTATCCAATCCTCTGTTGATGGACATTTTGGTTGCTTCCATGTTTTTGCAATTACTGATTGTGCTGCTATGAGCATAGGAGTGCATGTTGGTTTCTCATAAAACAATTGTTCTGGATATATTCCTAGGAGTGCTATTGCTGGATCATACGGTATGTTGAATTTGAGTTGTTTGAATATTCTCCATACTGATTTCCATAGAGGCTGTACCAGCCTGCAGCCCCACCAGCAGTGGAGTAGGGATCCCTTTTCCCCACAACCTCGCCAACAAGTGTTGTTGGTGCTTTTATTCATGTGGGCCAGTCTTACTGGCGTTAGGTGGTACCTCACAGGAAGTTAGCAGGGGGAATCACAATTCCGGACCTCTGGACATACTATAGGGCAGTGGTTATCAAACCAGCGTGGTACTGGCACAAAGATAGAGAGGAAGATCAATGGAGCAGAATAGAAACACCAGAAGGAAACCCACACAGATACAGCCAAATAATCTTTGACAAAAAGACAAACGACAATCCAGGCAAATGGGAAGGTCTGTTCAATAAATGCTGTTGGGACAACTGGTTAATAGCCTGCAGAAACAAAAAAATAGATCCACATCTCTCACCATACACTAAGATCAGATCTAAATGGATAACAGATCTAAACCTACATCCAGAAACCTTCAAACTTTTGGAAGAAAATGTTGGAAACACACTGGAACCCTTAGGGGTAGGCCCTCACTTCCTAAAAAAGACTCCAAATGCAGAAGAAATTGAGACCAAAATAAACAATTGGGACCTCATCAAACTAAGAAGCTTCTGTACAGCTAGAGAAACAATCAACAAAGTAAAAAGGCAACCCACAGAATGGGAGAAGATCTTTGCACACGACATAGGTGATAGAGGGCTGATCTCCAGAATATACAAAGAGCTACAAAACAACCAAAATGTCAAAACAAACAAGCCACTCAAGAAATGGGCACGGGAAATGGGCAAACACTTCACAAAGGAACAAACCCAAATGGCAAATAAACATATGAAAAAAATGCTCAAGTTCCCTGGCAATAAGGGAAATCCAAATTAAAACATCAATAGATTTCAAGTGTTTTTTTGCACTTGCACTTAATTTCCATTTTTTTCCCATTGGTGTCTTGAAGTGCACTCACACAAACATTGTTGTAGACTCTTCCCCTGCCAACCTATCAAAACTGTTGGGAAAAAAATAAGGTTTTTGGTTTAAAAGTACATTTACTTAGAGTGTTCCTTTTTATGTTTAATTTTTTTTTAAAGATTTACTCATTTTATTACAGCCCAAGGTCCTGAATTCGTTCCAAAGGGCAGACTGCAAGCATGCGCCTCCCTTTTGCATGGCTGGTAAGTCTAGAGCTGCTTCTTGGCTTCTGTTTTATTTTATTATTTTTTTAAAGATTTATTTATTTTTATTGCAAAGTCAGATATACAGAGAGGAGGAGAGACAGGGAGGAAGATCTTCCATCCAATGATTCACTCCCCAAGTGAGCCGCAATGGCCGGTGCGCGCCAATCTGATGCCGGGAACCAGAAACCTCCTCTGGGTCTCCCACAAGGGTGCAGGGTCCCAAAGCATTGGGCTATCCTCAACTGATTTCCTGGGCCACAAGCAGGGAGCTGGATGGAAGTGGAGCAGCCGGAATTAGAACCGGCGCCCATATGGGATCCCGGGGCTTTCAAGATGAGGGCTTTAGCCGCTAGGCCACACCACCGGGCCCTTTATCCTTAATTTGTCTTTGTTATTGCCATGAGAAAAGTTTTGGCCGAGTCATAAACAGTACCTGCGCGTGCAAGAAAGGAACTGATCAAACTTGCAGTGATAGTTTGTACATAAGGAGACTGCTGATCTTTGGCTTCATGGTAATAGAGCTATGGTGAGTCACTGGCTTAGAGAAGCCTTCGGACAAGGCCAGCAGTCATGCATCACAGCATGTGGCCGGATATGGGGGAGAGAGTTGGAGAAGGATTTATTAAGTAATTGTCCACTATTTGAGCAGTTTAGGTCCATAAAGAGTGACTCATCCAGTCTGGGATGCCTAGATTTAAATTAGAGAAAAATAAAGAGCAGCATGTGGAGAAATGCCGGCTCTGTTACCTTCTTGTTGTGTCACTTTGCTGGCAAGGACAAAAGGAACTATTCAGCTATTATCCCATAACAAAGTTAACATTGTATAAAGAATATATGTGGAAAAGAAATATTTGTGAACCTGTACTTTTCATACTGTCTATGAACTAAGGGACCTACAAATAAGCCATCCTATTCTTAGATTTCAAATTTGAGAAATATTCACGTAATATGTAGGGAATCCAATTTCTGATTAATACTTTGCAAGTGGATCCACAGATGGCAACAACAATGCTACGTTCTGCATGCCAAGTGTTACACCAAGCACACTATCACTGACTTTCAGAAGGTAGGAATCAGTGATCCTATTCAACAGATGAGAAACAAAGGCACAGAGAAGTTTCTTGACAAATACATGAAGTGCTCATAACTCATTTTGGCTCATGGAAAAGCTGTAACTCGAATCCTACTTCACATAGCAGAAACACCAAAACTAGGGAACCCAAGGTAAAGCGCCAGGGCAGGGGAGGTCGTGGGGAGGGATGTTGGGTGGCAAAGTCCAGGCTTCACATTTTGTTTTCCTACTTGCTAAAGGCATGTGATTAAGTTAGTTCCTGCTACTATTATGGTTAAACTGTTTAAAATATCATCCCTAGGCAAATGTTGACAGAGATTAAGATGATACTGGAGGACTCCTGTAGCCCATATCATGGGGTCTGGATTCCAATGCCACTTCAACTGCGGGCTCTAAACTTCATCTTTTTTTTTGCTTTTGTTTGGTTTTTGTTTTTTTTAATTAAATTTATCCGTTAATCACATTGTGTTGTAATTTCATAGGAACTGGGATTCTCCCCACACTTCCCCACACCCTCCCCCCATGGTGGGTTCCTCCACCTTGTTGCGTAACCATAGTTCAAGTTCAGTTGAGATTCCCTCTTAGCAAGCATATGCCAAGTATACTAACTTCATCTTAATGAGCCCTGGAAGTAACCAAGTGATAATCTAAACAGCTAGGTTCCTGCCATCCGCATACACCTGGGGATGGATATCTGACAGCTGCCTTTGGTCTGACCTAGCCCATGCTGTGGCAGGCATATTGAGATTAAATCAGTTAATAGAAAATCTTTCTCTATTCTCTTACTCTCCTCTCTTTTTTGTAAAGTTTTTTTAACTGGAATACATTCTTTGTATTTTACTTAAAGTTAAGAGCATAATGAGATTTCCCAACCTGTCTAGCCTTCTGCCACACTCTCGCCCTTTCTCCTCCTTCCTTTCTAATTTTTGTTTAACTTTTCACTGCAGCATACTTTGAGTTTATAACCACAAGTTTAATCCTCCATTAAAGAATTCCACAAGTAATAAGTAGAAAACCACTATTTCTCAAGAATACAGATGAGGGTTATAAACATTAATCAAATCTCAAGGTGTCAGTTTCAGTCATATTCCACTTCTGTACTCTGTATTAGCTAACAAACAGGAAGGAAACCATTTGTTTTTGGGGGACTGGTTTATTTCAATAAGTATAAGACGCAAGTGTCTACTTGCCTCCATTCTTTCAAATAAATAATAAAATTTGAAACAGCCATCCTTCTTGATCAGTCATCCCTTCCCATGGGAGAAATATACTATGACTTCTTGTGTGTGTGTGTGTGTGTGTGTGTGTGTGTGTGTGTGTGTGAGAGAGAGAGAGAGAGAGAGAGAGAGAGAGAGAGAGAGAGAGAAAAGATCCTCTTAAAATATCTATTTCCATCTCATCAGAAACCAGGGAGTTGGAGTAAATGAGGCACTTGGAATGCTGACGGGAAGGTACTGAGGGGAGCTAAGTAACTTGGGAGTGATGTATAGGAGGAAAGCATTTGCCAGCATCCTCTCCGACGTCTTACAGGACTGAAAATTATTCAATAGCGTAAAACTATCCATAAGTGCTGACTATAAATTTTGGTTTGTGGAAAGAGCCAGAGACTGAAATCACATTGTCTAACCTCAAAGAACTCCAAAAACATGACTGTAATTCTCAGTTGCAGTCTACTGAGAGTTGGGTAGGAGAGGCGAGGCCAGTTCCCTGAAGCCTTGGAAAGATTGACTGTGTGATGCCATGTTTTCTATTGCAGAAAACAATGCACAAGTCCCCTACCAATGCCAAACGGACATCAACAAATCAAATATTCTGAATGTATGTTTTTGCTTAGTTCCCTGGTAATCTTACCATAAGAACAAGGTCTACTGCAGTCACTGGGCAGCTTTTTCTTTTTTTCAGTCAAGCAAAATGAAGGAATTGTTGGAATATCATGCTTTGCTGCCAGAAACTCTCAATAAGATGAACAGTTCCAGTGAAATACATTGCCAGAGGGATTGTGTCTGCTATCATTTGAACAACTGTTTAATTACCTGCAGATGTGCAGGAAATCATGTGCAAAACCATGCTGTACTCACTTGCTACTATTTTACATGTAAACGCATTCTATGGCTTATCAGGATCTTTAGCCATAAACATTTGAGTGACAAATCTCCAACTGGACCCGGAGCAGTAGCCTACTGACTAAAGTCGACACCTTTGCAAGTGCCAGGATCCCACAGGGCTGCTCGCTCACTTGTATCCCAGCTGCTCCACTTCCCATCCAGCTTCTTGCTTGTGACCTGGGGAAGCAGTCAAGGCCAGCCCAAAGCCTTACGACCCTGTACTGGCATGGGAGACCTAGAAGCTCCTGGCTTAGCTCCAACTGTTGCAATCACTTGGAGTGGGTCAGCAAATGAAAGATTTTTCTGTCTCCTCATCCTCTCTGTAAATCTGACTTTACAGTAAGAATATTTTTTTAAAGATTTATTTATTTATTGGGGGAAGCCAGACATGTAGAAAGGAGAGAGGACAATCTTCTGTCCAATGATTCCTTCTGCAAAGTGGCCACAACAGCTGGAGCTGAGCCGATCTGAAGCCAGGAGTCCAGGTCCTCCTCCAGGTCTCCCACGTGGGTGCAGGGTCCCAAGGCTTTGGGCCATCTTCAACTGCTTTCCCAGGCCACAAGCAGCGAGCCGGATGGGAAGCGGGACTGCCAGGACTAGACGCAGTGCTCATATGGGATTCCTGCACATTCAAGGCGAGGACTTTAACTGCTAGGCCACCTCACCAGGTCCAAAATCTTAACTCTCCAACTAAAATACTGAAGGCCAGTACATTGTGAGCTGAACATATCCCATGTTGGTAGCCCATTCCTAAACCAATGCTGGCCTTTTTTTCAAGGATAACTAGGCTGTCAGAATTACTCCATATGCATGGGGCTGAAACTTCCTAAACACACATGCAAGCAAGAATTGTAAAGAAAGATGGCTTGTGTGAGCATGAACTTCACCCCATTAAGGTTCTTAAATAGTTATCTGCTTTTAGCTCATTTCCTACTAAAAATTCAAATGCCTCAATTTTCCATTAGGCTGTTACAGCTTCGTCTGTTAAGCATAGCCCCGCGTTCCCTAGCATCACCTAGTAGATCATTCTTGATCTTGGAGCTTCTGATGAGCCGTGTGGATTCCAAGTGAGATTTGCCTTACTGGAATTATGCATACATGTCAGTAAGGATTGTTTTCCATCATTTAGGGACCAAGTGATTTCTAGAAAAGCCATAATGTTGAGAGTACTTCCGAAGTGATTTACTGTTACGGCATGGTAGAGAAACTAACACGTGCGTTGGACTAGACGTTAATTTGTCAGCATTGGCCAGCAACATTCCTCATGTAGACAAATGTGGGAGTCATGCTCAAACGCTCAATACTGAGATAGGAGAAGATCAGACAAGGATGAAAGTCTGGCGCTTCTCTGCCTCGTGGAGGTGTTTGAAGAAGTAGGAAGTGGGATGCTTCACAAAGTCCGTAAAAATGGAGTCAAAAGAGAAGTTTCCATGCAGACTTGAAATCCATATGTTGGCTTTCATGATCATTCTCCACAAACATTTTAAAGACTGGTTGAAAGAGACAGTGTATGTGAGTTCTATAGCTCACCAATGTTAGGAAAATTACACCTGTTACTGGTTAAGTACTCAACTTGTGAGAATTCCATAATTTTTAGCTTGTATTTTCTGCCTTCTGGCTAGATGTGTTTTGGATTTTTATTCTTTGGACAGCTGTGGGTAAAAAGTGAGAAATTAATGATGATCAAATTAGACAATGGACCTACTTATTAGCTCTAGAGGAAGTCTAACTACAATGAAAATTAGACTTGTGGATTATTTGAGTTACATTTCCCTCACTTTTTTTTATGAAGTACGTTGCATTACGTGACAGTTTCATAGGCTCTGGGATTCCCCCAACCCCTCCCCATGCCATCCCCCCATGGTGGATTGTTCCACCTTGTTGCAGTATTACAGTTCAAATTAAGTCAAGATTCTTTCATAGCAACCATGTAGTTTGCATAGTGTCCAGCATCTTATTGTCCAGATAAACTCCAGGTTTCTTGGGGAGACCATCTCTGGTCTGAAAATAGAGCTGGCAGAATATCATCCCAATCAATTAAAAGCCACAACAAAACATCAGCAACAATTTACAACACGATGGAGTTAATTGACATGGTATTGAGTAATCAGTACGTTAAAATGCAAGTTCTTAACCACATCCTGTGAGTACTTCATTGGCATTTCAATTTTAGTTTATACACGGAACCGGCTTCTATACACCTTAAAATGGCTATAGGGTACTATTCAGCTGTCTCGTGTCTATTTTCATTGGAGTATTTAGCAGTTTATAGTGTTAAAACATAATTTTGCTGAACTTGGCAGATTTTAGGATAGTCTAAACTGGCTTATAACTCTGACAAGGCATTTGTCAACAGTTGAGGTGCAGACCAGTTTTAGGAGGGGTGTGCAGAGAAATCTTCAATGCCTTAGTGAGGAGTAACCAATCTTTGTGTCCTCCCTAGTAAGGTATGTGTGAGTCCACGCCGACCATTTCCTCCTGGTTCTAAGCTTTCCTTGTTGTTCTCTATCCTAATTTTTTTTGGCGGGGGGGTCTCTGGTCCTTGCAGGAGAGGGTGGGGAGCCAAAGTTGGAACTAAATAAGGATCAGAGAAAGCTCCTCTCCCTAGTCCCAAAGGAAGTTTACTGTTCTTCTGTTTCTGCAGACCGCTCAGGTCTCCTGGCTGTTGTTCCAATGACCTTGGATCCTGTCAGGAAGGATTTGGGCTTCTTCCATCCCATGTGGGAGATCCAGATGGGGGTGGATGACCTCAGAATTCTCAGGCTCTGAAGGCACTCCAATTCCCTATGTTCTTCTTGGCGGTTGGGATGTAGTCCTTGGTGCCCGTAGTGATAGTCCTTGGTGAGGTTGCGGGAGTCTACAGGGTTGGGATACAAGCCTCCTCCTGCCACCTGCTCCACTCTGGGGTGCCCCCCTGCTCTGTGTGTACGACCTGTTAAGAGATTGTCAGGATCGCTCTTGATTCCCCCTATATGTCTTTGTAGTTTGAGTTACTTGTTCCATTCCTGACAGGTAATACTTCACGTCTTCCTCACATTCTAAGCAGATGGAAGATTTCTCTGCTCTCCCACCCCATTTCCAAGTAGCATAGGGTCTTAAAAGTATATCAGGTTTTACAATTCTTTGATGTAGATCATAAGCAGTTTGACTCACATTGATTGTTGGTTCATTGGTTACATCACAATAGCTTATTGCATGAGCTACAGACTGTTTGGGCTTGGAATAATACTACAATTTACAGGTACTGTTTTTCGAACGGGCATCATTTCATCTTAAATTAAGGCAAATATGTGGTATCTAACCTTCTGGGATTGGCTCATTTCCCTTAGCATTATGGTTTCCAGTTGGGCCCATTTGGCTACAAAACTGCCTTTCATTTTGTTTAAAGCTGAGTAGTATTTCATGGAGTAAATGAACCATAGCTTTCTTATCCAGTCTTCTGCTGATAAGCATTTCGGTTACTTCCATGGTTGTACAATTGATTGTGCTGCTATGAACATAGGGGTGCATGTTGATTTCTCGTGTAATAGTTGTTTTGGATATATTCCTAGGAGTGCTATTGCTGAATCATATGGTATGCAGACTTTCCGTTGTTCGAGTGTTCTCCATACTGATTCCCCTAGAGGCTGTACAAGTCTGCAGTCCCACCAGCAGTGGAGTAGGGTTCCCTTTTCCACACATCCTCGCCAGCAAGTGTTGGTGGTGGTTTTTAGTATGTGAGCCATCCTCACTGGCATTAGGTGGTATCTCATTGTTGTCTTAATTTGTACTTCCCTTATTGCCAGGGAAAGCTGAGCTTTTTTTCATGTTTTTTCATCTGGGTTTGTTCCTTTGTGAAATGTCTGCCCATTTCTTGAGTGGTTTGTTTTGGTTGTTCTGGAGATCTTTGTATATTCTGGAGATTAGCCCCATATCACCTATGTAGTGTGCAAAGATCTTCTCCCATTCTGTGGGCAGCTTTTTTACTTTGTTGATTGTTTCCCTTGTTGTGCAGAAGCTTCTTAGTTTGATGTAGATACATTCATTTGTTCGTGTCTTGATTGCTGTTTTTGGTGTCCTTTTCAGGAAGTCGGGACCTACCCCTAGATCTTGCAGAGTATTTCCAACATTTTCTTCCAAATGTTTGAAGGTTTCTGGATATAGGTTTAGGTCTTTTATCCATGTAGATTTGATGTTAGTGAATGGTGAGAGATGTGGGTCTATCTTTTTGTTTCTGCAGGCTATCAACCAGTTGTCCCAACAGCATTTATTGAACAGACCTTTCCATTTGCCTGGATTGTCGTTTGTCTTTTTGTCAAAGATTATTTGGCTGTATCTGTGTGGGTTCCCTTCTGGTGTTTCTATTCTGCTCCATTGATCTTCCTCTCTATCTTTGTGCCAGTACCAGGCTGTTTTGATAACCACTGCCCCATAGTATGTCCAGGGGTTTGGAACTGTAATTGGCCCTGCTAACTTCCTGTGCTTCAGGATGGTTCTAGCTATTCTTGGGTTTTTGTGTTTCCAAATGAACCTTTGAATCATTGTTTCCAGTTCCATGAAGAATGTTTTGGGTAATGTGATTGGAATTGCATTGAATGTATATATTGCTTTTGGTAGTATAGACATTTTAATGATACTGATTTTACCTATCTAGGAGCATGGGATGTTACTCCATCTTCTGAGGTCTTGTTCAATTATTTTTTAAGTAGTTTGTAGTTTTCTTCAAATGGGTCTCCTACATTTTTGGTTAGGTTTATTCCCAGATACTTCATAGTTTTCTGTTATTTTGAATGATATCTTGCTGATTAGATCCCTTTCCATCTTGGGGCTGTTTGCATACACTATTGCTGTTTTTCGTTACGTCATTTTGTACCCTGCCACTCTACCAAACTCTCGTATAAGTTCTAGCTGTCTCTGTATTGAGTCTCTTGGCTCTTCTAAAGAAACATAACACATCGCCATGGAGGAAAAAGACACGAGGTGTAGTTAAGCGAGGGAGTGAAAGTGAGGGTTTGTTCTTTGTGGCAGACTGTAAGAACAAAAGGTGAATTGTTGAATATTTTTCACCATTGCAAAGAATTTTGCTGGTAAAATAATGCACCAGTCAAAACCTGATAGTTCCAATTGTTTGCATGTAATAGTTAGCAGACGCATGTCTCCATAATTTTCTCATTAAATCAGTCTGAATGTTCCACAACAATTAAAATCCTCATGTTTTAAGTTTCTGGTTACTTGAATATATAAGGTGGTCATAATTTTAAGTGCAACTTTTTACATTTTTAAGATCAATTGACACAAATATGCATCCACGGGGACTCTGTAAGGTTTTGCTGCATGTAAAGCAAACATTGGGTACTGATGAAATGGGGGTGAATAGATCTAGTTATGTAGTTCCTTAGATAATTTCTATGTGGTGAAACACTCAAATTCCATCCATCTAGCTTTATATGTATTAACTGTATGTTATATATAATGTGTAGACGTGTCCACATATGTATGTACACACAGCATGTTATTGGTAACTGTCATCACCTTGTCATACTATAAAACACCAGAACTTAGATCTTCTACCCAGCCATTACTTTGAACTTGTCCGTCCGACTTCTCCCACTTTTCTATCCCTCTCCCTTCTTCCCCCCAATCTGTGATATTATTCTAAATTCACATGAGATCAACTTTAAATTCCAAACAATGTTTCAAAAAGTTTGTAGAAGACAGAATTAAAGATCTGTTTATCTTGATGAAAAAGGTCTTAAAATTTGTGTTTTTCGTAAAATGAACACCATGAATGCATATACAGTTCTTCACAATAGTCCCTGGTGACCTTTCTCCTTTCTCTAGTGTTGGTTAGATTTCGTTTCTCAACGCTCCTCTAATTTCTTTTCGCTGTTTTTAACATTTATTTTATTTTCATTACAAAGTCAGATATACAGAGAGGAGGAGAGACAGAGGAAGATGTCCCATCCGATGATTCATTCCCCAAGTGAGTGCAATGGCCCGTGCTGCACCGATCCGAAACCAGGTGCCTGGAGCTGCTTCCAGGTGTCCCATGTGGGTGCAGGGTACCAAGGCTTTGGGCTGTCTTTGACTGCTTTCCCAAGCCACAAGCGGGGAGCTGGATGGAAAGTGGAGCTGCTGGGATTAGAACCAGCACCCATACAGGATCCTGGAGCGTTCAAGGCAAAGACCTTAGCTGCTAGGCCACGCCGCCGGGACCAGCTCTCTAATTTCATTTCAATGTTTTGTTTCTAGGTTAGTCTATAAGTTTGCTGGTTTTATTTCTTTTTGAAATAACCTTTGTTTCACTGATCTTTCATGTTTTTCTCTTCATTTACTCGTTTGATCTTTATTTCTTTACTAACTTTGGGATTTAGTTTATTCTGCCTTCTCTAGATACCCAAAATGCACCTAACCTGTTTGAAACCTTTCCATTTTTTTATGTAGGCATTTAATGCTTCAACCTTTACTTAGTATTTCTTTAGATGTCTTATGTAAGTTTTGAAATGCTGTATTTTCATTTCATTCAATTTTTAAGTTTTCTTTTGGATTTCTTCCACATTTCTTCTTTGGATTTCAGGATCATAATATTTACTCTGCAGATGGTTTTGTTTTCAAGATTTATTTGAAAGGCAGATGTTACAAAGAGAAGATTTTCTGTCCACTGGTTCACTCTCCAAATGGCTGCAATGGCCGGAGCTGAACCAATCCCAAGCCAAGAGCCAGGAGCTTCTTTGAGGCCTTCCACACAGGTGCAGGGTCCAAGCAAGAGAACTATCCTCCACTGCTTTTGCAGGCCATAAGCTGAGGGCTAGATGGGAAGTGAGGCCCCCGGAACATGAACCAGTGCCCACATGGATGCCGGTGTGCAAGGTGGAAGATTAGCCTCTTGAGCCATAGGGCCCGCCCCTCAATCTATGGCTTTATAATTACCAAATTTGTCTGGATTTATATTTTTGTGATTAGAAAAGATATGATGTACTTTTTGTTGTGGTTTAATATGTGGTCTTAGAGGAAGTTTAGTGTATTCAAGTACATATTCTAAAGCTATTGCAATGAATGCTGTGTCGATGTCTGTATACCCTAGAACTGTGGTTATTCTTTTAGTTTTTTGTTTTTGTTTTTGTTTTTGTTTTTGTTTTTTTCTTGACTAACATGTTAGTTGATTCCTTAACTCCACTTTTCTTGTTCTGGAGCTTGACTCTCCCTTTAGATATGTATGTGTTTTTTTTTAAAAGATTTATTTTGTTACAAAATCAGATATACAGAGAGGAGGAGAGACGGAGGAAGATCTTCCTTCTGATGTTTACTCCCCAAGTGAGCACAATGGCCGGTGCTGCGCGGATCCAACCAGGAACCTCCTCCAGGTCCCCCACGCAGGTGCAGGGTCCCAAGGCATTGGGCCGTCCTCAACTGTTTTTCCAGAGCACAAGCAGGGAGCTGGATGGAAAGTGGAGCTGCTGGGATTAGAGCTGGCATCCATATGGGATCCCGGGGCATTCAAGGCGAGGACTTTAACACTAGGCCACACTGTCGGACCCTCCCTTTAGATATAATAAGGCTTTTTAAGAAAATGACATGCTGTGGCATTGGATATATGGTACCCAATCTGTCCTATCTTATTGTTGAATTAATTCCTTGATCACTATCTGATGATCTTTGTATCTTTTTATAGCTTTTGGCTGAAGTGTATTTTGTCTAATGCACTACTCCTGCTTGCTTTAGGTTTCCACTTAGGTAGAACACTTTTTTCCATCTTTTCACCAATGTGTGTCTTTACTAATGAGTTTCTTAAGGTACATATCATTGGTTATTTTTTAATCCATTTAGCCAAACTCTATCTTACCTGGGAGTGTGGTCCATTGACTTTCAAAGCTGTTGCTAATAAATAGTAACAGTAAGTAGCTGTTATTAGTAAGTAATCTATCCACTTAAAAATTAGTTGGTTTCTTCTGAGTATTCTTCATCCAGTTATGGGTGAGCTTCAAAGTTTTCCATTTTGGGCCCAGCACACTAGCGTAGTGGTTAAAGTCCTCACCTTTCACCTGCCAGGATCCCATATGGGCACTGTTTCTAATCCCAGCGGCTCTGCTTCCCATCCAGCTCCCTGCTTGTGGCCTGGGAAAGCAGTCAAGGATGACCCACAGCCTTGGGACCCTGCACCCACATGGAGGGCCCACGCTCCTGGCTTCAGACTGACTGAGCTCCAGCCATTGCGGCCACTTGGAGTGAGCTATCGGACGGAAGATCTTCCTCTCTGTCTCTCCTCTCTGTATATCTGACTTTGTAATGAGAATAAATAGAAGTTGTGCATGTTCTCATGATGCTAGCCTGCTACCTTTTATTTGCTTCTGTCTGTACATTTCCCTCAAACAAGTTTTAGGAGACCAGTTGATTCTGATGACTTTCCTGACTTTCACTCATTTTGGAGAATATTTAAGTTATAAAGGATAGTTCTACTCAGCCAAGTATTTTTGGCTGATAGGCTTACTTTTTCTTCACAACTTGAGCTAAACCATTCAATTCCCTCTTGGCCTATAAATTTTTTGTTTGACAATGTTGCTCGTTTAGTGGAGGTCCCCTTGAAAACGACAGTGCTTTCCTTTTGAGAATGAACAATTGTTTGTACTTAAAAGAGCCGGACCACAATAGGTCAAGGGAACGTGGATCTTTTCTGATCCTGTCAATTGACATCCTATGGGCCTTCTGTACTTGGAGGTGTACTTATTAAGATCAGGGAAGTTATGAGCTGTTTCATTGAATATGTGGCATACTCTCTTCCTCTCAGGAATTCCAAGAAAGTGTTCATTTCAGTAAGGTCTCAAAGCTCTCGGGCTGCTTTCATTCCCTTTCTCACATTTTTTTAAAAGCTGGCTAGAAAATATTGAACCTGTCTTCAAGTTCAAATATTTTTTATTTCTGTTGATCCTCATTTATCTTGACTTTCAACTATTTTCATTTTTAATTTTTCTTTAAGAAATACTTGATTTGCAAGGTAGATAAAGAGGGGGAGACAGATCCTCCATCTCAATGGCTGACATCAAGGCCTGGGCCACTGGATAGCCAGGAGCCTGGAGCTCTGTCCCTCTTGTAGATGACAGGGACCCAAGTACCTCTGCCCTCTTCTGCTGCCTCTGCAGACATATTAGCAGACATCTGGATCCAAGGTAGAATGGCCAAGACTTGAATCGGAGCTCATAGGAGATCAGTACACAGGCAGTAGCTCAGCCTGCTGCTCACAAGAGCCAGTCCACAGTTGATTTTGTAATATCTGTTCAATTCCTCAAGGTCAGTCCTTGCCAAATTTCTCATATCATGCATTGATTTTCTAATTTCATTTTCTGTTGAAGTGTCTTATGTCTTTTTGAGTGTTCCACATCATTCTTTGTGGGTTTTTTATTTTATTGGAAATGCAGGTTTACAGAGAGAAGCAGAGACACAGAAATATCTTCCATCCACTGGTTTATTTACCCAGTGTCCAGAATGGCCAGAGCTGAGCCAATCCAAAGCCAGGGGCTTCTTCCAGATCTCCCTCATGGGTGCACAGTCCCAAGGCTTTAGGCTGTCCTCCACTGATTTCCCAGGCCACAACAGGGACCTGGATGGGAAGCAAAGCATCTGGTATTAGAACCAGTGTCCAAATGGGATCCCGGCATGGTCGAAGTGAGGACTTTAGCTACTAGGCTACTGCACCAGACCCCTTAACTGCCAAGCTATTGCGCCAGACCTCTTCCCTGTAAATTCTCAAATTTACTAGCATTCCTATGTATGCACCCTTAATTCTAATGTCGGTGTACACTAGGTATTAATGTTAAACACTTCAACAATGTGGGAGTAGTATCTTATAGTATAAACAATTCTATATGTAAAACTTGCAAGGTTCATTTCTCAACATGCTTAAGCCTTTAGTATTTTGTCCCAGCTTTTCCATTCTACGATAGTCATACTTCTGTAGGACAATATTCTACAAGCAATTCTCGTCCTTAATAACCTGTTTATTTGCTCGATTTACATTTTGAAACAATCATGTAAGACTCCAAATTAAGACATTCTATAAATAAAAACATACCGCATTTTGGCCCATGTGCAAGTGATGGTGAGGGGCCACGGCATGGCTGCAGACCCTGGCCTCAGTTGCTAGGGGGTCTCCAACAGTGGAGCTGACCCTCGAGGTAGATCCCAGGGATCTCCAGCAGCAGCTGAGGCCGGGGGTCTCCAGCATCAACGGAGAACTGAAGAGAGGGGGCGCAGCGGGGCTGGTAAGGCCAGGAGCAAAGGAAGGGGAGGGAGTGCGGCATGGCTTAAGACCCTCCCCGCACTGCGAGGGGAAGTCCAGCAGCAGCAGAGACCCACGCTGTGGCACCTGGGGGTCTCCATCAGTATTGGCGACCCTCGCCTCGGCTGGTAGGCGTCTCAAGCAGCGTCGGCGACCCTCGCCTAGGGTGCTGGGGGTCTACAACAGAGGCGGCGACCCTCGCCTTGGTTTGCAGGGGTCTCCAGCAGTGGCGGAAAGGGGAGGGGATGGAGCGTGGTGCAGCTGGAGAGTCCAGGCTAAAGGGAAGGGGAGGGGGGCGGCCAGGCTACAGCCCTTTGCTGCACCACAAGGGGATCCAACAGCAGCAGCAACCAGACACGAGGGAAGGGGAGGGGCCCTGGCCCAGGGGAACACACTCACCACCACGGCTTCCAGTGGTCTCCAGCAGCAGCTACCCTTTCCTCTGCTGCCAGAGGCCTGCAGCAGCGGTGGCAAGCTGAAGAGAGGGGGCACAGCGCGGCTGGTAAGGCCTGGAGCAAGGGAAGTGGAGGGAGCGCGGCATGGCTTGAGACCCTCCCCGCCCTGCGAGGGGAACTCCAGCAGCAGCAGAGACCTGCTCTGCTGCACCTGGGGGTCTCCATCAGCATTGGCGACCTCGCCTTGGCTGCCAGGGGTCTTCAGCAGCGGCGGCAACCCTCACCTCGTGTGCTGGGGATCTCCAGCAGCGATGGTGACCCTGGCCTTGGCTTGCAGGGGTCTCCAGCACCAGCGGTGACCCTTGCCTTGGCTGCCGGGGGGTCTCCATCAGCAGCAGCGACCCTCGCCTCGGGTGCTTGGGGTCTCTAGCCAACCGGCCAGGGGAGGGGTGGGAGCAGCGCGCCTGGATAGCTCAGGCACATGGCGAGGGGAGCCTAAGGGGCATGGTGCATCTGGAGAGCCCAGGCGCGAGGGAAGGGGAGGGGCCGCAGAATGGCTGCAGACCTTCTCCTCGGCTGCCAGGGGTCTCCAGCAGCAGAGGCATCTCTCGACGGTGACCCCGCTGCTGGGGTCTCCACACCGAGGCCCTCACAACCTTCCTGTGTGTGTGATATGGGGTGGTGTTTTTTGGGCCGGGGTGTTGCAGGGTGGTGTCCCAGTGGGTCAAGAATCAGCCTGCCAGGCAGATGGCCTGTATGGGTGCTGCTTCAGATCCTGGCTGCTTCCTCCACAGGCCAGCTCCCAGCCGATCCTCCTGGGAGAGCAGTGGAGGATGGTGCAGGGCTTTGTGCCCCTGTGCCCCTGTGCCCAGGGGGGACACCTGAAGGAAGCTCCTGGTTCCTGGGATTGTCGTGGCCCAGTCTCGGCTGGCTCTGGTGCTGGTCCTTGGGGAAGTGAGGCAGCAGATGCAAGAAAGATTGCTCTCTCTCCCTCTCTGTTCCTCTGTGTTTCAAAGCAGTCCCACGTCAGCATGCGCACGGGCACTGTGGGAGCTGCAGTCCCACGTCAGCGTGCCCTTGGCACTGTGGGAGCTGCAGTCCCACGTCAGCGTGCCCATGGGTGTCTGGGAGTTGCAGTCCACGTCAGTGTTCCCACCAGTGTTTGGGAGTTGGAGTCCGACTTCAGCGTAGGCAAGCGCACTGTAGGAGCTGCAGTCCCACGTGAGAATGCCTGAGTACTCTAGACGCTGAAGTCGTGAGGCATTTTGGGAAAAGATGTTCCACTAGGTAGCCTTCCATAGGCCGCTCTGGGACAAGAGACACCATCCCCTTGTCTCTCAAAGTGCATCGTGGGACGTATATTCCCAGCACCTCTTTTGCCGCCAGGCCGAGGCCAAGCCGAGCACAGCCGAGCACAGCCGAGCACAGCCGAGCTCAATCGAACAGGTATGCAGTGCAGTGTCCTGGTTGCAGCGCCAGGAGATGGACAGGCTTTTTGGAGCACATTTGGGAACTTGTACTGTAGGTGGCAGAAGCCATGAGCAGGTATGACGTTGCCCGGGGAGCCACCTTTGCCTGGACAAGGGAACGCTTTCAGGGCCTGTGCTCCCGACAGCACGGGCCTGGATCCCTGGACTGTTTCCCAGCAGCTTTTCCTGCGTTCTACCCTGAACCCTTCTTTAGGGGAGGTGCACCCTTGCATCCCAGGCACCCGTCGCCCCTTTCCCGCTTGTCCCTGCCTTGGCCATGCACCCCATCCCCTTGGGGAGGCCCTCACAACTGCCCTGTGTGTGTGGTATGGGGTGGTGATTGTTGGGGTGGAGTGGTCCAGGGTGGTGTCCCAGTGGGTCAAGAATCAGCCTGCCAGGCAGATGGCCTGTATGGGTGCTGCTTTAGATCCTGGCTGCTTCCCCCACAGGCCAGCTCCTAGCTGATCCTCCTGGGAGAGCAGTGGAGGATGGTGCAGGGCTTTGTGCCCCTGTGCCCCTGTGCCCAGGGGGACACCTGAAGGAAGCTCCTGGTTCCCGGGATTGTCGTGGCCCAGCCTCGGCTGGCTCTGGTGCTGGTCCTCGGGGAAGTGAGCCAGCAGATGCAAAAAAGATTGCTCTCTCTCCCTCTCTGTTCTTCTGTGTTTCAAAGCAAATAGCACAGAGGAAGGCTGGCATGCACACAGGCAGGCAGGCAGGCAGAAAGAGATAGACACCTGCTGCCCTCCTGGGAGGGAGCATGCTGTGTGCTGTGTGCTGTGTGCTGTGTGCTGTGCTCTGTCTCTACTGCTTTTTCCTGCGAATGCAGACCCTGAAGGCTTATGTAGGGCTTCCGTCATGGGACTCCTTTGCAACTTCTAAAGAGTGTGCTTGAGAGAGAAGGTCTCTGTGGCTGGGGCTGCTTCCCTTGACTTGGCAGCAGTTAGGAGGAGCATCCTGCAGTGAGTGCCGGTGGCCATGAGAGGGCAGGCGAAGCTGCCCTTTCTACCCCTGTTTCTCTGAAACTTGAGGAAAAGTAAGTGAAGAGGCTATTTTAGAAAGTATAAATTAAATAGAAACGGTTTTGCCAAGCATTTGGATTAAAGAACAGCTACTAGTAAGTATGTTTCTAGGGCTGCATCTTACTCTCACCCTGGGCCTTTTTACAACATTTCATTATGTTTCTCCTACTACCAAACTGAAGCTCATTCTCTCCCTTTCCCTTTATTTTGTTTTGTTTCTAAGTTTTGCTTCTTTTCACCATCTGCAATATCGGATCATTTTGGGCCTAGTCGTTATGACAGTCTATCTGTTGGCCATGGTGGGCTCTATCCTACCTCTTACTTTTTACAAGAGAACTTCCCCATTATCTCATTTATTATTTCCGGTAGGCTTAAGAACAATAGTTTTATCATCCTGTTTATGGGTGTGGGATATTGGGTCTAACAACTTGGAGTAACTCATTCACAATCATACAGTCATGAAGTACCAGGGCTGAGCTCGTTGTCCCAGTTTTTTGTTTGTTGGGTTTTTTGTTTTTGTTTTGTTACTCTAAACTTTTGTAGTTGGTGGAAACAGATTGTGTGAACGAAAGCTGCAATCCCAGGAGGTAACCAGACGGAGGAAGGGGGTGTCATGAGTGAGTGCTGTGCAGAGTGATGACATCACGCCAGCTGATACAAACAACCTGCCCATTGGATCTGCATGTCACTTTCCTGTAAGAGCCCACCTGATGTTTGTAACCAAGTGACAGTAAGGGGTGTTAGTGTATGTAAAGGTGGGAGAATGGGGAGTTCTAGTGTCTGGAAAATACCTGCAGGTGATGCCATTAGTTCTTTGTAAAGTGCTGGTCTTAAAATGTGAAACCTAAAAGGAAAAGTTCTTGTGAAGCTTTAGGAAAATTAACAGACACTTGAATACTGGGTACCTTTGGGTACAATCATGTTTGAATTTTTGACCTTGAACTTGATTTGAATAAAGTCCTATTTTGTGAAGATCCTAAAAGATCTGGGGAACTGAATCCCAGGCTTCAACTTCCTTCAACAGTTCCTTTGTCATTTATTAGCTTAAGCTGCCTTTCTGTTTTCAAATATAGGCAGTTCATCTTCTGTATAGATTCCCAATACAGTAGGGATTAAAAGTTGCTCAAAGCTAGGCAGTAAAACTTTCAGCCAAGAAAAAATCAAACATCTGGATGGCCCAAGGGAGCAACTGACATTTCAGTTTTTTTAAAGATTTATTCCCTGAATATATCAAATTTAAACATAGGCTTTGGATCAGTGCAACTTGGGTTCTGTGTCACTTATTCTATATTGCCTCAGTATTATATTATGGATTCAATTTCTTGCTCAGTTTTTGGAAATGGAAGACAAATTAAGTTGTTAGGCACGACTTTAACCTGTAGTTTGCATTTCCTGTTCTTGAATTGTAGTGCTAGAGTCTTCAATGTTATTAATTTTTGCTAACCTGAGTAAGGAAGTGAAGTCCCAGGACTGTTTGGAAAACAGGATGAGCTTTAGTTAGGGAGGGTGGGGGTGTGTGAAATGATGGGTTTAATAAGGGAAGTGAATAGGAAGCAGCAACAAGATGGTCATGTTACATTTGTTGAAACCAGAGATTCTGAAAATATAGAAGTCACTTCAGAAAACAAAGACCTTGTAGGTATCATGCTCCTGTCTACTTCTCTTCCCCCCCAAAGTACTAATGTTGAAACAATTTTGATTTGATGGTGATACCGCTTATGGAAGGATTGTTTTTTTCACTGTAGAGGTGAGTCCTGTTTGGATAGAATTTGTATACAGATATAGTGAACATCTTTGGAAGTTATGTCACCAGTGACCGTGTGCTTTAAATCACTTGCATTATTGTTATGATGATGATGATGATGATGATCAAGGCAATTGCAAAGCACTTACCCTTGAACATTTACCAAAAGTCTGAGGCTCTATGACATAATATTGATGGATTGTGTTGTTGAAGAATTAACAAGATGAATGCCCTTTTCCCTATGGTTGTATGTACTTACATCTTAAACTTATTGCTAAAGAAGTAGGTGTCAGAGAGGCTGATTTAATTGTGCTCAGTATTTTGTGACAAATCATGAAAGAGATTCCATTAGTCAAGATATTTGCAGTTCTAATGAAGAGTAAAATCTGATGATTTAGTAATGTTGGGATTATCTCATAACTAGTTGTTTGATTAAAGATCAAACATGCTAATGTGATTAGTAGATCTTATTATGAGACCTAATTAGGCCAGGGTTAAGCAAGAACTTCTGGCCCATTATCTCTTTCTGTATAGCTACAAACTACAAATGGTTTCTCTATTTCAGTTGTTACAATAAATGTCTTATGTGCATGAAAAGTATGAAATTCTAATTTTGGTGTCCATCTATAAAATTGTATTGCAGCGTAGTGATGTTTATTCATGTACATTGTCTACAGCTGCTTTCAGTTATAAAGGCAGAATTCTACAATTGTATGTAATCATACAAAGATCATATATCCCACAAAGCCTAAAACATTCAGTATTTGTAGAAAAAGCTGACATTTCAGATAAACTGTAGTGTCTTTCGCATTTGTCCACTTCTTCACATTTCAACATCCATTATCCTGGTCTAGATCTTAGTTCTATATTGCCAAAATTGTTGCAGAAACCTCACAACTGGTATTCACATTCCTGGTTTTCCTTACCTTATCTTCCTAAAATATGCACACTTAAATATTTAATGATGTCTCCGTATTTACAGAAGAATCTACATAGTTCAGCGCAAAGCGCTTCTTGGGTCACTCTACACTTCAGGGAAGGCTCCACCTGCTTGCTCATTATAGTCTATACTTAGGGTAACCATCTGATTTTTCCAGAAGGGATAAGTAAGTGTGAAAGAGGCCTTTATAGTCATTGAATTGAGAAAACAAGTGTAAAGCAGTATTATTCTAGGCACATCGGGATATATATATATATATATATATATATATATATATATAGCGCCATATTACCAATTTTTCATCTGGTTGCTACACATTCCTGATCTCTATATGTACTTGCTCTTTTAGTTCTACTAGAATTTCTTTTCCTCTTTGTATAAATATCTACCTGAAACATTTTTCCAAATCCAGTTTATGAAGAGCCATGTCTGTGTAGCTGTACTCATACATAATCTCTTTCTCCCACTGCACACGCACACACACGTGTGCACACACACACACACACACACACCTATAGTGTACAGCACTAGTTTCTTTGAGACATAATCCTTAGCAAACACCATATTCCTCATGGATCTATATAGCACCATGCCATTTGCAGTATATATTTGATGAATCAATGAAGACTAGATTGTGGAGACTAGTATTTGAAGTATTCAATTTCTGAATCTTCCATTTTAATATGATTAAGTAGTAAGCAAAACTAGGTTTCTGAGGACTGAGGACACATCCTTGAGTGCCAGTATACAAGTGTAGCAGGATGGATTAAAGTGCAGGTATAAACTTTGGGATCCAGCCTTCCTGAGACTGCATTATGATTCTGTCACTAATAGGCTGTATTACCTTGGGCTAGTTACTTTCTTCTCCTTACCTTCTTGCATCTGTAAAATGTGGGTGATCATAGTAGTTACTGGATGGAATGATGGCTGAATAATCAAGTATTCCAAGAACGCAGTGACTGCTCTATGAAAGTTCACTGCTGGGAGAATCAAGATGGCAGAATAGGGTAAGCACACGTTTAAACAGATGGAGAAACATTTAATCAGGATGAAGCAGAGAGGACACATTCCAGGAAATAGAGAAAAGAACAACAGCAGAGGGATATCTGGAGACTGACAGACACAGGACAGCCGACACAGCAGCAGACACAACGGTGTGGTGTTGCAGTGATGGATACTCCAGCAGCATTCAGCTGACGGCAATCGGAACTCCACCAGCAACCAGGTGGGAAGGGACTTGCACTGGGAACTTGGGAGGTGAACCCAAAGAACTGGCCGTCCTGCTGGTCCATTTGATTTGGCCAGGAGCAGAGACAGAGCAGCAGATCCCAGATGGGCAGTGCGAGAACAGGGTGGATTCACAGCCCAGTCAGCCCCATAGAGCCGAATTGGTCGCCACTTTGCGTAAGGAGACAAAAGCAAGGGAAAGGACTGAGCATAAGTTGAGCTGGGAGTGAACTCGTTTCTTCTTTTTTTTTTTTTTTTGCATTTTTTTATTTATTTTTGAAAATTATATTGTTGACAATCTTTACATAGTTAATTACGGTAAAAAGGTTCAGGAGCTATACGGAGGTGGGTAAGACTATTATGTCCATATTGTTTCCTTCTTGTATCTGAGGTAAAGGGGGTTATTGAGGGAGAAGCCCCTCCCAGTTTCCCACCCACCCCAAGTCCCGGATGTGGGGCATGCTCTGAGATCCTTGCTCAAGTGGTTTTAATAGTTCATCAGTTATGAATCACTGCCATTTTCACCACTCCAAGCACGAGGGGGTTGTTGAAGAATCCACTGATTGACATAGTCATAGAGTCTTCATTTGCCCAGTATTTCGCTGGCAACACAGAGCTGAGGTGGTTGATTGACTTGTTCTTTCTTCTGTCTTTTCTTGGCCAGGGCTCTGAGTCCAGCATTTCGATTGGGGAGAACCCCAAAGAAATTGTGAGGTATTTATAGACCAGATTTTCGTATGTTCTAGCAAGCACAGGGCCCGGCACAGTCCATCTCCTGGATCATCTGGTGGTTGCAATTGCTGGGTTGGTTCTGTTTTCAGGCCCAACATAAACTGGGACCAATGGCTGTTGCAGTCCAGCCTGGTTCTGCCCAGCACATACTAGGCCCTCACATATATCAATGGGAGCTGCAGCCTAGTCAGAGCGACCCACAATAACACCCAGCCACGCGGCTAGGGGAGGGGAGGGTGCGGGGCGCGGCGCAGCTTCAGACCCCAGCCTTGCCAGGAGGGGATTCCTCTCCCCGCGCAGGTGGAGACCACTGCCACAAAGGGAGGGGAAGGGGGCGCGGCGTGGCTAGAGAGCATGGGAGACAGGGCCACGGTCCTCACTCTGGACCCCGCGAGACAGGGCCTGGTCCTCTCTCCAGACCCCAGGAAGCAGGGCCCCGGTCTTCCCCCTGACACCTTGGACAGGCCCTGGTCCTCTCCAGAACTCTGAGACAGGGCCCTGGTCCTCTCTCCGGAACTGGAGACAGGGCCACGTTCTCTCCTGGACCCAGGAGACTGGACCCCGGTCTTTTCCCCGAACACGGTAGACAGGGTCCTGTCCTCTCTTGGAGCCCGGGCGCCTCGGGTGCGGGGGGGTTTCCAGCAGTGGCGGCTACCCTCGCTGCGGCTCCCATGGGACTCCAGCAGCAGTGGCGAGGGGAGGGGGCACTGCACTCCTGGAGAGCCCAGCTGTGCTGCCAGGGGAATGGAAGGGGCACCGGGCAGCTGGAGAGCCCAGGTGCAAGGGAAGCGGAGGGGGCGCAGCAGGGCAGGAGACCCTCCCCCGCGCCGAGAGGGGATCTCCAGGAGCAGCTGGGACCCTCGCCTCGGGTGCTGGGGTTCTCCAGCAGCAGCGATGACCCTCACCGCGGCTCCAGAGGGTCTCCAGCAGCAGCGGCGGCGAGGGGAGGTGTGGGGGGCTGCGCGGCTAGAAAGACCAGGCTGAAGGGAAAGGGAGGGGGCATGGCACGCCTGCAGCCCCTAGCCACGCCACGAGGGGACAAAGCCAATTGTTTCTTGCAGCCCTAGGCAGAGAGAGCTGACCCCTTGCTGTGCCTCACTGCTAGAGGAGGCAATTCGGAACCAGCACAGCTCCAAACTCAGACACTGCATTCCCTGGGATGTGCCGGGGTGGGGGGCCGCCAGCTAGGAGCTGGCGGGTGTGGGGGAAGCAAATGTGTCTCAGGCGCGCATCAGCCTGAGACCATGAAGGATTATCCGCGGGATTATCCGCGCGGTCCACGCGGTCCAGCCAAGGGCACAGGCAAGCCTGCTTAGTTGGCTAGCTTTCAGAGCAGCTCTCCAGAGGCAGCGAAGTTGTGCTCACCAACGGGAAAAAAAAATCCGGAAGGCGGGGGAACAAAGCTTGGTTCATTCTCAACATCGCACGTCCCGGGGACTCTATTGCCCCTTGGCTTTACTCAGAGTTTCTGCTTAAGGTCTCTCTCAGCTGGTCCAGGCGGCAGGGAAGGCACCAGTCTCCTCCTTGGGGGGGGGGGTGGGAGGTTTCGCCCCACCCGCCTTGTCTTTCTTGTCTTTGCTGCCGGACTGTGCCGGGTTCTGCCGCCTCAGCCTTCCCGCGGCTTTTGTGTTGTCTTCCAAAGTTAGATTAACATTCCTGCCTTGAAATTTTTAAAAATATCGTTATTTTGGTAAATGTGCTACTTTACATCCATAAGTGGCTTTAAAATAACTCCAGAAAGTCACTTATAATTACCACTGAAAAAGCATGAAAATTAGCTTCCGATCTTGTGCAAACCTGGTTAGGTTTATTGGCTCACCCCTTTCAGAGTGTGACTACAGGATACTCACCCTTCAAAAATCAAACTTTCAAAAAAGATTTATTTATTTTTATTGGAAAGTCAGAGATACAGAGAGGAAGAGAGAAGAAGATGTTCTGTCCTATGATTCACTCCGCAAGTGACCACAACTGCTTTCCCAGTTCACAAATAGGGAGCTGGATGGGAGCGGGGCTGCTGGGATTAGAATCATATGGAATCCTGGCATGTTTAAGGCAAGGACTTGAGCCGCTAGGCCACCGCATTGGGCCCCCAAAATGAAACCTTTTAACGTAAAGAAAACTCAATTTCTAAATGCGTCCTAAGAATCTACTAAAGATGCAAAGCCTCTCCTGTGTATTGTTTGAGAACAGTAAGAGCATCTAATTCTGTGTTGCTATAAAATGTCTGGTAAAAAAAAAAAAGGAAGCTGATCAAAGTAAAAATGTAATTAATAATAGTTATTGTATTTTACTGTCCCCTGAAGATTTGCATGTATTGCTACTGCAGAGTTCCAAAGAATACATAAAATACATTTTCCCCAAATCATGCCCCCAACCTCATCTGAAAATAATTGATGATAGAGCTGGTGATGTGGCCTCAAGGACTAAGCCACCATCGGCATCATCAACATCCCGTGCAGGTGCTGCTTTGGGTCCAAGCTGCTCTACTTTCAATCCCTCTTCCCACACTAGTACCTGGGAAACACAGCCCAAGGATCACACTGAAAGTGTGAGGGGAAGCCTGTGTTGACTAAAGGAGACTCCAGTTGCGTCCTCTATAGCTTTGATGTGGACGCATGTACATGCCACTGCATGAAATAGCACAGCATCTAGTAACAGTGTCTATTGATTTTTACTCAAGGGGTACTTCCAGTGGAAGCGTCATTTTTTAAAAAGAAAAATCATAAAGGAAAAAGAAGGAAGGAAGGAAAGAGAGAGAGAGAAAGAAAACAAACTTTGAGGGTGGGCATGATGACCCAATTGGCTAATCCTCCAATTGTAAGCACCAGGACACTACTGATTCCTGTCCTGATTGTTCCAACTCCCTTCCAGCTCCCTGCTTGTGGCCTGGGAAAGCCTAGAGGATGGCCGCAGTCCTTGGGACCCTGAACCTACATGGGAGATCTGGAAGAAGCTCCTGGCTTCAAATCAGCTCAGCTCTGCCCTTCGGGGTCATTTTTGGAGTGAAAACAAATGGAAGATCTTTCTGTCTCTCCTTCTCTCTGTAAATCTGCCTTTCCTATAAAAGTACATTTTTAAAAACTCAAACTGCAGTTTTATTTTTTTGCTACTGTATTCACGTGTCTTTTTTTTCAAACACCCCTTTTCTGCCACTCACGCAGAAGGGCATTTAAGCAAAGCAAAATGAAAATATCTCTATGGTCTCGGGAGCATTGTTGTAATTTTAGGGGCAGGCCTGGTTCTTGGCAGGGAAAGAGTGTAGCTTGGATCCATTCCAATCAGGGCACAAAAATCAGCTCTAAGGGCTTTGACGCGTAGAGAGAATGCTTCACCAGCTCTGGCTTCGTAATTCCGCATAGGAGGGAAAGCTTTCACCGAGTTCCTGTTGCAGGGATCACCATTTTCTGCAGGTGCGCCTGTGAGCGCGCGCCCAGGTGTCCCGACCTGAGTGCGCTGGTTAGTCAGACGCGCGTGTGTCTTGATTTCAATCAGAGTTGTTGTAGGTTTCAGCGGCCTGTCCATCAACTAGTATTTCTGGAGAAGCTCTAAATCCAGACACCTGCTACCCAGCATCCTCCACCCGCCCGACTCGTGGGAGGTGGAATGGAGAATAGTTCAGGTGTGTGCTCTCAGGTGAGCGGCGCGCCCTGGGCCAGTAGCTGGGGACCAGGGACCAGGGACCAGGGAAGGCCAGCGTCGGGCCCGGAGGAGCACAATGCCGCGGGTGAGTGTCCCCAGTGGAACCCGTAGTCCACTGAGCCCTGGTCTCTTGGCCACTAGCCTGGCGGGCTGAGGTTTAAGCTGGCCCGGGAGGCTCTGAGCTCAGGGGATGGGGCAGCGGGTCTGGTCTGCGGCTTCAAGCTCCTTAGGTTTAGTCTGAGTGTTTGGGCGGCGGCGGAATGGTGATCTAGTTCCTCCCTACTACAGCGCTCCGGAAGGGGGGGATTCAAGTTAGAAAGCGACCGGGCAGATTTTTTCAAGTCCCTCTCTCTGGGTCCAGACCCATGGTCCCAAACGCTGGGACTCCAGAAAACTTTTGCGACTAAGTGAAGACCTCCTAAGGCACCCGCGGTATGGTTCTGCCCGAGTTGCAACATTCGTTTAATTGGCGTTAATTAGAATACTTCATTGGTGAAAAAGTCAGTCTGGATTTGGGTCTTTGACTTCATATCCCTTGTTTTCGCGTTCATAAATAGTGGTGATAGAATATGACAAAAATACACCGTTGGGGAATTTTTTGGTCAAGTTCAAGAAGTAGCACCGTTACCTCTGTCTAGACTTCAAAGTGGACTTTAAAATACTGTGTGTCTCACACTTTCCAATTCCATTGTGAGGGTGAAGTGAGCAGGGAACATGGAGTTTTTTAATGTGGTGGTAAGGTGTTGCAAAACCAGGGCTTGTTTCCTGAAAAAAAAAAAATATAGAGCTCAGACAATTATCAAAGTTTCTGGACATTTCCCTTGTGGTTTGATTCTTGAAATTTTCAGCATGGGAGCCCTTCGGTGTTGTTTAAATTTATACGGAAAACAGACTCCTGAGTAGAGACCCTTTGTTTAGTTTGTACTTTGCAACCTGACATTTGACAATGGTTGGTTCTAAACAGTTGTGCTTTATTGGCACGATGGAGTTTGGCTTTTTTTTTTTTTGTAAACTTGTTCAATTAGGATGCACTTTGCTGGTAATCTTCGTGCTGTATTTGTAAAGTTTTGTTTTGAAATGCTGTTTTACTCTGACCTGAAAGAAATGGAACGTACAGTTAAAATTTTGTGTTGAGGGAAACAATAGAAGGCTTAAAAAAAAACTTTGAAGTGGGATTCTTTGAATGTTTAAGTCTTTTTTTTTGCACAAGCTGCTTTCTTGGTAAAGACTGTTTCTTGTTGTTTGTGTGGGTGAGTTCCAGCCCCTTCCCTGTTCCCCAGGGGCCATCAGCACAATGGTCCCTTCAGTTCTCAAGCCAGAAGCAGAGAAATGTATCCTTTCCTGAATCTCCCCCATCCAGTGCATCCACGCTGCTGGTCAGTTTTCACCGTCAGCCACCCTGAGCGCCCTAGGCTGCAGGATCCTGTGCCTTAGTGCTGTGCTGGATGTAAGCAGCCAGAAATGAACCAAGCTCAAGCAGTGCTTGCCCACATGATTGTGGCAGAGTCAGGGAGGCAGGTTCCCAGCCAAGAGGAATTAGGTGTCAGAATGGGAAAGCTTTGGAGATGCAAGGAGGCACTAGCTTCCTTTACAACAGGTAGCACTGGAAGATCTACCTGACAAGCTGAGATGGGGAGGAACCAGTCACAGGGAAAGGGGCAGGGAGACTGCAGCCTGGCCTTGGAACAGTTGTGCTGGGAAGGGCTTGGCTTATCCGAGGACTCGGCAGCAAGGGAGGGTTGACCTAGAAGTCAGCCAGAGATCAGACCACGCAGAGACCTGCAGATGACAGCCAAAGGTTTAGGTTGATTCTGAGAGGAGGGACAGCCATGGTAGGGTTTTCAGCAGGCAGGACTGGGACTGCCAGGTAGAGGATAGGAGTTGCAGGATAGGAGGTAGAGGATGAGAGTAGGAGGCCCCGCTGGGTGCTCTCCGGAGGTTTGACCTCAGCTCCAGGCATCCTTTAGAGGTGATAGTTAAGAATGTTACACAAGTGTATGTACTTAAAACAGGTCTTGGATAATGTTAGAAAACAAATCAATCTCAAAATGGCCAATTTGTGAATTCATCAGCTTCCATTGTTTGTAATGGAATTTTAATTTTTTTCTACTAGGATCATTTGTGTGACTTTATGAGCATTTTAGGGTTATAAGATTGCCAGCATTGCTAAGAATTTTCACCTGTAGGATCACATGTTTCCAGTCAAGCGGATCTCCAACTTTAGGGTGTGTCAGCATCACGGGACAGGCTCTCTGCTGCCTTTGAGTATTAACAAGCCGAGAAACTTCGATCACTTATTACGTGATTGCCTCCTATTCAACATTGTTCCATGCTGACCTCTATTTCACATTGAATTATTACAGATAATATGAACTAGAGATATTATAGAATGTTCTGGGGTAAGGAGTAATTTGCACACTGTTGCCTTTCCAGCTTCAGTCACTCATTACCGATGCATTTGATGGTAATAGATTTCAGAAAATCAAAGAATACTTTGAACAGAAAGAGAGCCATTCCCCTCAAAAATACAGTCGTCTACTCTAACAAAAGCTCCATAGCTCCATCAATAAGGCAAGTATGTTTTGCTTTCTGGTGTGCCCAAAGTACCTGCGTTGAACTGCCGACGTGAGTGGTGACGCAGTGTGGTCTCCTGCCTAGGAGCTGGATGAGCATGCCTTTGGGCATATCTCCCTGCTGCTTACCTGTGTTCGGCAGTTCTTCATGGATGGTCCTGAAGAAGATGAGCCTTTACTAATTCAGCAGGGACTGATCCCAAAGATAAGTGTCACCTTGTCACTGCTTGAAGCTCTGGATAACCTGAAGGATTAGGGTGGGTTTAGTTTTGTTACATTATTCTGTCCCATGGAGACCAAATCAGAGAAGAAATCAGTATCCCCACTTTGCCACATCTGTATCCCCACTTTGCCACATCTGTATCCCCTCTTTGCCACATCTGTATCCCCTCTTTGCCACATCTGTATCCCTACTTTGCTACATCTGTATCCCCACTTTGCCACATCTGTATCCCCACTTTGCTACATCTGTATTCAACAAATATATGGTGGGGAGGGAGATGGAATGGTGACAAAAAATAGTTTTGACGGGGAGAGCTGGAGTGGTGACCAAGGTATTTTATTTTTAAAAAAGATTTTTTTTATTGCAAAGATTTACAGAGAGAAGGAAAGACAGAAAGATCTTCCATCCGATGGTTCACTCCCCAAGTGGCCATAATGACCAGAGCTAAGCTGATCCGAAGCCAGGAGCCAGGAACTTCTTCTGGGTCTCCCACGCAGGTGCAAGGTCCCAAGGCTTCGGGCTGTTCTGTACTGCTTTCCCAGGCCACAAGCAGGGAGCTAATGGGAAGTGGAGCAGTCAGGATACCACCCGGCACCCTTATGGGATCCTGGTGGTTGCAAGGCCAGGATGTAACCACTGAGCTATCACACTGTGCCTAACCGAGGTATTTTAAAGCATAGCTTCATGGGATAGTGGACAGTGCTTGCCACCTTCTGTAATGCCAAGCACGGGCACCAATTTGCTCGACTTCCAATCCAGCTACCTGCTAATGTGTTTGGGAAAAGCAGCAGAAGATGGCCCAAGTGCTTGGGCCACTGCACCCCATTGTGGGAAACCAGGATGCAGTTCTAGCTTTGCCAGCGCAGCAGCTTTCTGGGGGTGGGAGAGGGTGGAGAGAAGCAAGGAGAAGGAGCTATTTTCTCAGAGAGAGAGAGAGTTGTCCATGTGTGTGTGTGTGTGTGTCCCTGCTTCTGTTACTCTTTCAAATCTTTTTTTTTTTTTTTTTTAAGAACTGACCTCCCTCAGTTGAGGTCACTTCTTGAGGGGAGGTCCTGGGGTAAGTTGGATCACATTAACATAAAAGAGCATGGAATTTTAATCATGAATTTAAGGATGGAAAAAATATAGTTTCAGAAGACAGATGATTCAATTCTTTTGATTTTTCGACATCATCGCACCAAAAATGTTTCTCTGAGCTTTGAATTAAACATACCATTTTGTTTCCTTTAACGCACTAAAGGACTCAGTAATATTTTTTATAGACAGTGGATGATTTGGAACATAATTATGTTTCTTGCTGTTGGGATATCACTTGCATTTCTAAATTTTAATATTTATTGCAAAGGTGAGGAGGTTGCAGACCATTGTAGACTTTTGATTAGGATGGAGAGGGTTGGGTTTGGTGGGCAGTGGGATGGCTGAGAAAAACGTTCCTGCCTTCCCTCCTCTGTCCACAGGGGAAGAGGGTTGGAAGAGTAGAGAGAGAAGGTGTGCCACTCCTTGCCAGGCTACAGTGGTGCCAAGGGATGGAGATGGTTGTTGGTTGTTTCCTTAGGGACCCTGACGGGGGTGCAGGGGAGAGAGAATGTCCTGAGGGAGTTATTTCTCTTGGCTTCTTGCACCAGAGGTGAGAAATTCTAAGGTCTCTTGGCTGCCCGCATCTACCTCAGTGTGCCCACAGACTTAGGCATTCATGCATTTGGAAGGCAAAGTGCCAGAGGGGACACAGAGAAAGATGTTTCATCTGTTGATTGATACCACTACAGCCAGCGCTGGACCAGGGCAAAAGCAGGAGCTGGGAATCCCTGCTGGGTCTCCCAAGCAGGTGGCACTTGGTCCATCCTCTGCTGCTTTCCCAGGTGTAGTAACAGGGAGACAGGGGAAGCAGAACAGTTGGGATGCCAGCACCGCAGGTAGTGGCTTAACCCAGTGCACCACAGCTCTAGACCCCCAGGTGATTGAATCTAAAGTGAAGGTTTTTCTGATGTAAATGCAGGAAATGTCTCAGATCTTGCCTATGTTACAGTCACCAGTCACGTGGAGAGAGTTAACCATTGCCTGGGCTCTGTCACCAGCAATTTTGATTTCCTGGGTCTGGGATCAGGGAATTTTCAGATAGTGCCAGCTTTTCCCAGTTCCCATTGAGGCTTGTTTGTGATGTTCAGCAGGGTGCTTGATTCTGAAATGCAGTGTTCAAGGCTCTGTAAGGAGCTGTTTATCCAAACTCCTGCTCAGCAAGAGCCGTTTTCTCTTCTGACCTGTCTCATCAAAAAATGGTCTTCAGATGGCCTTTGCTTTATTGAGTAAATATATTCTAGGAAGGTGACAGAAGTTTTGTTTGTTTTTTCTGACTTACTGATATTGGATTTGCAGAGAGAAGGACAGCTGGAGACCCAGAAGCAGCTCCTGGTTTCCAAATGGCTCAGTTTCTGCTGTTGGGGCTATTTGGGGAATGAACCCACAGTTGGAAGATTCTTCTTTCTGTCTCTCCTTCTCTCCATGTCTGCCTTTTTAATAAAAATAAGTCTTTTTTTTAAAGTTTGTTATAAATTATTTCCATCCTAGCAACTTAATATGAAATCGAATATATATTTCTATGAAAAGCCAAACCTTGTTTTAGCCAGCTGTGTTTGACCTAAGAAAGGTAGCCAGGCCTGAGCCCATCGAGTGCCATCAGGGTGGCACTGGGTGGAGCCGTTCCCAGTTCTGCATCTCCGTTGACAGGTTGCTTTCTGCACGTTTCCCCCTGTGTTGGGAAGATCCGTTGAGCTCAGTCCTGTCTTGCCAGTCCCTTCTGGAGCTTTCTGGCATCCATCCTGGCTAAGTCTTTAATTCCTGCTGAGAACCTGAGAGCTTAGGAGGCTCCTGGATATTTCTGGCTTCATTATGAGTCTTCCGCATGGCAGATGTGAGAGCCAGGCCTACCTGGACATGTGCAGGGAAGAGGAGCTTTAGTCCCATTCTGGTCGCCTGAGAAAATCTCCTAGAGAATTTTCATTGACTAGGCTGCAATAACTCAGTCCTGTGTGGTTCCATCTGCCTTTTCTGTCTCGGCTACATAGTTTCCTGGTTTGAGAGGATGACAGGATTTCTGACCATGGAAGACCTGGTCTCAGATGTATCTCTGATCAGTGCGACAGAAGACTTCCTGGACACTGCTATGGTAAGGCTCTAGGGAACTTCACTGTGCATGCCCCCTTGAAAGTGGACAGGAATAGCAAAGCTTCATCCAGGTCTCTTCCACGGGTACAGGAGCCCAAGCACCTGGGCCATCCTTTGCTGCTTTCCCAGGCGCATTCACAGGGAGCTGAATCAGAAGTGGAGCAGCCAGGACTCAGAACAGCTACCATCCAGGAGGCCACTCTGTAGGTGGTGGGGGAGCATGCTACACCACAGTGCTGGCCCCTCGAGGTTATTTTCAAAGCCTGAATTTCTGTAAGATGTGCATTTCATTAAAAGACTTTATTATCAGAGTATCATTTAAAGAATAACTGTACATCAACACACATGTCCGTGTTAAAAGAAAAATGGCTTATTTACATATGTACAAATAGCCACTTGCTCATTGTATTCAGGAGGCTGAGGTTCACTTAAGCTTTCTCGAAAGTTCTTTAAGGGAACCCTCTGCCTATGAGGGCACCCTCTACTAACATGAACGTTACAGTTTAGAATGCTGCTTTAGAATAATAGCTGAAACCTTTCTTTTTATTAGGTTATTTCCAGATGCAGTAGAAAAGGTAAGTCTATTATTAGCTACCAATTGGCTACCTATTTTAATTAATATTACAATATAGAGACTATTGAAAGTGGGGTTAAATATATTTGAATTTATTGAGAAAGCATATGATAGTGTTGAAATACATTTTGTTGTGAAAACCTGTTTATTTGCCTGGTTGTGTTTGTAGTTGCTGCTGTCGCTAAATGGCTGCTAAGCTTTGTTCAAGTGAAAAACCAGGTTGGTCATTGCACACCAGCAGCATGGTCAGTGCTGTGGTTCCCACTGAGGCAGCACCGAGGATTGGTAGGTCCTGAGAGGATGGATTGGGAAGTTTGGCCGTCTCAGCTCTCCTGTTTCTGGGTAATCTCTTTGGCATGTGGCCACTGAAGTGCCATCTGCCACAAAGCCCTCCTCATGCCACCACAGTTACTCAAACCTAGAGGCAGACCAAGAGGAAAACCAGGCCAGTGTAGCGTTGCTGACTTGACCTGAATTTGCTTTGGCTGCTTTCCTCCTTAAAGAGTATAAAGGTAAGGATTCTAGAAAAGGAAACTGGGGACTAGGTGGTTGATTTTTTTTTTTCCAAAGTGGCTCACAGAAAAGACGATTTTGATACTTTCAGTTATTATGAACTCCAAGGTATATTTAAAACATTGGACCATTTCAGAAACTGGGGACCTCTTGCAACAGATACATTCTTTTTGTGTGATACACCTTTTTGATTTTCATGTTCAAGAGTGGTTATTGACGATGTCTGGTCACGGGGGATTTCAGACTTGTTACCAGCTGTGCTGTGTTTGTCAGAGGTCTTCACCATCTGTCAGTGGACTCCACATATCTTCAAGTTAATTTTTTTTGTGAACTTCATAAGTGATAATTGTGGTCTTTAAAAATTGGCAGAAAAAGTATTTTCCATTGTGTATTTGGACATTTGTAGCCCCAATATTCATGTAAAGAGACTTGGAGTGAGTGGACAGTTGGAGAATGAACCAACTGATGAGAGCACTTTCACACTGCTGCTATCTGCTTCTCTGTCAGACTAAACCCTTGCACAATCTTAATTTTTATTGTAATACACAAATGTAAGAAGCATATGGAAATAACAGGAAATTGTGGGGCCAGTGTAGTGGCTCAACACACTAACCCTTCACCTGCAAGCACCAAATTCCCATGCGGGCACTGTCCCAGCTGTTCCATTTCCTATTTAGCTCCTTATTTATGCCCTGGAAAAGCAACAGATGATGGCCCAAAGCCTTAGTATCCTGCACCTACATGAGAGACCTGGAAGAAGCTCTTGGCTCCGTATTGGATTAGCTCAGGCTCTTGTGGCCTTTTGGAAGGTAAACCAGTAGATGGAGAGACAGAGTGAAAGATCTTCCTTCTCTCTGTAAATCTGCCTTTCCAATGGAAAAAATATGTAAGTATATATTTAAAAGCCAGAAGCTAGGAGTTTCTTCTGGGTCTTCCATGTGGATGCAGAGTCCCAAGGCTTTGGGCCATTCTCTGCTGCTTTCCCTGGCCATAAGCAGAGAGCTGGATGGGAAGTGGAGTAGCCAGCACATGAACCAATGCGTATATGGGATGCTGGCAATTGGAGGTAGAGGATTAGGCAGTTGAGCCATAGCACTGGCCTCAAAATAAGTATTTTGGAAAAACAAAAGGAAACTAGGGAGAATCAAGATGGCAGAATAGGGTAAGGACATGTTTAAACAGAGAAATGTTAGCCGATGTTAAGCGGAGAGGACACATTCCAGGAAATAAGAGAAGGCAGAATGACAGCAGAGGAGCACCAGGAGAGTGACAGACACAGGAAAGCAGCATATACAACAGTGTGGTGTGGCAGTGACTGATACCCCAGCAGCACTCACCCAGTGGTGACCTGAACTGCACCTGCAGTGAGAACTCAACTGGCAACAAGGTGGGAAGGGGCGTTTCCCCAGAGCTCAGGAGGTGAACCCAAAGAACTGCCTGTCTGCTGATCTGTTGGATTTCATCAGGAGCAGAAACAGAGTGGCAGGTTCCAGACAGGCAGTGTGGGAACAACATGGACTTCAGGGCCTAGTCTGCCTGCTAGAGCCAAAGCAGGCAGCATTTTGTATAGGAAGGCAAAGGCTGTGATAGGACAGCACTGTGCATGCACTGAGCTGGGATGAACTCATTCTGGCTCAGTGAACTGCAAAAATGTGGCATCCTACAGGTTCCACCCAAGACAGGTCTGCTTAGAACTCAGTCCTGACTACCAGCAGATCAAGAACTCTAGTAGTGACACATCAGGCGCAAATCTGAACAGTGTGGAAAAACTTTACAACTGCAGTGACAACAGTGAGCTGTGCATGTGCAGAGCTGGGAGAGAACTCACTGAGCTCAGTGCATTGCACGGGTCCCACAGGAAAATAATACCAACTATGGCATATGGGTCAAAACAGGTCTGTGTGGCCCTCAGACCTAACAGCCAATAGGCTCCAGCAAGATTAGCACCACCATCAACCTAGCTATATAGGACACCTGGTGTCTCCCTAATCCTAGGACCTGCTCCAACCGGAAGTGGAAGAAAGGTTGTACAGACAACGATGCAGCCTCAGCAAAGTATCACAAAAGGTGGAGAGTGGTAAGCCAGGAGCTGGGGCTGTCTAGACCATGGTAGATGTCTAACATGAGAACCCAGAGTTGGAGCTTGGTGGAAAAAGTGGCCCAAGTAACTGCAAGCAAAGAAATGTGTGCCAACCACAATAAATAAAATCAAATTGCAGACCTGTGGGTGACAGAGTGTAAAAACCTGTCCCAAGGAAGCAGAAGTACAGTGACCAATAGCAAAAGAGGAGCCACAGTCACAATGAATATTACTGAATACTCTCCTGTAAAGGAACAAAACCCTTAGCCAACCTCAGAGTTCACTGAGGAAGATATCGAGAAAATGAGGAACACAAAATTCAAAACACTTGTTATGAAACTTCTTATCAACAACAAGAATCATGTAATACTTTAATAGTTTAAGGAATTTAAGGAATATGTCACACTGGAAATGAATCAAATGAAAGCTGATATATCAGAAATGAAAAATACAGTGGAGTGAATAAAAAGTACAGTGGAGAGTCTCCAAAATAGAATGAAGGAGGCAGAAGAAAGAATCTCAGAATTGGAAGATATTTCTTGTCACCAGAAGGAAACAAGCAAAAAGCTGGAAGCAGAGCTGGGTCAAGCTAAAAAAATATTTAAGAACTGAAAGACACTATTGAAAGGTCAAGTATAAGAGTTATGCGATTCCCAGAAGGTGCAGAAAGAGAAGTTGGGTTTAAAAATGTATTTAATGGGGCCCGGTGACACGGACTAGTGGCTAAAGTCCTCGCCTTGAAAGTCCCGGGATTCCATTTGGGCGCCGGTTCTAATTCTGGCAGCTCCACTTCCCATCCAGCTCCCTGCTTGTGGTCTGGGAAAGCAGTTGAGGATGGCCCAAGGCTTTTGGACCCTGCACCTGCATGGGAGGCCTGGAGGAGGTTCCTGGTTCCTGGCATCGGATCGGCATGCACTGGCCATTGTGGCGCACTTGGGGAGTGAAACATCGGACGGAAGATCTTCCTCTCTGTCTCTGCTCCTCTCTGTATATCTGACTTTGTAATTAAATAAATAAATCTTTAAAAAATGTATTTAATGAAGTAATCAGGGAAAATTTCCCTAATCTAGAGAAAGAATTGGGAAACAACATCCTGGAGGGACACAGAACTCCCAACAGGCTTGACCAAAAGTGATCTTAACCATGACACATGATAATCAAGCTCTCTTCAATCAAACATAAGGAAAAGACCCTTAAATGTGCACATGAACAAATCAACTGACATATAAAGGAATGCCAATTAAATTCACAGGAGACCTCTCACAGGAAACTCTGCAGGCCAGAAGAGAATGGAGTGACATATTCCAGATTCTAAAAGAAAAAAATAGTTAGCCCAGGATTACCCAGCAAAACTTTCTGTTGTCTTTGCAAATGAAATACAGTTCTTCCACAGTAAAAAGAATATACCTCTTTCAAAACTGCCCTACAAAGGGTACTTAAAGACGGTCTCTTGACAGAGAAGAGAAATCACACCCACCAAAATCAAAGGCAAATGTGAACATCTCAGTAAAATAACAACAGTAGACTAAATTAATGAACAACCCATTGCTAAAATGACAGAATCAAATTACCACCTATTCATATTAACCCTGAATGTGAATGGCTTAAACGCATCAATCGAACGTCATAGATTAGCAGACTGGATTATAGAAACAAAACCCATCTATTTGTTGCCTGCAGAAGACATATCACCAACAAAGATTAACAGAAACTATATCTCATGGATTTTGATTTTTTTTAAATTCCATCTCTTCAAAACACTTTTTCTTTCCCCTCATTAAATTCTTCAATGACTTATAGATCATACGATAGCATCATTTTGTTAAGGAATATTCTTGATTTTCTTTCTCTTCAACACATTGGTCATTCAGTAGCGTGTTATTTAACTTCATAGCATTGTAAATTTCTATTTCTTCCTGTTGATTTTGTATTGTGGCTTTTCATTTAAGCAGATGTATAGTAACTGTAATGGAGACTGTCTTATCCAGATGTGAGGATGCATTGCAGTATGCATCTCTACTTCCAAAGATGGACTCCCAATGAAACTGTTTACTGTATCTTGACAATAGGATGTGGGACTCTCTGCCATTGTCCATGCCCGCAATGATGGACATATGACTGTTTATGAGGAACTGTGCTATAGTAATAATATAGTAGAACTTGTGGGAGGAGGGAATTTGGGGAGGGAGTAAGGGAAGTCCTAGGGCCTATGGAACTGTATCAGAAAATGATAACAATAATAGTAGTAATGAGAAATGAAACTGTACAAGGAACTGTACATTCTTAGTTGGTGTAGAAATCAGAAATCAGTTTTGCTTTAGGTATGATGACAGGGAAGAGTCATACTGCTTGTTCCATTTTCCTTCATGGATATCTGCATGATTCATACATATGTGGCCTGGAACTTTTAAATTTATTTGAGTGGTAGAGTTACACACACCAGGGATGGGAGAGAGATCAATTGATTTTCCATGTCCCAAAATGACTGCAACAGCTATGTTTTGGCCAGGATAAAGTTGGGAGTCTGGGATTTCCTCCTGCTCCCCACATGGGCAGCAGGACCTCAAGCACTTGGACCAGCATCTGCTGTCTTCCTAGGTACATTAGCAGGGAGCTGGATCAGAGGCGAAAGAGCCGGGACTAGAACTGGCAAGCTGTTATGAATGCTGGTCTCACAAGGGACCACGTAACTCGCTGTACCAGTGCTCACCCAAGAGGTTTGTTGATTTGAAAGGCAGAGTGACACCTCTTCCATCTGCTGCTTCACTCCCCCATGGTCTCAACTGCCGGGGCTGTTAGCATGGAGCTGGACTGGAAGCAGAGTGGCTGGGATTCCAACGGGCATTCCAATATGGACCTGAGGTGCCAGGGCTTAACTCCTGTGCCACAACACCTGCTGGTAGTGGCTTTAACACAGACTTGATCTTGTCTCATGGCCAGACCTCATCATTCCATGGCTTTTGTAGATTTGCCTTTCCATGTCATTTGGGAGTCATTTCCTTGGTCATTGTTGGCATCTTATTTTTCCCCTGCCATTCTTTCCACTGCATCTGTGTTGCTGTTTTGTACTGAGCCTGCACCTGCAGAGTTTGCTGTGGCATTTCCTGCTTCTGTGTAAGCTGCTGCCTCATGTGCCAGCTCTGCTGCCATCCTCCTCCTCTTGCTTGTGCTGAATCTGTTGCAGCTTCTCTTCCTCCTGCTACAGCTGCTGTGCAGCGCTGTTTCTTTTACTGCTGCTGCCTCACCTGCTTTGGTCTCTGCTTTCCTGGTGCCTCTTCTGTGTTTTTTCCCCCTGCTGCTGTTGCCCCTACATTTGCAAGTTTCTCTTCCTCTCCTTCCTCCTCCTCCCCAGATAGGAGAGGCAGAGCTATCTGCCATCTGTTGATTCACTCCCAAAACTTCCAGGACAGCTGGGGCTTGGTTTCCCTGGAGGGCAACAGCAACTCAGTTACCCTGACTGCCTCCCACAGACTGCATGGCAAGGAGTTGAGACCAAGTGCTGTAGGACACGGACACCGTAACCACTAGCTCCCCTAATTCTTTTTGGCACACGTTTGATTCTTGTAAAATATGCTTTCAGGGAAAATGCAGATGTTGGATTCCTTCATCCTCAGTTTAGGATTCCTGGTGACAGAAAGGAGGATCAGCCATTCGCTTCAGCAGGAGGTGAGTTAAGAAACTAGACAACAAGTGCTCCAGCAGCTTCCAAGAAACTTACGCATGGGTCTCTGTTTTCTTTCTTTCCTGTGAATGCCTTCCCCAATTCTGAGAAGGCCGTGAGGACTTTGAACTTCATTTTGCAAGCTGTACCTCGGGAAGAGAGAAAAAGCCTCTCCTTGTCAGAAAGCATATGTCATCTTAAGTGGCTTTAGCCTCAAGTACATGTTGTTGTTAAGAGCAACTCTCTTGTGGTGGTGTTGGTTCAGCCTTTCTTCTCACGGATGAGTGCAATCATTCGTGGTTTCGGTGAAGGCTCAGTGCACCTGCCGTGTGTGCTAGATTACGCGGGAGGACCGAGGAAGAGGCAGACTGACTGTGTTGTTATTTCTTTATGGGTTGTTTGGATTTTTTTAATAGATTTTATTGTTATTGGAAAGCCGGATATACAGAGAGGAGGAGCGACAGAGAGGAAGATCTTCCATCCAATGATTTACTCCCCAAGTGAGCCACAACGGCCAGTGCGCACCGATCCGATGCCAGGAAACAGGAACTTCTTCTGGGTCTCCCACGCAGGTGCAGGGTCCAAAAGCCTTGGGCCGTCCTCGACTGCTTTCCCAGGCCACAAGCAGGGAGCTGGATGGAAAGTGGAGCTGCTGGGATTAGAACCAGCGCCCAAATGGGATCCCGGGACTTTCAAGGCGAGGACTTTAGCCGCTAGGCCACGCCGCCGGGCCCGGGTTGTTTGGATTTTACAAGGCAAGGTGAAATGCTTTATTAGACCATCCATGATTTTTTTCCTTTTGTGTATGTGAGCTCAATCAGTGACTGGGAAGAATGTTGACAGTGCAAGTCCTGGGGCCAGACTGCTTGGCTTCCAATCCTACCTTTGCCACTTCCGTGGGTGGAGTGCAGCTTGAACATTATCCTTTATGCTGCTTACCTATAGACTGGGGTTGGCAGTAACTTCCCAGTGAAGTTCTTGTGAAGGTCAAGTGAGACAGTCTTACAGTGGCCAGCGCGATGCTTTGCAGAGAGCATGGATTCTTAGGTTACCAGCTGTTCGCCACCCCAACAGGCCGTGGAGTTTGCATTGCTTTGAAGTGGTGGAATTTTGGGTGACCTCACTATGCCTGCATAGTCATTGCAACGTGAAATTTGGAAGGAAGGATGTCATGTGTGACTGCAGAAAGAGCAAATTTAACACAATATTGTGAAATGTGACTTTAAATGGCTGACAGTGGCAGTCCAACATTTATTGGCTGGGCAGCTGTTACTGGTGAGTTCACCATAGTGTACAGGTGGTGACCAATGATCATCAATGCATTGATGTCATGTTTAACCATGTCACTCATCATTTCTGCACTGGACTTCTCCTCAAAAACAAAACAAACAAAAACACCTTTTTTTTCATTTGACACAGTGAAATCACTGTCTTCAAGGTGTTTAGAGTTAATATTGATGTTCTGATATCTAATATGTTGAGATTGGAAGATCTCATGTTTTCTGATGTTTTCTCAATTTTCAAATCACAATCCTATGGTCATGCTGCCTTCTTATCTGTGTGTTCAGGAAAGTCTGGAATGTTCTGGACTTTCAGGCACAAGTGAGACCTGCAAGTGTAAAATGAAGTGGTGCTGTTTTAGGGCTGTTTGTTGAGTAGCAACAGATCAATCCACGTATGAGAAACTAGGCTATCACAAGATGTTGCAATAAATCTCTTCTTTAAAATGGGACTTACTGTAACATGGAAGAAAGATTAGTGTCACAGTTGTTAAACTTGACATGAAATTCTTGATTATATACAGGTACTTTAAAAGCTTGTGGAAAATGGAATTTAAAAATAGAATGTGTTTTGTTGTGAAAATCTGAAAATTCCATGCATGAATTTTCTAAGAGATTAATTTGCTTATTTGAAAGTTACACAGAAAGAAATACACACACACACACCTCTTCCATGCACTGATTTCTCTTCCCACATGGCCACAACAGCTAGGACTGGGCCAGGCTGAAGCCAAGAGCCAGAAGCTTCTTCCAGATCTCCCACATACATAGCAGGGGCCCAGGCACTTGTGGCATCTTCTGCTACTTTCCCCAGACGATCACTAGGGAGGTGGAGGTTAAGTGGAGCAACTGAGACATGAACAGGTGCCCATAAGGATGCTATACTGCCAGCAATGGTCTTTACCCACAGTACCACAGCACCGTTTCCACAGATTTTTGTAACAGGCACTTTTTTGCAAACTTAAAAAAAAATACATTTTTTGAGAGATTAATCAGTGTTCCATCTGCTAATTTATTCCCAAAGTTTGCAATGACCAGGGCTGGAATTTTGGTTTGCTACAAGAGTGGCAGGGGCCCAAGTCATTGGGTCACTTTCTGCTGCTCTGCTAGGCGCTTTAGCAGGAAGCTCGATTGGAAGTGGGGCAGCTAGGACTCAACCTGGTGTCACAGGTAGCAGCTTAACCTGCTGTGTCATAATGCCAGCTCTGCTTCTAGTGAACTTTTTAGACAACTTTCCATATGCAAGAATCTCTTTTTGCAGCCAAGTAAACCTACCCTTTAGTTCTGTTTTCCACCAACTTTTAGGAGTAACCTCATCCAGTGAGAGACTGTGTTCATTACAGTTTTGACATTACAGCCAGTGAGGGGAATTTGAAGTCATTTCAAACGTACAGGTTGATTTTAAAAATATTGTCAAAGCATTAATCAGAAAAAGATGGAAAATGGAGTAGATGAATCAACCACCTCAGCTTTATGCTTGCAGCGGAAAACCGGACAAGGGGAAAACCCTAAGACGGACTATGTCAATCAGTGGACTCTGCACCAGCCTCATCATACCTGGACTGTTGCTGATGATATGTTGGAGCTTCTAATTGATCGAGGTGACGCTCTGCTGGCTCTGCCTACAAACCTGAGAGGGCCTCCCTAAGAGGCCGTTGAGCTTGAACTGGACAAGTGGGATGCTGGACTCTGTATGGTGTAAACTTTTAATTAGGGAATCTCAACAGAACTTGAGCTGTGGTTATGCATCAAGGTGAAGGAATTCATGATGGGGGAAGGGTTTGGGGTGAAGGGGGGGGGATCCCAGTACCTATGAAATTGTGTCATGTAATGCAATGTAATTAATGAATAAATGAATATTAAAGAAAAAAATATTGTCAGCATGATACACTTGATGTAACTTTGCCACTTGATGTATCCGTCAGTAAATGTGCTTGATTTAAATGTTTCAGGAAAGACTTTGCAAGGACCATCATAATTGTGGGTGGTAAGAATGTAAATATTTACTATATTAAATATTGGGCCCTGGAGGGGATTTTCTAAGCATTTGGGTCCCAGGGAGAAGGAAGGATGAATCATGGTCAAACTCTGAAAAGAGTTATTGAGATTTGATTTTCAATTTATTTTGAGAGGTACAGACCGAACACTGTAAAGAATAATTAGGAATTGCATATTTATTCACCATGCAACTTTGTTAAATTTTAGTATGTTGGCACATCTACCGTAAATACTCTTTTTGAAAACAAATGGAGTCAAAATGAAGAAGAGTGCCCTGTGTCCTTGTTCCCAGGCCATTTCATTTCTCCTTGACTCACAGTTTCCATGTCTAAGCAACTGTTTCTAAATTTTCTATTTCCATAAGCACTGAAAATTTTATTTTTTAAATTTAAATTTTAAAAATTAGTTAAAAACACAATTTTAAAAAATGCTTGAGAGACAGAGACAGAGAGCTCCCATCCACCAGTATTCCTCAAGTGCCCACCTCAGCCAGAGCTGGGAAACAGAAGCCCAGTCTGGGTCTCCTGTGTGTGTGGCCGGGACCTCGTCCCTTGAACCATCACCTCCTGCCTCCCAGGGTTGCGTTAGTTGGAAGTTGGAATCAGGAACAGAGTTGGAATACAAACCAAAACACTGCAAATCAGATATGGGTATCCCAACAGTGACTTAACCAGGCCAGGTGCCTTGGCCCTTAATGTATATAAGTACCGTCCTATGGAAAGTATTTTGCTCTATGCAGTTTTAGAGTCCATTGTGAATATCATAAGTGACCTTAGAATTTTATTTTTTAAACAAATATTTTATGGCTATTTTGATGAACTTTCTTTGAATTAAAAAAAATATTTATTTTTTTTAATTTGAAAGGCAGATTTTGGGCCTGGTGCTATGGCCTAGTGGCTAAAGTCCTCGCCTTGAGCGCACTGGGATCCCATATGGTCATGGGTTCTAATCCCAGCAGCCCTGCTTCCCATCCAGCTCCCTGCTTGTGGCCTGGGAAAGCAGTCAAGGACGGCTTCTGCTAGAGACCCGGAAGAAGTTCCTGGCTCCTGGCTTCGGATCGGCACCGCACCGGCCGTTGCGGCTCACTTGGGGAGTGAATCATCGGATGGAAGATCTTCCTCTCTGTCTCTCCTCCTCTCTCTATATATCGGACTTTGCAATAAAAATAAATAAAAATTAAAAAACATAGATTTTTATAGAGGGAAGGAGAGACAGATCTTCCATCCAGTTGTTGCAACAGCTGGAGCTGAGCCGATCTTGAGTTAGGAGCCAGGAAGGACTTCCGGGTCTCCCACGTGGGTACAGGGTCCCAAGGATTGGGCCATCCTCCACTGCTTTTCCAGGCCATAAACAGGAAGCTGGATCGGAAGTGGAACAGCCAGGAAATGAATCAGTGCCCATGTGGGATGCCAGTGGCAGCAGGCAGAGGATTAGCCAGTGTTGCCATTGTGCCAGCCCTTTCCTTTAAAAATTTTAAATGTATCTAACATAAAACCACAAATATTATTCATTTATATGTTGTTGACATCTTTTAGATTTCTCTCCCAGGATTTGTCAGTTGCAGCTTGCCTGGGGGTCCCACCCCAGGATACGTTCTGCTGTTAGTTCGTGTGGCATGAAGCGACCAAGATGGGACTTGTCAGAGCAAGCACCATCTCTGGGACTCCTTTGTTGTGTCGTTTGTCCAGAGTGACCCATGTCTGCTGTGTGTTCATGCCCAGATTACGACCAGCAGGTTGCAGCTTCCGAAACCTTGTGTAGGTTGACAACTAGAACAGCGAGGGAGGAACTTGCCAAGCAGTGGTTTGAGGATAACGTCATTGCGGAAGCTTTCAGAGACATTAAGGATCGAGAATTTGAGATGGTGAGAGTTCTGCCCTTACAGTGAACAGTTGCGAAGTCTCCCCTGAGTTCTTGGCAATGAGTTGTGCTTAGGGAGGAATTTTTTCCTTCCATTTATATGATTTCACTGAAATTGTTAAACTCCCTGTTTTCCAAGGAAAGGGATCCATCAATACAAACAGGGATGGTACAGACTACAGACAAAGTGATTTTCATGGATCAAGCAAAAAATGTTTTGTTTTCAATGAGGAGAGCAATTGTAAATGGACATGTAGGGCCCAGTGCGGTAACCTAGTGGTTAAATCCTTGGCTTGAAAGCGCCGGGATCCCATATGGGCACTGGTTAGTGTCTCAGCTACTCCATTTCTCATCCAGCTTCCTGCTTCTGACCTGGGAAAGCAGTCAAGGATGATCCAAAGCCTTGGAACCCTGCCCCAATGTGGGAGACCTGAAGGAAACTCCTGGCTCTTGGTTTTTGATTGACTCAGCTCCGGCCATTGGGACCACTTGATGAGTGAATCAGTGGATGGAAAATCTTTCTCTCTGTCGCTTCTCTCGTGTATCTACCTTTCCAATAATAAATAAATAAATAAATAAAAATAGTAACAGTAAATGGACTTGTAGGGGGATGGGGAACTGGAGAAGTGGTGACAGGCTCCCATAGGTGGTGACAGGCTCCCATGGGTGGGGCTAGCTCTGGTGGCCAAGTCGTGTGGGGTGGTTGTGTTGAGCTATCCACCTACCATCTGCATGTAGAGGAAGGGTTATTTTCAGGGTCTTCTCTATACTTCTGGCTCACCTTGATTTTGCCTTTGAGTGGCACAGAAGTAGCTTATGGCTTTTGTGTGTATCTGTCTTCAGTCTCACATGGCTAAAACATCCTCTCCTCTTTAAAAAAAAAACAAAAAAAAAAACAAAAAACAAAACACCTAAAGCTGCTGCTTTTAGTATAAGGCAAAACCTTAGTAACAGCATCTAGGCTAAAAGTACCCTTTTGGGCAAAAGCTACACAGCCAGAGTTTTCTCCTTTTAAGATTTATTTATTTTTATTGGAAATACACGTCAGATTTTACAGAGAAGTGGAGAAACAGAATGATCTTCTGTCTGATGGCTCAGGCCCCAAGTGGCCACAGTGGCTGGAGTTGAGCCGATCCAAAGTCAGAAGCCTGGAGCTTCTTCCAGGTCTCCAGTGTGAATGCAGGTCTCGAGGCTTAGGGTCATCCTCCACTGCTTTTCAGGCCCCAGGCAGAGAGCTGGATGGGAGGAAAGTGGAGCATGTGGAACATGAACCAGCGCTCATATGGGATCCCTGTGCTGGGAAGGTCAAGTTTTAGCCATGGAGCCATCACTCTGGGCCTCAGGATTTTCTAACATCTAAATGTTTCTATTTTCTCAGGCTCTGAGCCCATTGCCAGGATTCCCTGTGGTCTAGGTGGAGATGTTGACGTCATGTCAGGGCTATCCCAAACTTGCCTTTGAGTTCCAGCTACCTGATTTAGAGAAATAAAAAGGTGCTGCACTCCCGTGGGCTTCTGGCATGAATTTCTTCTGTTTCACTGGCACATTTGCTGTCAAAGTGAAGAAAATACAGGATCCGTTAATTATCTAGCTTCTGAAATTGTCTCCCCTGGAGGCACCCAGCTCTTAGTTGGGCCACTCATCCTTGAAAGGCTCACCCTGCTGGGGTCTGGCAGGAAGTGGTGATTCTCTTGTTGCTTCTTCTGGCTCAGTGACATACAAATGTGCAAATAACTTCTGGAACTCCCAAGTATTCCTCAGTTGTCACCCTCACAGTCAGAGGAAGGGAATCTGCTTGTGGCCTGAGCCTCTTTCTCATGGCAAAGAATAGTTAACATGATCCCGAACCCTTATGATGTTACTGGATGTAGTTGGGCAGGAGCCCATACTGACCTGTATGTGCTGGTCAGGGTAGTATTAAATAAGATATATACATATATTTTTAATGAAAACATTTGACTTGTTTTGTAGGATAGTCGCTGTTTTCTCAATCTCCTGAATGACAGACTTGGTGACCAAAAGAGGTAAGACAGCTTCTTCAGCATGGTTCCCTTGCTTCTCGGTGTCCTGGCGATGTCAGCTGTGTTTACAGCTTGTCTGGGATCTGTGAGTGTCTTTCAAAATGAGCTCTGTTGGTCTTTCGCACACTTGTTTGGTTTGGGACATTTCTGATACAGTACTCTCCAGCAAGTCCGGAGATTTTTAAGAGGAGTGGTTGTTACACACATGAGCTCATCAGAGATAAGTGTGTTTCTTCTTCTTCTTTTTTAAAGATTTATTTTATTTTTATTACAAAGTCAGATATACTGAGAGGAGGAGAGATAGAGAGGAAGTGGAGCTGCCGGGATTAGAACCAGCGGCCATATGGGACCAAGGCGAGGACCTTAGCCACTAGGCCACACTGCCAAGCCCAACAGTTGAGTTTCTGGTGTGAACATATTTGCTAATTTCTTTCTTTGGGAATTCTGCCAAGTGCTTTGGTGGAGGTATAGAGAATCACTAAATGTAATTCAGAGTCTACCAGGTGGGAATTTAAAAACTGTTTATGCATCCCATTTGTACATTTGAACCCCCCACACTGTACCAAGAAACTCAACAGCATATCCTAGTTATAAATATTCTTGTGTCTGTGGGTTGTGGCTGGGATAATCCAAGTTTCACATTGTAACTGTGATGGTCTCTTCCAGGGTTAATTCATTTCCATGTATTGCCGCATTCGCCGATGGACATGAGGTAGGTTTGTCCTGCCTGGGGGTTGGGAGGGTGCTGGATGGTGAAACCCAGTTATGTTCAATTTTGCTGTCATTCTCAAGAGACTTTTTGAAAATAATACTAACATCTCCAAGTAGCTTCAACTCTGAGACCATGCCTGAGGGCTCCATGGTTACTCCTGACAAAAAGCGGGACTTGGGGGTGCATAATGTACCCGTGAAGCCAGCTGCTTGTTTCATTTTACCCTCCTCAAGGGAAAGATTATACAGGAAGCAAGAGGTGGTACCCTCGCCTCTTTCCTTCCAGTTGAACTTTCCTCTTCTTTCTCCAACAACAGGGGCCACACTCTTTCCTTTCTCTCTGTCTTCATAGAGTACAGGCTGTGCAAGTACAGACACCTGACAAAGGATGTGCCAGGACAGCTCAGGATGTTATGGGCACACGGACAGCACTTTCATCCTTCCTTTGCAAGATCAGATTCTTTTCACTCTCCTCTTTGGTTTCTAGACAAACACAGGGTCCTTCCTGTCACAGTGCTCATGAACCCATCATCTCAGTGTCAGGATGAGACCTGAGAGTTTGGTCCCTTGGCGCAGCCTTCAGGGTGTTCGCATGCACCGTGTCCTTGGTTTGGGTCCAGCATGCCTTCCTGGGACTGTAGACCCAGGCTTGCTGGCACATTCCTTCTGTCTAGAGCAGATTCTTGGAGTCTCAGTCCTGCACCCAAAGTCTGTCTATTTTATTTCCCCTTAGGTTACTGTGAGAATTCTGCTCTTTGTGGATTTTCTTTGCAATTTTCCAACAGCTTCTATCAGGGCCCTTGAACTTCACCTTATCCTAGCTTCTAGAACATGTATGGTGGGCTAATACCTTTGTCTAACTCTGTGGCTATTAAAAACTAGGCACCCATGGTGGTTCCCATGTCCAAGAAGTACTATCTTCTGGGAAAGTAGTGAGTCTGTAGTCTGTGTCCCATAGGTGGGCACAAAAGCTGTACATTGTCAGCCCTCTCTGTCTGCAGGCTGGCAGCCACGGGTTCAGCCCGCTGCAGATGAAGTGTTATAGGTTGTTGCTGATATGTCCTATATAGTTAGACATTGCAATGATGGTTGCATCTAGGTTGAGTGTGTACTGATTTTTGCCTCATCATTATTTTCTTAAAAATACAGTATTTACTTAGTGTTTACATTGTCATAGGAACTATAAATAATCTAGAGATGGCTTAAAGTATGCTAGAAGGTTATATAACTAAATAGTTATGTAGTTTATATATATATTATATATATATATATAGTTTGTTTATTTTAAAGCTGCATTGAGAAATGGACTGAGATAGATCTTCATAAGCAGATTCACTTTCCAGATGGCCTCAGGGGCCTCAGTGGCTAGAGTTGGGCAAGGCTGAAGTCAGGGGAGGAGAGAGCTCTCCCATTTGGATGGGTCACCCGCTGCTACTTTCCCCATACCATTAGAAGGGAGCTGGGTCAGAAGTGGAGTAGCCAGGACAAACCGATGCCCATGTGGATGGCAGCATCACAGACGGTAGCTTTGCCCACTGTGCCACAATGACAATTCCAAGTGCCGTTTTATTTAAGGAACTTCAATGTCCGCAGATTTCAGGTTCTGAAGGGACATCAGAACCAATCCCTGGGGGCTATCGAAGGGCAGCTGTTAAATGCTTCTTGAGGTTTGTCTGGGAGGCAGTAGAGACACTGTATTAGTGCTGGGTATGGAGAAGTACCGCGGGACCTTGGGAGGCAGAGGCCGAGATGGTGACTGTTTCTATATCATCGTAATCTCTGAATCATCATCAGAACCAAGTGGTGGGCATGCAGGCAGCATGGCTCAGCTAAAGTCCCTGAGCCTCAGGAGTGAGGTTGTAATGATGGATGGAAACCCGATGTACTGAATACATCTGCTCTTCAACAAAATCTGCAAGAAGCCAAATCTTACCTCAAGTGAAAATAATTGCCAGACCAGCAGTAGATCCTCTTCTAGGCGTAAAGTGATGTGCTGCAGGCTGCTGTCCACATCTTCTTTTTGAAAGGAAGTTTCCTGTATTTGAAAGGCACAGAGAGGGAGACACCTGCTGTCCCCTTCCACCCCACACACATACTCTCTGTGTCTCATCTGCTGATTCACTTCCCAAATGGCCACAACAGCCAGGGCTGGGTCAGGCTACAGTCAGAAGTTGGCAGTTCCATCCTGGTCTCCCATGTAGTTAACAGGGGCCCAGGCCCTAGGTTTTTGTCTGCTTTCAACAGCAGGAAGCTGGATTGGAAGTGGAGCAGTCAAGCACTCTGATTGGGATGCTTGGGTCCCAATCAGAGATTTATCTTGTTTTTACACAAGTTTTTACACAAGTTTTTCCAAGTGCAAGACAGAGTCCAGGATGGGGTCTTAGGGACCCCATTTGTTATCACCTTCATGGCAAGACCCGAAAGCACCAGTAAACTGCCACATGTTGTTGTGGGTGCCTGAGGCAGAGCCCTGGAACTCATGGAGGAGATATGGAGATACTGTCAGTTGACAAAGAATCCACAGCAGAAAGAGGAGCAAAAGACATCAGCTGCTGTGACTCGAAAGGGAATGTCCACCTGGCCGCAGAGACACCCCTTAGGGGAGAGAGCAACTAGGAGAGCCCCTGAGAGCCCCAGCAATCCTAGCTAGGGGAGGGATCTGCAGTCACACAGACACCAAGTCCTGCCAGCAGAGCCACATGGGACCTCTGCCCTAGAGGAGGAACTGCATCTCCCTCTGCTCTTGAGACACATTTTTGTATTATCTTGTAGAAAGGCATCACTAACAGAGTTCTTGCCACTCTAGGAGGATAAAGGCCCTGGCAAATCCTTGAGCCTGGGCTGCACAGACATCCCAGTAAAATAGCACAAACGGTGATCCCCTAGACTCCAGCCCCCAAAGTGTGCTGTGCTACCAGGGACATGTGTCTAAGAACAACAGGGGGATGAACTCCCAAGACTTTAGAGGTAAGACCACCTGCCCAAGCAGAACGGGGGCCCATTCCACCTCCACACTCTCCTTCCCCCTGTGGTGGCACATGGCACTGTGGGGAAGTCTGCTTTTCCATTGAACTTGGGGCACGTACTACTGTGACTGTTCTCTACCCTCCAGCGCTTTGATTGGTACAAAGAGCCATACAGTCCTTGAGGACTCTTGGCCAACCCTCCTGCAACCCCAGGCCACCACTGGGGCCTACCTACCTGCTGGAACTGACGTGAGAACCCCATAGCCCTGTAGCCATTGATGACAGTGGAAGGAGTTAGGGGAAACCATACCTCAGCATCCAGCTGGAACTGAAAAGTCAATCAACTGGTACCCAATGATGCATCTGCAGGAAGCAGATTACCTTTAGTAATCAAAGAGACAGGCAAGATGGCAGAATAGGGTAAGAACATGTTTAAACAGATGGAGAATCAGTAGCCAGGGTAAAGAAGATAGGCCACAATCCCGGGTAATAGGAGAGGACAGGCCAATGGCAGAGAGGCACCTGGAGATCCATGGACATGGAGAAGCAGCAGAGACGATGGAGCAGTGGTTGGCACCAGTGATTGAAGCTCCACTGGTGGCCAGTTGGAAGGCAAGTTCACCAGGAACTCAAGAGAACTCAGGCATAAAACTATCCATCCTGCTGATTTGCTTGATCCGACCACAAGCAGAAGCAGAGTGACAGAGCCCAGGCAAGAAGGTACAGGAACAGGGTCGCTTTCATGGCTCAGACACGTACCAGAGCCACATGGAGTATGATTTTGTGTTCTGAGGAAAAGGCTGTGGGGTGGAGGAACAACAGCTGTGCAGTTGCTGAGCCAGGAGGGAATTCACTCTGCACTCAACACATTGCACTGGTCCCTCGGGAAAATGGTACCAACTTGGCATCCTACAGGTTCTACTCAAGATAAGTCAAGGTGGCCTCCAGGCCCAATAGCCAGGAGGCCCAGAACTCTCATCAGGTGCCATTTTGTGTACTAAGGTAAAGGTTGTGGGGCAGAAGGAACTGTAGTGAGCTGCACAGGCACACAGCCGGGAAAGAACTCACTTCTGGCTCAGTGCATTGCGCTGGTATCACAGAGAAAATTGCACCAACTTTGCTTCTTACAGGTTCCAACCAAAATAGGTCCAGGTGGCCCTCAGACCAACAGCTTCCAGCAAGACTAGCATCCAGTGATGTAGGACAGCTGGTGTCTCCCTAATGCCAGGCATTGCTTGAGCCAGGAGTGGGAGAAAGATTATACAGGATATGGCAAATGGTGCAGCCACAGCACAGGATCACATGGGGTTGAAAGTGGTGAGCCAGGAGTTGGGACCATGGAGACCATGGCAAAAGCCTAAAACAAGAGTCCAGGACCGATACTTGCTGTAGAGAGTGGCACAAGTGACTGCAAACAAAGAACCAAATACCAAACTCAATTAGTAAACTCCATCTGTAGTTCAGTGGGCTACACAGTTTAGAAACGGGCCCTAAGGAGAGGAATCTTCCATCCAGAATAGCAATGACCAAGAGCGAAAGAGGAGACAGACACAGTGAATATTACTGCTGCTTCCCCTGCAAAGGAGCAAAAGCCTTTGTTGATCTCAGAGTTAACTGAGGAATACATCAAAAAAATGGGGGATAAAGAATTTTAAAAACTTGTTATGAAGCTTCTTAATGAGAAGCACATACAGGAGTTGAATGAATTTAAGAACTATAGGTCACACAGGAAATAGCAATACTGAGACAAAGTCAAGCCGAATTATTTGAAATGAACACGATGGAGCAAGTTAGAAATTCAGTGGAAAGCCTCAGTGATAGAATGAACAAGTCAGAAGAAAGTATCTCAGATTTGGAAAACATTTCCTCCAAAATGGGGAAATACTTGAAAAGCTGGAAGAGGAGCTGAGTCAAGCTAAGGAAAGTATTCAAGAATTAGGTGGCACTATTAAATGACCGAATATAAGACATATGGGAGTTCCAGAAGGCACAAAAAGAGAGGCTGCATTTAAAAATATATTCAATAAAATAAGGGAAAAATTCCCTAATTTGGAGAAAGAATTGGGAAACAACATTCAGAAGAACAGAATTCCCAGGGGGTTGACAAAAAGCAATCTTTGCCATGACACATGATAATCAAGCTTTCTTCAGTTGAACACAGGGAAAAGATACTTAAATATGCATGTGAAAAAGATAGTAACATTAAAAGGATCATCAATCAGACTTCCTGCTGACCTCTCAAACTCTACAGGCCAGAAGAGAGTGAAGTGACATATTCCAGATTTTAAAGGGGATGAATTATCAACCCAGAATAACTTATCCAGCAAAGTTTTCCTTTGTCTTTGAAATCAAGTTAAATTCTTCCACAGTAAAGAAAAGCTCAAAGAATTTCCCTCTTTCAGACCTGCCCTACAAATGATGCTTAAAGATGTTCTCTTTATAGAGAAAAGGAATAACACCTACCAAAACCAAAGGCAAATGTGAAGAACATCCCAGTAAAATAACAACAGAAGAGTAAATCAAATAATGAACAACTGTTGCTGAAATGACAGGATTGAGTTACCACCCATTCATATTAACTCTGCATGTAAATGGCTTAAACCCAACAATCAAATGTCATAGATTAGTAGACTGGATTAAAAAAACAAAATCCATCTATTTGTTCCCTACAGGAGAAACATCTCACTAAAAAAGGCAGAAACAAAGTGAAAGAAAAAGATATTCCAGGTAATGGAAAAAAGAGTTGATGTAGCAATTTTTCTTCATTTTTTTTAAGATTTATTTTCACTGGAAAGGCATATTTACAGAGAGAAGGAGAGACAGAAAGATGTTCCATCTGCTGATTCACTCTCTAAGTGGCCACAATGGTCAGAGCTGCACTAATCTGAAGCCAGGAACCAGGAGCTTCTTCCAGGTCTCCCAATAGGGTGCAGGCTCCCCAGGCTTTGGGCCATCCTCAACTACTTCCTCAGGCCACAACCAGGGATCTTGATGGGAAGTGGGGCTGCCTGGATGTGAACCAGTGCCATTATGGGATCCCAGTATGTGCAAGGTGAGGGCATTAGACACTAGACTACCATGCCAGGCCCTGTTGTAGGCATCCTTATGTTAGATAAGATAAACTTTGACGTGAAAAAATAACCAAAGAGATGAGAGAAAGGACACCACATAGTGATCAGAGATTGTGTTTTCAGCAGGAAGAGATCACCTTACTTGTTTCTTAGCATGTTTTTATTTTCAACTCTAATTTGACTTGGTTTTTCTCTCTTACTTTTCTTTGCTAGTCTGGCTTAGAATTTGTTTTGCTCATCTTCTTAAAAAGTGGGTCTTTCTTGTTGCTATTTGTTGTTTTTTAGTTTTAATTCCGTTATTTTTGCTGTGATTATCATTTCATGCTTTTCACTTTTTCTCATTAAGTCCTTGAGATGCATTATTAGATCATTTATTTGAGATGCTTCTGTTTTTTTGTAAGCACCTGATGTTATACGTATCTTAGTACTGTTTTTGCTACATCTCATGGGTTTTGATTTTTTTGTTTTCATTTCTTCAAGTTTTTTTTTCCTTAGTAATTTTCTCAGTGACACATAGGGCATACAGTAACATTATTTGCTTCAAAAGATTTTTGATTTTTGTTTCTTCAGTGACACATTGGACATTCAGTATCACGTTATTTAACTCCATGTTGTAAATTTTCTGTTTTTCTTCCTGTTGATTTTGTTTTGTGGCATTGCATTTAAGGGGATGTACAGTAACTGTGTAATGGAGGTTATGATACATAGATGTGAAGATACAATGCAGTGTGCATCTCTACTTCCAAACCAAAGACGGACTTCCATTGAAATTGTGTTATATATGTATATACGAAACGGATATATATGCATATATATATGCAACAGGATGCTGGACTCTTTGTCATTGCCCATACCTACAATGTCGGGATATGCTTAAATGGTGGAATGATGGACTTATGACTGTTTATGAAGGACTGTACTATTGTAATAATATAAGAGAAATCGGTGGGGCCAAAGGGCTTTAAGGAGAGGGAACATGAAATTTCAGAGTCTGTGGAACTGCATCATAAAATAATCATTTAAAAAATATGAAAAAAGCCAAAGAGACACTGGATTCATCAGATATGCAAGTATCAACAGAGGGGTGAAGGAGAGAATGATGCGTCCGCTGGCGCATGGTAATGTTCTAGTAGTGTCAGACGCCAAAGAAAAGGAGGTTGAGGGAATAAATATTTGATTCAAAACTTTCAGGAGAGTGACTATAGGGATAGTCAGAGGTTCAAGAGGTACAGAGAGTTTACTGAAATGAGGCGGACAATGCAGGGTATGAATGAGATTTCACAAAAAGATGTTTGAAAAGGAACCAGACTAAAATCTGGGACATAGAGATCTCAATAAAGTAATGAAAGCCTGAACAACAGACTGGATCAAGCAGAGGAAGAATGCCAAAGGTCTTATTTCAGGCAAAATGACTTTAGTAAGACAAAAGTGTGATTAAGAACTGATTTAGTAGTGGTATATGAGAACGGCTAAAAAATGTAAAACAATTGCAGCAGTTGCTTCATTATTCTTCCTAATCAGCAGACAGAAAAACATGGCAGAAACCTACAAGGTTGTGCTTTGGTGGAAAAATTACATTTGGCGATAGCCTCATTTGGTAAACTTGTCCATCTGGACATGTTTCTTGTTTGGATAAAGTAACTGAGGGGCCTGGCATTGTGGTGCAGCATCAAGCCACTGAGTAACCCTAACCCTGCAACACTGTCCTTTTGTGGCAGTGCCGGTGTGCGTTCTGGCTGTCCTGGTTCTGTCCAGCTCCCTGTGGATGTGTCTGGGAAAGCAGCGGGAGGTAGCCTGAGTATGTGGCCCTTGCCATCCGTGTAGAAGGCTCAGAAGGAGTTCTAGGCTCTTGGCTTGGCTTCTGCTTGCTTTCGCCCTGAACATGGTAGTCATTTAACCAGCAGATGGAAAATCGTTCAAAGAAATAGAAATAAAGTCTTTAAAAAATTTATTTACATCTGTATTTGAATCATTTCCTGGAGTTGTACAGTATTTTTGTTTTAGTCTTTTTTAACACTGTTGTGGTTACATGTATTTTCATAAATCAGGCGCACATTAAATTGACTTAATAATACCTCAGACTGTTTATAAAAGAATTTAAGGATTACAGCAATCTCAAGGTGTTTTTTTTATTATTATTATTTACTACAAAGTGTATCTCACTGGTTTAGCTGTTCTTTGGCCTTGGAACTTACAGTAAAGATATATTTAAAATAATGAAAAAATATGAAATAGGCTTCTAATTAGATAACCTTTGCTAAAAACTACTGTCAGCAAAACTATAATGATAACTCTTGCGTTTATTCAGACAATAAATTATGTAAACCAGTGTTTCATTATAAATAAAATTACAAGATGGAGTCTTTCGGCACACTTAAATGTTCATGAGATATGTTAAGATAGCAATTTTTCTTGGAACTAGGTACAGAAAATTGTTATCTTTCCATTTTGCATAAATGAGTTAAGTAATTAAGGCAAGTTGCATAATGTTAGGATAGTATTATTTTAGGAAAAGTTTAAATTCTTTAATGGGTTAGATTTTACATGATCATTTAATGTGGATATTCTGTTCAATTCATGCTGAAATTCTCTTTCAGATGAGAAAACCTGCAGATGAAAAAATAGAGAAATTTTGGATTGATTTCAAACTCGGAAGTCAGAGTGTGACATTTAATATAAACAATGTGGAGGTAATGATGTTCATTTCCCTGTGAGATCCGAATGCTTCTGGATTGTTCTCTGTATGTGTCATGTGCTTGTGAATTTCACAAATTTATTTTCCTTCTAAGAGTACTCTGTGGGATCCAGTAAGATTGTTCAAGGAAGCAGTGGTCCATTTCTGCGTAACAGGTAAGATGATAATTGTTCATGCCACATCTACTTTTGTTTATGTTTTCTGTGTGCAGTTCTGTCAGTAAAAAGCTGGGTTAGTTCTAAAGAAGATTGTGTGCGTGCCTTGAGAAAGAGGCAAGGTGCCTAGTAAGGAGGGGGGATTATAGATGTGTGGACCACTTTTTGGGGCTTCCCTTCTATTTCACTGGTCTATGTGTCAGTTGTGTGTCTTCAAGTATGGTGTTGTGATGCCTCTGGGTTGGTTTTTATTGTTGAACATTTCTTTAATTGTTTGGGATCTTTTGTGTTTTCATAGGAGTTTCTGGGCTACTGTATTGTTCCAGATCTGAGAAGAATGCCCTTTGCATTTTTATTGGGATCGCAAATTGTTTTGGGTGGAGTGAGCATTTTGATGATATTCTGACAAATCCCTAAACATGGGGAGGATTTTTCCATTTTTTGCATGTGTGTTTTTCTATTCCTTTCATTAACATTTAAAAATTTTTCATTATAGAGATCTTTTGTATCCTTGGTTAAATATATCCCAAGGTATTTGTTTATTTTATTTATTGTTTGGCAGCTCTTGGGAATGGGGCTGATCTTAAGAGTTCGTTCTCAACCATGGTTGGTGTGTAAGAATGGAATTAGTTTGGTTTGGTGTCCTGACACTTTGCCAAAGTCTCTTGAGTTGCAACAGTCTTAGGATCTTTGGTTCCCCTATATAAAGAACCATGTCACCTGCAAACAGGGATGATTCAGCTTCCTTCTCTCCAATTTGTATCCTTTTGATTTCTTTTTCTTGTCTAGTAGCTCTAGATAGAGTTTCCAGGTTCGTGTGGAATAGCAATGGGGAGCGTGGGCGACCGTGTCTGGTTCTGGATCCTAGTGGGAATGCTTCTACTTTTCTCCATTCAATATAATACTGGCTGTGAGATTTGCCTATGTTGCCTTCATTGTTTATAAGTGTGTTCCTTTTATATACAATATTTTGGGGGAATTTTTCATCATGAAAGTATGTTTTATTTTTCATTCATTTATTTAAAAGGGTTAGAGAGAGAAAGAAAGAGAACTTCCATCTGTTGATTTACTCCCTAACTGGGAACAGAGATTGAGGCTGGGCCAGTCTGAAACCAAGAGCCAGGAGTTTTCTCTATGTGTCCCTTGTGGATGCAGGGGTCCAAAGATTCCACTGTTTTCCCAAACGCATAACCAGGAAGCTGGATCAGAAGTGGAACAGCCAGAAGCCTCTACAGGATGCTGGTGCTGCAGGCAGCGGCTAAACCCACTACGCCACAATCCTGTCCCCAAAAGGATGTTATACTTTACCAAATGCTTTCTCTCTATTCATTTAAATAATCATGTGGCTTTTTATCATTTTGTTGGTGTGATATGTCATTTTCATTGATTTGCATATGTTGAAAACTTTCCCTGCATCTTTGGGATAAATGCTGCTTGGTCTGAATGGATGATTTTTAAAATTTAATTTATGGAGAATCAAGATGGCCGAATAGGGTAAGGACATGTTTAAACAGACGGAGAACTGTTAGCCAGTGTGGAGTAGAGAGGGCACATTCCAGGACATAGGAGAGAACAGAACAATAGCAGAGGGGTACCTGGAGACTGACAGGCACAGGAAAGCAGGAGCAGGGGACACAATGGTGTGGTGTTGCAGTGACTGATACCCCAATGGCAATCAGCCAGCAGCAGTCTTAACTCCACTGGTAGCTGGAACTCTGCCAGCAACAGGTGGGAAGGGGCATTCGCCCAGAGCTCAGGACATGAACCCAGACAAAGAACTGCCTATCCTGCTGCTCTGTTTCTTTTGACCAGTAGCAGAGACAGAGCAGCAGGTCCCAGATGGGCAGTGTGGGAAAAGGGTAGATTTCCATAGCCCAGTCTGCCACCTAGAGCCAAATCAGGTGCCATTTTGTATAGGGAGGCAAAGGTTATGATAGGACAGCACTGCACATGTATGGGTTTGGGACTGAACTCATTTCTGGCTCAGTGAACTGCCTCCTGGCACCTTGTCATGGAACATGGTGATTCTAGCTGTGCCCTAGCCATGCCTACGCAGGCATCATTAGCGGTGTGCAGGTGTCACTGGTGGTGTGCAGCCAGCAGCTACCTGTTCTTTCTCCTCACTGTGCCAAGGAGTCTGTTCATTCTACTTTCCACCAAGAATTTCTTTCAAGCAGTCCACTGGGACCATCATTCTTTCTTTGTTTTGCGGTATCTAGTAGATTCTGCCTCTTTGTCTTGTATCTCCAAGTATTCATGTCAAATAAAAACTGTTGTTAATTTGTTTAACCAGTTCCAGCCAAAATATCGTATATCAAAATGATTGAGATGGTGTGCCCTTTCTGGTCCCAATTAATCCCAGTCTGCTGTCTGAGATACTCTTGCTGCATCCCCACCTTACTGGTTGTGTTTTGGTCTTCCACTGCGATGGACAGGGTCGATCTAGACCTGTATGCTTCTGTTGGCTTCCTCTCCAGTTTCCTCAGTTTGTGGCTGTGCAGGCTCTCTGCTGCACTTCACTCGCTTCTTTCTTGTGGGCCACCTCTAATGTGCGCTTACTGCAGTTCAGCAAAGAGCTGTCATCTAATTCAGAGGCTGAAGTCTAACAGCAGGCTTCTCTCAACTCTGGCTCCATTCTTATCTGTAAGAGGAACCTAAGAGTAGGCGTTTGTCTTGGTGGTTAGGAAATCCATGTCCTGCACTGGCGTGCTCGGGTGCCCAGCCCAACTGGTTTGTGCTGATCTGGAGCCTGGAGCACAGTGGTGGTAGTTCGTGTGCTGGTTCCTGGCTTCTGCCCTTGGCCTCAAGCCAGGGCTGTGATGAGTTTTTGGAGAGAGAAACAATGATTGGGAGCAATGTTTCTGTGTCTTTCTGTGACTCTGCCTCTTAAATAATTTTCTTAAAAGAAAAGAGTATGTTGAAATGGAGGTGAATTATTACTGTTTGGATATTGGGAAAGCTGAATTTCAATGTGAATTTTAGCAGCAACTAAGATTTCAAAGAGATATTGAATGGATATTGTGTTTAGTGGACTCGAAAGTAAAATGTTTGTTGCAGATGATCCCCCTATAAAAACAAAGAGCTCCTTAAAAAGTTGATTGGCTTGCAGAAGGCAGAACCTGCCTCCATTTCCTTGTTGCTGCACTATGCTGGTTCATGGTTTTCCAAGGTCAGCCCCACAAACGTGTATGACAAGTGTGTGCATAAATATACATGCGTATTTAGTAAAGCAGTATCAGAAACCTGTTATAATATGATTTATTTTCATCTTATTTTCATGGAAAGATCTGGTTTACAAATACCCCCCCGAGGTCATTTAAAACGATGACATTTGAAAATAAAACCTGTCTCTGTGTTGACACTCATTATTGCCCCTTTTCATTGCCAGAAACGGAGATGATGAAGATACTCCTCATCCGCCTGCAGCAGCCTATTGTCATCAGCAGGGAAGAGGTGATGAAGGTAGAAATCCACTTTGATATACAGCTTGCCATCGCACAGGCAGCCACTCGAGCACTGGGACAGGACAAACAGGACCAGGATTAATTCTCGCTGATGATTCAAAACTCTTTTCCCAGCTCTTTCATTTCCTCATTGGCATTGGAGGATGTGAACGTTGGCTGAAAAAGCCATGGTCTCCTGAGTGTCCCTTGAAGAGTCAAGTGTCCTAATCCCATTTCTCCCTTTTTGTGTGTCAGTGTCTCCATGGTGTGGAACACTGACCCTCTCTGTGTGCCTCCAAATAATCTACTCCATTTACTGTGCACCATGGGAAACTTGACTGGGATGACATCACCTCCTGACCATTTCTTCCTGGGGTCCCAAGGACATTCCTGGTGGGCTTCTGGCACTGTTCTCTCTCTCTCTCTCTATCTCTCTTCTCTCCCTCTCTCCCTCCCTCTCTTCCCCCCTCTTTCTCTCTCACCTTCCTGTTCACAGAGTGAATTGGGAAGATTCTGATCTCTTACACTTGCAAAGGTCTGGTCCCCCCTCACTGGACTTGGAGGAGGGCAGAATTGGAACCAGTTCAGTGAACCAGCTCGCTGAAAACCCTTTAAGACACTAACCTCTTCTCCAGGAGCACAGAGCTGTATCCCAAGCTATGCATTTTCCTGGATGCTTTTTCAAAGGCTGCTACTCTAAAACTTGTTACTTATTTGTATTTATTTGAAGGAGAGCAAAAGAGACCTTCACTCACTGCAATACCCAAAGTTGGGCTGTCCTGAAGCCTGTTGTCTGGAAGTCAATTCAGGTCCCATGCATGGTGGCAAGGGCCTACATAGTTGAGCTGTGTGACTGTTTTCCTAGAGAGTGCATTGGCAGGATGCTGGATTGGAAATGGAGCACCAGGGCAGGCTTCTGCTTTTAAAGTCACATGGCTTCTGGCTTATGTTTCAGGTGTTGCCTGATCAGATGCAAACTTCCTGGGAACTTTCTACTAACTTTGAGAAGGAAGTCACCATGGCTATGATTCCTAATAGCCATGAGAGAGAGAGAGGTATTTTTGGAAAATGGCAAAATTCTGGCTCTGAAAAGTGATGACAAAAATCAAACTTGGAAGAAGTCCCAGAAAACCTAGCATCATGTGAGATTGTTTGAGTATGAGTGTATCACTGGAGAAGGAAGAGTTTGTCAGAGTCTGGAATTACTATTCAGTTCAGAGTTGCTTGTCCCGCAAAAATGGCAAAGCAGTGCAGATGCTGGGATGGCAGGGAGCAGGAGATGGGAGCATTTGGTCAGTCTTGTCTTCCCTTGAGGCCAGTGCAGCAATAGACTAGACCAGATACATTTTTTAAAAGCTTATTTATTTATTTATTTTAAAAGATTTTATTATTATTGGAAAGCCAGAGGAGGAGAGACAAAGAGGAAGATCTTCCATCCAATGTTTCACTCCCCAAGTGAGCCGCAACAGGCCGGTATGCGCCAATCCGAAGCCGGGACCAGGAACCTCTTCCTATCTCCCACGCGGGTGCAGGGTCCCAAAGCTTTTGGGCCGTCCTCTCCTGCTTTCCCAGGCCATAAGCAGGGAGCTGGATGGGAAGTGGAGCTGCCAGGATTAGAACCGGCGCCCATATGGGATCTTGGGGCTTTCAAGGCGAGGACTTTAGCCACTAGGCTACGCCGCTGGGCCCAAAAGCTTATTTATTTTTAAATTCAATGGCAGATTTTACGCAGATAGAGAAATATCTTCCATCTGCTGGTCCATTCTCCAGATGGCCATGATGGCTGTAGCTGAGCCCTTCAGCAGCCAGGAGCTTCTTCCGGGTCTCTCATGTGGTTGCAGGCTCCCAAAGACGAGGGCCATCCTCTGCTGCTTTTCCAGGCCACAAGCAGGGAACTGGATGGGAAATGGAGCAGGCAGGACACAAACTGGCATCATTTGGGATGCTGGGCCTGCAAAATGGATGATTAGCCAATTGAGCTATCGTGTTGGCCCCTATGTGACTTTTAAAAAATATGTTTATTTCTTTTGGAAGACAGAATTATGGAAAGGGTGAGATAGAGATTGTCCATCTGCTGGTTTGCTTCGCCATTGGCCACAAGGGAATGATGGACCAGACTAAAGCCAGGACCTTCATGTGGGTCTCCCTTGTGGGTAGCCAGGACTCAAGCACTGGGGCTATCTCCCACTGCTTTCCCCAGGCCATTAGCAGGGAACTGATTTGGCAGTGCTGCAGTCAGGACAGGAACCAGCACCCACGTGGGATGCCAGTAGTGTAGTCTGAGGCTTACTCACTGTGCCACAAACCTGGCCCTGTTTTTTTCTTAATGTGTACAGAACAGACAGAAGAATCCACCAACCTGGTGCAAGTCATGAGCCCGGAAGATGACCAGTGCCTAACAGTTCTCATCAGTGATCATTCCCAGCTTCCTGTGAGTATGGGGGCCCTGGGAGCCAGGCTGGGACCCGGGTCTACTGGGACATTGGCAGGAGGAAGTTCTGCAAACAGTATTTTTCTGTCCAAACTAGAAATGCTTTGAGCCTGCCTTTCTTTAGATAACTTCACCAGCTTTGTTGACACCCCTACCCCTTTCCTTCAGTGCAGTTTCCCGACTAAGGTGTGGTGTGACTGTCCTCTGCCTCAGTGCCCAGTTTGGATCAGAATACTGATGCTTGGCAACTCATGTAGGGAAAGAAGGGATACGATGACAGGCTTTTCTTTTGAACACGTACGATCTCACATAAATGGGCATCTTCGAAGTCCTCCGGAATCTGTACACTTCAGCAGCAACGATCCGGTGGGAGACTCTCCCTTGGTCTTTGTGACACTCCATGATTGCCGAGGATGGCAGAAAATTCTTTCCTGAGAGTGGTTAGGAATGTTTTGAAGTATCCTACAGACATTAGGAGCCACTGGTTTCATTTTCAGTAAACGATTTGTTTGCAAGGCAGAGTTGCAGAGAGGCGGGAAGAAGATCTTTTCAGCTGTTGGTTCACTCTCCAGATGGCTGTGATGGCTCTGGGCCAGGCCGAAGCCAGGAGCCCCGAATGCCACCTGTGGGTGGCAGGGACCCAGGCACTGGGCCAGGCCGACGCCAGGAGCCCTGAATGCCTCCTGTGGGCATCAGGGACCCAGGCTCTCTGGCCGTCTTCTAGTATTTCTCCAGGAGCATCAGTATGGAGCTGAATCAGAAATGGAGCAGCTAGGACTGAACTGAACTGGTGCTCATCTGGGGTCTTGGCATTGCAGGTGGTAGCTTAACATGCTATGGCACTGAGCTGCCTGAAGTAAATCCATTTATTAGTAAATCCAAAGCCTAGTGTTTAATTAATCATTGCGTGTGTTTTTAAAGAGATGTATTTGTTTTTATTGGAAAATCAAATTTTACAGAGAGAAGGAGAGACAGGGAAAGATCTTCCACTGCTGGTTCATTCCCCAAGTGCCAGAGCTGGGCCAATCCAGAAGCTTCTTTTGTGTGTCCCATGTGAAAGCAGGGTCCCAAGGCTTTGGGCTGTCCTCTCCTGGTTTTCTCAGACCACAAGCATGGAGCTGGAGGGGAAGTGAAATAACTGGGCTACCAACTGGTGCTCATGTGGGATCCTGGTATATGCAAAGTGAGGGCTTTAGCCACTAGGCCACTGCGCCAGGCCCATAAGTGTGGTTTGCTGATAAGCTAGACAGCAGCTGCAAAAGAGTTTAAAACACAGAGGTTTCAAAGGTATCATCAGAATTTTGTTTTTTTGACAGCAAACCGAAACAGCTAAACATTTACCTGAAAAGCTGAAGCCAGATGTGATAAAGAAAGGTGAGACTGTTTCTTTTATGTATAAATTTATCATATATTAAAAATACATACCATAAATATACATGATATATAGACATAGATATATCATAGATAAGACTTGAGTCTCTTTGGTTGTAAGTACTACTTAGAGATTTAGCATTATTTTTCATTTTGGTCACTAGCAGTCACGTTGGCGCATGCATATTCTTCAGACTTACCAGAATCACCTGTGAAAATTGAGAGTCCTGAGCTGAGTGGCCAGGCCAGGTGAGTGACTCTCCCAGCTCCTATCCCACGCTGTGCACTGGGAGTGTGGGAGTGCAGGTTCTCGGCCGGAGTTGTCTCCCACTGCTACCTTTGGTGACCCACTGCTCAGGAGACAGCGCTGTGCGGAATTAAAAGAATTATTTTGTTGTTGTTGTTTTTAAACTTTAAGATTATTTCTTTGCAAGGCAGAGTAACAGGAGAGAGGGGTGAGGAGAGAGATCTTCCCGCCCCCACCCCGTCTTTTTTTTAAAGGTTTGTGTTTATTGGAAGGCAGACTTACAGGGAGAAAGAGACACAGAGGAAGATGTTCCACACACTGGCTCACTCTCCAAGTGGCTGCAACAGCTGGAGCTGAGCCCATTTGAAGCCAGGAGCTTCTGCTGGCTCTCCCACATGGGTGCAGGGTCCCAAGGCTTTGGGCCATCCTCTACTGCTTTCTCAGGCCACAAGCAGGGAGCCTAATAGGAAGGGAGGCTGCTGCCGGGATAAGAACTGACACCCATATAGGATTTAGCCACTGAACCATAACTCTGGGCTCAAGACAGAGATTTTTCATGCACTGGTTTACTGCGTGAACAGACACAAGTGTTAGATCTGGGCCAGGCTGGCAGAAGGAGCTGGGAAAACCATCCATGTCTCCCACAGGAGCTCAAGTACTTGGGCCATCTTCTGCTGCTTTCCCAGGCCTGTAAGCAGGGACCTGGATCAGATTAAAAGGAGCTGGATCAGATTAAAAGTAGGGCAATTAGCCAACCGGAGCTTCTGCAGGGGATGGAAGAACTCCAAACACTACCGTGCAGAAACCAACGTCATCGGAAAGACAACCAGAAACCCTGAGAGGTTCGCAGAAACAGAAGAACAGTAAAAGTCCTTCGGGACCAGGGAGGAGAGCTTTCTCTGGTCCGAGCCTGGCTCCACCTCTGGACCCCCACACTCCCTCGCAATGACCATTGGGATCGCTTCGAAAACTCCTTACAGCAAACAAACAATCATACAAACTAAAAAAAACCTAAATAAATAGACAAACAATAGAAAGTAGAGCTTGAAATCTGACAGGAAAGAGCTGGTGTGGATTGGCTCATGCCTCGCTGGGTGGGACACAAAGATTAGTTACTCCTCACCATGGTGTTGGGGATTTTCCTTCACACTCCCCCCAAAAATGTTCTGCACCTTAAATGTCGACAAATATCTTGTTAGTGTTACAAACCAGTCTAGATTATCCTAAAATCTGCCAAGATTTGCAAAATTATACTTCAACACAACAAATGGCTAAATACTAAAATGAAATAGACACGAGACAGCTGAATGGTACCTTATAGCCATTTTAAGGTATATAGCAGCCGGTCCTGTATATAAACTAAAATTGAAATGTCAATGAGTTAATCATAGGTTGTGGTTAGGGCTTGCTTTTTTTTTTTAACATACTGATTACTCAAAACCATGTCAATTCCATAATATTGCAAATTGCTGTTGATGTTATATTGGACTCTTAATTGACTGGGATGATATTCTACCAGCTCTAACTTCAGACCACAAATGGTCTCCCCAAGAAACTGTTCAACCCATCTGGACAATAAGTAGCTGGACTCTGTGCTTGGTATATGTTTGCAAGGAAAGAATCTTGATTGAATTTGAACTGTAATACTGCATCAAGGTGGAGGAATCCACCAGGGGGGGAGGGGAGGGAAGGGATGGTGGGATTCCCAGAGCCTATGAAACTGTCACATAATGCAAAATAATTAATAAAAAATATAAAAAAAAGTAGGGCAATTAGGACTTGAGGCAGTACTACAGTGTGGGATTCTGGCATCACAAATCATGGCTTAGACCTCTGCCACAGCGTCCCTGGAGAACACCTGGGGGAAGTGTGTGCTGTTACCCTGCTCCTCAGGCCCCTTCCCCACGCCTCCAGGGTTATCTCAGGCAGTGTACTTTTTTTTTTTTTTTTGTCAGCAAAACACTGGATTTAAGACCAAAGGACACAGATCAATATACAAACATCAGTTTCCTTTCTGAATGCTACTAACAATTAGAATAATTAACAACCAATACCATTTGCAGTCAAGTTAATGACAGATTAATTTCAGAGCTCCATAAGATCACATGCATACATTGGGATCTCTGATGTTGCTGAGGGTCCTTAAGTATAAACAGAGATAGGGCCCGGCGGCGTGGCCTAGCAGCTAAAGTCCTCGCCATGAAAGCCCCAAGATCCCATATGGGCGCCAGTTCTAATCCCGGCAGCTCCACTTCCCATCCAGCTCCCTGCTTATGGCCTGGGAAAGCAGTTGAGGACGGCCCAATGCATTGGGACCCTGCACCCGCGTGGGAGACCCGGAAGAGGTTCCTGGTTCCCGGCTTCAATCGGCGCTCATCGGCCCGTTGTGGCTCACTTGGGGAGTGAATCATCGGACGGAAGATCTTCCTCTCTGTCTCTCCTCCTCTGTGTATATCTGGCTGTAATAAAATGAATAAATCTTTAAAAAAAAAGTATAAACAGAGATAGATGAGCTCTTGCCATGGAAGACTCAGGAGGAAGATTCCAGGACCTCTGAAATTGACCAATAGATTCAAAAATATAACCCCTGATTCAAATCACTGAAGGTGGGCCCAACGCAATAGCGTAATGGTTAAAGTCCTCATCTTGCATGCTCCGGGATCCCATATGGGTGCTGGTTCTAATCCCAGCAGCCCAGCTTCCCATGCAGCTCCCTGCTTGTGGCCTGGGAAAGCAGGAGAGGACAGCCCAGATAAGTATATTGCAACTTTACTGATATCATTAGTTACTGAGGAAATCTAGGTTAAAACTGTAATGAGAGGCACTACACACCCACTAGACTGGCTGAAATTAGATTGTGCCAAGCACTGGTAAAAATGTAGAGCAGTTTAGATACTTCTAGCAGTTTCTTAAAATGTTAGACTTTTAGCAACCCTTTGACTCGTTGAGCTGTTCTCATCCTAGGTGTTTTCCCAAGAGAAATATCAGTGTGTCCTTACAAAGGCATGAATGTTTATGGCAACTTTATTTGTAATATCTCCGAACTAGAACAAACCTAAATGTCCATCAATAGATGACATACTGACGCACTCTGACATATCCACACATTGGAATGCCACATAGCAATGGAAAGGAATGGGCCCACCATTGAGGCATAGCTGGGCATGGTGCCACCTGTGATGATGCCAGCATCCAACATGGCACATGTTAGTCCTGGCTGCTCCACTACTGATCCAGATCCCTGCTGGTGGCCTTGGGAGAGTAGGTACAGGATGGCCCATGTGTTTGGGTCCCTGCTTCATATGGGAGACCCTGATGAAGCTCCTGACTTCTGCCTGTGGTCGGGTCTAGTCTGCCTGTTGCAGCTAGCTGGGCTGTGAAGTAGTGGATGAACATCAGTTCATATCCTCTCTCTCCATCTCTCTCCCTCTTTCTCCCCCTCTCTCCCTCTCTCTCCCTCTCCCTCTTCCCTTCTCTGCCCAGCTTTCCTTGTCTCCCCCCCATTGCCTCTCCCCCTCTGTCTCCCCCCTCTCCCCTCTCTCTTCTGTCTTCGCTCTCTCTCTCTAATTCCACCTTTCAAATAAATAAAATTTTTGAGGCAAAAAGTAATGAATTTGGATATATGTATCTTTAATTCATCTCAGAGTAATTATGCTTAGTAAAAGAAGCTGGGCCACAAGAGTACATATAATGATTCTATTGTATGAAATGCTAGAAAAGGCAGACATAAGTTAGGTCAGTGTCTGCCTAGAAATGGTGGTGTATTTGCCACAGCTGCCTGGTTTTCCATTGCTCCATCCACCCTTCTCTTCCCTCTGAACCTGACAGACAAGGGACTCACAGGATGTGTGGTTTCTATTCTCTGTTCTTACCTGCCAGAGAATCTGCAGCCATAGACTGCATGATAGCAAGTTTGTAGAATGGGGCACTACCGGGCACCAGGTTTGTGACTGGGCAAAGGACATAGGAGGGAAACAGAAGTTGGGGGCAGTGAGAGAGGGGAAGGTAGAGGGTGCTGGTTGTACCTGTCCCATTCACCAGGCACATTTTACTTCAGGCGCGATTCTGCTTTCAACAGTGACAGAAAACAAACAAGGAGAAGGATGCTGGTAATGTAGTAACTTTTATCCTTTTAAGGCAATGTGCCCTACACTTCAGTTGCTTGCCCATCACTGTCAGTGTGCTGTGGCTCTCTTTGTTATCTATGCCTTTTTCTTAATGAAAATTATCTTAAATTTATTCAAGCATTTTAAAAATAAATATTTTATTTCATTTTTAACTGGAAATGAACATTACTCATTACAAGTAGCAGTAAGCCTCCAAATAAAGTGAAAATAATTCCTGTATGCTATTACTTGATCTATGCATTGCATGAAATGGGCTTAATGATTGGCAAACTATGAAAGGGTCAATCTACCATACTCAGGTCTGTCCAGTTAGATGGACAGGTGGGTCAGCCCCATTGATAGTCTTAGAAGGAATTATCATTTCATGTTCTCATTTGATGGCAGATAGGTCGTGGAAAATGGAAAAAGTCCTTTATTCAGTCTTATGTGACTAGAGCAAGTTCTTACGCCGTCCAGAATTCGCTCACCTTGGATGACAGCTGATGGGCAGGCATAGTGGTCCCTTCTTTCTCATGAGAAATGGAAGCCTGAATCCAGAGATTCTACGAAACCCCTAAATGCTGTTTTCTCATGATCATGATAGCCACATTCAAGTGGAACTTACACAGTAGACATGATGAGAGGCGAACAGTAATAGCTGGCAGTAACATCAAGTGATGAAAGTTTTGTGAATGTGGTGTCTTTCTCTCGGAATACCTTACTATTCTGATGTCGTTCTCATGATGGGACACGACACAGTGTGACGTCTCTGTCATTCTGCTTTTCAAATACATCTTTCAGGAAAGAAAAAAAATCATGCAATAAGACTTTCCCAGTTTCTTTGTTCCTCTATCAAAAAATGCTGAAAGTTGATTGCAAAAGCATGCGTATTTAGAACAACAGTTCATAAATTTGGCTACACAGCAGGATCACAAGAGGAGGCTTGAAAAGAAATTCATTACTCAGACACTGTTGCAGAAAGGAAGTTGGGCAGCTTCAATCTGCTGTTCCAGCCCATCAAATGACCATGAAAAGCTGGGCTTAAAGTCAGGAGCCAGGAATTCAATCCCAGGCTGTGTCTTGGGGACAGAGACACACTACTTCAGTCCTCACACTGCCTGCCAGGCTAGAGCTGGAATCTGATGGGGCATGTGGGCATGTCAACTGTTGTCTTAACCACTAGATCAAATCTCTACTCTTCAATCATTTTTTTAAAAAACTTATTTGATTTTATTTTAATTGGAAAGGCAGGTATACAAAGAGGAGAAACAGAGAGAAAGATCGGCTGTGCACTGGTTCACTCCCCAAGTAGCCACAACAGCTGGAGCTGAGCCTATCTGAAGATAGGAGCCAGGAGCCTCCGCCGGGTCTCTCATATGGGTGCCGGGTCCCAAGGCTTTGGGTCATCCTCTGCTGCTTTCCCAGACAACAGGCAGGAGCTGGATGGGAAGTGGAGCAGCTGGGACATGAACTGGCACCTATATGTGATCATGGTAGATGCAGGGCAAGGATTGAGCCACTAGGCTATCACGCTGGGCCCTTCTTTTCAATTCTTTAAGCAGATCCTTCTGCTCAGGAAATGCCTAAGGGTTAGTGTTGAGGCATAAAAATGTAGGCTGCTGCCTGCAGCACCAGCATCCCACATTGGACCCTGAATGCTCCACTTCCAGTCCTGCTGCCTGCTGGGCTGTGTGGGAAAGCAACAGAGAACACTCAAGTGCTTAGACTCAGTTCCCAGCTTCTGCCTGGTCCAGCTCTGACTATTGCAGCCACTGGAAAGTGAACTAGCCCATGGAAGATTCCTGTCTCTCCCTCTGTCTCTCTATAATTCTGCCATTCAAATAAATAAATAAATAAAATTTTTAGTATTTTAAAGTTGGCAACTCTTACATCTTAGTTGCAAATGCCTAATTAGAATTTGGTCATCCTTGAGACCGCATCTTGGTTGATAACTGACTCATGAGAAATTATTTTTCTCCTCGCCATTACTTCCGAATCACTTTTGTATAAGAGCCCAGTCTTCAATAGTCACTTCTCTTCTGTGTAACTTTGTAGTAATAGATTGCTCATACATAAATGGTGCCGACACCCTTTCGATGGTTTCATTGATCATTTCATTTGTGTTTGTAATAGGTTAATTACAGGAAACATCTCTTTTCTGAGAGCAATGAGGCTTCCAGTAGCAGTGCCAGTGAGCAGTCTTGGACTGGTGACCAGAAGAAGAAAATGCTAATACCATATCGTAGTAGAAGAAGGAAGACGAAAGTCCCAAAATGTGGCAGCGGTAAGTTTGGCGTTTGGCTTCTGAGGCATCTCTGAAATCAACCAGCAGGGATTAACTTCTCAGTGTGCTAAATGAAAGGATGCCCGAGAACTGGGCGCCCAGTGCACCCTCCTTCCCCGTCTCTGTGTCTCACGGACATTGAGCAGATGTGGAATGAACGGTTCTCAGACAGAGAGCTGAGAATGGACCAAGCACTGTTCACTATGAGTTACAGCTGTTTGCAGTAGGTTCAGGGCGGGACATTTGGCAAGGCTCCGAGGATGGGGGAGTGGGGCTGAAGCAAAGTGGGATTTGAAGGGCAGAGAGGATGGGGCAGCAAGCCCGTGACACCAGGAGGACACAGTGAGGGCGTGCTGGTGGTGCTCAGAGACAAAGCCTGGGTGGTGAGGAAAGAGGTGAACAGTGAAGGGGTCTGTAGGTGGCAGGTGGGAGGTTGCCGTCGTTCCTGGCATGGCCCTGCATATCTGGGAGCTGAGTTTCTGTCTCTTCAGGAAATATAGCCATGGTATAATTGGCTTCTTTTTCTTCCAGTTCTGCCACTTTTTTTTCTCAGCAGTGCTAGCGACAATGAGAAAGATCAAGTAAATAAATCCACTTTGTACCACTTTGTACTGCTTCTGCGTGTTATGGCTATGATGAGCCTATTTCTTTCTAAGGCTTTCAGAAATATGAGAAAAACAAACCAGTGGTCTAATGGTTTGGAAATCACTCCAGCAGCAATGGCAAGGACAACTTAGCATTTCCTATGAATTGATGATTTTCCATAAATACTGCTGGTCAAAGTATGATTGACTTGGAGCAAAGATTAGGGGAAATGTTTCTGTCCTGCTACATAGGATAAGTCTTAATATGCTTCCATTGAACTCCAGAGGCAGAGCTGGCAGTGGTGGTGACGGGTGTACAGGGAAACAGGGAGAAAGAGGCACTTCTACTTCATGTCCCACATGCCTGCATCCAGGGCTGGGCCAGGCTGAGGCCAGAGCCTGGAACGCTATCCAGGACCTCTGTCTGAGTGGCAGGGAACCAAGCACTTGAGGCAGCATCCTCTGCCTGCTGTGCTGGCACAGCGGGAAGGGGAAGTGGAGGGCCTGGGGGGCTTGCCAGCTCTGTGATGCGGGGTGCAGGCCAAAAGGCAACTTCACCTGCTGACACCCATTTGTTTCACTTGAAAGCAAAGCAGCAGAAAGAGAAGAGACAGAGAAAATGGTAAAACAAAACAAAACAAAACAAAACAATTTAGGCTCTGCAAACTTTGCAGCTTCTTTGACAACACATCATCTCTGCACTTGTAACCCCAAAGCAATCATAATGTGGAAATGTGCTCTGTGTTACAATAAAACTTTATTTACAAGAGTCAGCAGTGGGTTGGACCGAGCCCCGGTTTAGAACACAGGTTCTCAAACTTCAGCGACCGTCAGAATGAGCAGGATGGTTTGTTAAACAGGGATTGCTGGGACCAGTGGAGTGGCATATCAGGCTACGCCATTTGGCACTGGCATCTCAAATGGGCACTGATTCACATCCCAGCTGCTCCACTTCAAATCCAGCTCTCTGCTGTTGTACCTGGGAAAACAACAGAGCAGGACCCAGGTCCTTGGTTCCCTGCACCCATGTGGGCGATACGGAAGATGCTCTTGACTCCCAGATTGAGACAGGTGCAGCTCCAGCCATGGCAGCCAGCTGGGGGATAAATCAGAAAACATAAGAGTTCTCTGTCTTCGCCTCTCTCACTCTGTAACTCTGAATTTCAAATAAATAAATTAAAAATAAATCATAGTTTTTAAAAGATTGTGAATTTGCATTTCTATCAAGCTGTAAGGTGTTGCATCATCATACTTTGAGAACTGCTGGTTAACAGTGATCAACTGAAACTTAAACACCAATTTTTAAATGCTTAAGCTTCCAATAATTCCACTTCTTCAGTGTCTTAGAGGATTTGTTTTTTTATGATGTTTTGAATGTGTCTGGATTGGCTGAACTTCTCACACCACTACAGGACACGTCCAGGCAGAGGAAGGCCACATGCCCAGAGATCGCTGAACCAGAGTTGCTGGGGAGTCCTGCCACCTTAATTCCTGAAGATTTCTCCCAGAAACCAGGTTCGTGACTTCCTGTTGACATATTTTCCAGTAAAGACACTCTGTGGTAAATAAAGCAATTTTCTTTTGCTATCTATTGAGGAATGTGTGAAGATGTGATTATCTCCACAAAAACGATGTGGAGGTTTTATGTTTTAATATACTTTCTGAAATTCTGGAACATCCCTCCCCCACCGTGTTAATGCGGTATTGATACAGTGTAGATTCGTGTTTAACAATCTACTAATGCTTCCCTTGTCTTTCTCCCTTGCTCCCTTCCTTTCTTCATTCTCCAGATAACATCTTTTCAGTTTACATTGTGAGCAAAGGCTCAATGGTCCACTAAACAAGGAACTCAAGTGGAAACACGAGTTCAGTGGGAATTCAGGCAAGGGTTAGGAACAACAATCAAAAAAAGTTACCCGTTTCACTTATATATATAATAAAATCTTAAAATATCCACAGATTATTCAAGTAGTAGTAATATGCCATCCTTGACCATTGATTTGACAGACATATAAAATGGAATTTGATGTGCCTTGCATGATGGCTTAGCTGGATAGATCCTCGCCTTGTAAGCCCCAGAGTCCCGTAATGGGCTGGTTCATGTCCCAGCTGTCCCTGCTTTCCTTCTAGTTCCCTGCCTGTGGTCTGGGAGAGCAGTAGAGGATGGCCAAAGGCCTTGGGACCCTGCACCCATGTGGGAGACCTGGGAGGAGCTCCTGGCTCCTGGCTTTAGATTGGCTCAGCTCCAACCATTGCAGCCACTTGGGAAGTAAGCCAGCAGGTGGAAGATCTTTCTCTGTTTCTCCTTCTCTCTATAAATTTAATCTGCCTTTACAAAGAAAAATAAATATATAAAAAAGTATTTGACAAGATTCAAAATAACTTTGTGATGTAAACCCTCAACAAATTAGGTATTTATGGATTGTACTTCAACACAATGAAAACTAATACCATCGGGTCCACAGCTAACAACATAGTCAGAGGTGAGAAGTAGAAAACTGTTCTTCTAAGATCAGGAGCAAGACAGCGTTGTCCTCTCCCCTTTGTAACAGTAGTAGAAGTCCCAGACAGAGCAAGCAGGCAGAGAAGGAAAGCTTCCAAATCAAAAAGAAAAAAGTGAAGTTTCCATTGTTTGGGTGAGATGATCAATATATGGGAAACAGACTCCCCTGACTCTGTGAGAACTAATCACATCAACTCAGTTAAGTTTCAGGGTGGAAAATCAAAGTGCAAAAACCTGTGCTTCTACATGATTTAAAAGTGAACCATCTGAAAAATTAAGAAAACCATCCCATTAAAATAGAAGCGAGGGCCCAGCACAATAACCTAGTGGCTGAATTCTTGCCATGTGTGCACTGAGATCTCATATGGGCACCAGTTTGTATACTGGCTGCTCCACTTCCCATCCAGCTCCCTGCTTGTGGCCTGGGAAAGCAGTTGAGGACGGCCCAAAGCCTTGGGACCTTGCACCCGCATGGGAGACCCAGAGAAAGAGGTTCCGGACTCCTGGCTTCAGATCAGCTCAGCTCTAGCCATCGTGACCACTTGTGGAATGAACCAGCAAACTTTCTGAAAGATCTTTCTCTCTGTCTCACCTTCTCTATAAATCTGCCTTTGCAATGAATATAAATATATCATTTAAAAATCAAATCCAAAGGAATTAAAAGTAGCAATAAATCCAACGAGAGGAGAGAGCTGGATACCAAAACCATGGGATAGTAATGAAATAAGTTGAATAAGGAGTTAATATTGTTAATGTTGTAAAGATGGCCATGCCTCCCAAAAATTAAAAATAGGACAATATGACAGTCTCCCTTCTGAGTTCCATCCAAGGGAAATGGTATATCAGAAGGATATCTGCATTCCCATTTGATAAAATGTCTGTCAGTTTTCACAGAGTTAAAAAAAATCAATCCTTCAATGTGTGTAGGACCTCAAATCCCCCAGTAACCAAAGCAGTCTTGACAGAGAAGGGCAAAACTGCTTGGCTTCTGGCTGTATTTGAAAGCTATGGTGATGGAACAGAGGCGAATCAGACCCCTGGAACAGCCTGACACCTCAGAAAGCATAGCGGCCACCAGGGTGGTGTTGCAAGCTAAGCTTCCGCCTGTGGCACCCGCAGACCCTGTGGGTGCCGGTTCTAGTCCTGCCTGCTCCGTTTCTGATCCAGCTCCCTGTTAATGACCTGAGAAGGTGGGGAGGATGGCTCAAGTGCTTGAGTTTCTGTACCCACGTGGGAGATTGGGAAGAAGCTCCTGGCCCCCAACTTTAGACCAGCTCAGCTCTGGCTGTTGCAGTCATTTGGGAAGTAAACTAGTGGTTGGGTGATCTCAGTCTCTTCTGTGTAATTTTGACTTCAAGTAAAAGAAAGAAGTCTTAAAAGAAAAAAACACATACAGCATGATCCAACTGATTGTTGAAAAGTGTTAAGAATAAACAATGAGGGGCCCAGCGTGTTGGCCTAGTGACTGGGGTCCTCACCTTGGACGTGTCTGGATCCCATGTATATGCTGGCAGTGGTTCCAGTGGTCCCACCTCCCATCCAGCACCATGCTTGTGGCCTGGGGGCACAGCCAAGGATGGCCCAAAGCCTTGGGACCCTGCTCTCATGTGGGAGACCCAGAGGAGCTCCTGGCTCCTGGCTTCAGACTGGCTCAGCTCTGGCCATTGCAGTCACTTGGGAACTGAATCATCGGACAGAGAATCTTCCTCTCTTTCTCTCCTCCTCTCTGTATATCTGACTTTCCAGTAAAAATGAATAAATCTTAAAAAGATAAATACAGGGGCCCGGCGGTGTGGTCTAGCGGCTAAAGTCCTCGCCTTGAAAGCCCCGGGATCCCATATGGGTGCCGGTTCTAATCCCGGTAGTTCCACTTCCCATCCAGCTCCCTGCTTGTGGCCTGGGAAAGCAGTTGAGGACAGCCCAATGCTTTGGGACACTGCACCCGCGTGGGAGACCCGGAAGAGGTTCCTGGTTCCCGGCATCGGATCGGCGTGCACCGGCCCGTTGTGGCTCACGTGGGGAGTGAATCATCGAACGGAAGATCTTCCTCTCTGTCTCTCCTCCTCTGTGTATATCTGGCTGTAATAAAATGAATAAATCTTTAAAAAAAAAAAAGATAAATACAATGGGGAAAAAAGTTTCTTTATGAGATGGTTTTGAGAGAACATGATATTCACATGTATGTTAAAAAATGAAATTGGGGACATGTTACGCTATATGTGGAGACAGACTCAAAATGGACTAAAAGTATAAATGTAAGATTAGGACTGGTAGGGCCTGGTGTGCTGGCCTAGTGGCTGAAGTCCTCATCTTGAATGTGCTGGGATCCCATATGGGTGCCGGTTCTAGTCCCAGCAGCCCCACTTCCCGTCCAGCTCCCTGCTTGTGGCCTGGGAAAGCAGTTGAGGACAGCCCAAAGCCTTGGGACCCTGCACTGTGTGGGAGGCCTAGAGTAAGTTCCTGGTTCCTGGCTTTGGATCAGTGCAGCACCTGCCATTGCGGTCACTTGTTGAGTGAATCAATGGATGGAAGATCTTCTCTGTCTCTCCTCCTCTCTGTATATCTGACTTTGTAATAAAAATAAATAAACCTTAAAAAAAGATTAGGACCCATAAAGATTCCAATAAAAAAATGTGGAAATAGGTCCTTGATATTCTCTGTTTTTTTTTTCCCCACTGTTCTGGTACTTAATATTCTTGGTAGTGTTTTGTTTTGCTTTGTTTTGAATATAACACCAAAACCACAGGCAACAGAGTAAAAATGAATAGGTACTGCAAGCTGAACAGTCTTCACATAGCAAAGGAAACCATCAACAAAATCAAAAGGCAGCCTACAGAATAGGAAAATATTTTCTTCTTCCTGAAGATGAATTTATTTATTGGAAAGGCAGTATTAGAAAGGAGATTGAGGTCAAGACCTTCCATTTGCTGGTTTATTTCCCACATGGCCACAACAGGTGGGGCTGTGCCGTGCTGATGCGGGAGCCTGGGACTTCCTCCAGGTCTCCTGTATGGACACAGAGGCCAAGCACTCAAGCCATTTGCTGCTGCTTTCCCAGGCATGTTAGCAGGAAACTGTATGGGAAATGGAACAGTAAGGACTTGAACTGGTGCCCATACAGGATGGTGGCACTGTAAGTGGCTGCTTAGCCCTCCCACAGTGGTGATCCTAGGGAAAATATTTTTATATCTGAGGTATATGATGAGTATATAAGGATAGTATATAAGATATAGTGTTAAAAATACATAACTCATACAACTCAACAGCAAAACAGACAAAAAGTCCAAGTAACCTAATTTACACAAAATGGTCAAAGGATTTGAATAGACAGTTGACTACGGAAAGCATACAGACAGCTTACAGGAATGTGAAAAGGCACTCAACACCAGGGAATGAAATTAGAAGCACAATGAGCCGTAACTTCACGTCTGCTTGGTGATTAGTGCAGAAGGACTAGCAGAAGTGTTGGATGGGATGGTGTCTGTTGTTGGGATACACATCAGTGCAGCCAACAGAGGGAAAAGTTACAGGAGTTTGTCAAAAGATTAAAAATGGGACAATATGACAGTCTCCCTTGTGAGATTCCATCCAAGGGAAATGGTATATCAGAAAGATGTCTACGTTCCTATGGGCATTGTCGCATTCTTAACAGGATGTGAAAAGCAACTACACACCCCTCGCCGAATGAGCAGGTGGAGAGGGAACAAGTGGTAGGGATATGAGACACAGCGTGGATGTTGACCTCGGTGTTAATATGACAACTCTCACACAACACACATGTGTCAAATCATGTCTCACACACACGAGTCAGAGGAAATACGGAGGGGATCCTTGGGGAGAAAAGAGAAGACTCATGGGGTGACCTTACCCAGATGGATAGCTACCAACGTTGTTGAGTTAGTGCATCAAGGTGATTGGCTGTTTTGTCTACAGAACTACGAATCTAAGAAACAAACATCTTGAAAATGCAACATTGGGATTTTATTTAGCACTATGTCCAGTTTTAAGGAATTGGGTTTACTATGGAGAGCAGTAGTGTGATGTGACTGCCTCATTGCTGGTGTGTTTGTTCACTGGAACCTCCTCTTCCTCACATGCAGAATATGCAAGTCCCCGGCTGCTGAGTGGGTTCTCTTCCAGGGAGTGCTCAGAGGCTGAAGAAAACGCCTCCAAGGTACCTTTACAAAAATGTCATGTGTTTGAAAAGTGGAGAGTGAGCAAGCTCACAGTGAGAGTGATTCACTCTCCCATATTTCACAATGGCCAGGGCAAAGCCAGGAGGCTAGACCTCCATCCTGGCTTCCCAGTTGGGTAGCAGGAAGTGAAGTACTTAACCCATCATCTGCTGCCTCCCAAAATGCATATTACTGGAAACTGGACCAGAAGTGGAGTGGCAAGAACCCCAACCAGGCACTGTAATATAGCATGTGGGCGTCTCAGGTGGCAGCCTCACCCAAGACCCCACAATCACACTTCTAAGATGCTACTTTGTGGTTGGCTATTCATCTGTTCTTTCTCCAGAATTAATGTATTCACATAACATGAGCTTGTTATGTTTAAGGGACTACTACATTTGTTACACACATATGTATACATACACACATGCATAACTACATATATATGTATATGTGTGTAATTATATAACATTTACATATCAGTTACAAAAGTATGTTCATATATTTCTCAGTCAGCTGTGTTTTATTTGTCTTTAAGGTTGGGAACCGAGAGTCGCTAGTGGACAATACGAGTGTCAAACATAAGCTGCAGAACCTGGAAGACAGAGGTGAGAGAATACACTGTTTCTCCCAGAATGAAGTGAAATTCATCCAGACTGGTACTCAGATCACAGCAAACACAAACGCTTTGCAGGGGCACTGCTGCCAGGCCTCAAGGTGAGCAGGGCGAGTTACCTTGCCAGCTCCAAAGGATCCATGAAGTCAAAGGGAGAAACTGGGGCTCTGGCCCACAGCCAGCCCCACAGGGGCCACGGAAGGGACAGCCTGGACCTGGCTCCCATCCAGCCCTCTCCTGCCCAGCCACTCCTGGTGACCTGCTGCCAGAGGGGGTTCTCATCCCCACATCTGCAGGTCACTTGCAGTTTGTAAGAAATATCCTAGGCAGTTTTTCTTATTTTCTCATAGTTACAGTGGTAGGCAAGTTTCCAGGTGACATCATACAGCCACCTTTATATGATAACATCTAGCTATAATGTTAACATATTAATGTAATGAACGAGTATAACACATAGGTATTCCTTTGTGTGTGTGTGTTTAAGATTTGTCTATTTGAAAGGCTTGGTTAGAGGGAGCCATCTTCCATCTGTTATCTTAAATGTCTTTAAAAGTTTTTTAAACTTTAAAGTTTTGAAATGCTGTATTTTCATTTCATTCAATTTTTAAGTTTTCTTTTGGATTTCTTCCACATTTCTTCTTTGGATTTCAGGATCATAATATTTAATCTGCAGATGGTCTTGTTTTCAAGATTTATTTGAAAGGCAGATGTTACAAAGAGAAGATTTTCTGTCCACTGGTTCACTCTCCAAATGGCTGCAATGGCCGGAGCTGAACCAATCCCAAGCCAAGAGCCAGGAGCTTCTTTGAGGTCTTCCACACAGGTGCAGGGTCCAAGCACGAGAACTATCCTCCACTGCTTTTGCAGGCCATAAGCTGAGGGCTAGATGGGAAGTGAGGCCCTCGGAACATGAACCAGTGCCCACATGGATGCCGGTGTGCAAGGTGGAAGATTAGCCTCTTGAGCCACAGGGCCGGCCCCTCAATCTATGGCTTTATAATTACCAAATTTGTCTGGATTTATATTTTTGTGATTAGAAAAGATATGTTGTACTTTTTTGTTGTGGTTTAATATGTGGTCTTAGAGGAAGTTTAGTGTATTCAAGTACATATTCTAAAGCTATTGCAATGAATGCTGTGTCAGTGTCTGTATACCCTAGAACTGTGGTTTTTCTTTTTGTTTTTTTTTTGTTTGTTTTTGTTTGTTTGTTTGTTTGCTTGCTTGACTGACATGTTAGTTGATTCCTTAACTCCACTTTTCTTGATCTGGAGCTTGACTCTCCCTTTAGATATGTATGTTTTTTTAAAAGATTTATTTTGTTACAAAATCAGATATACAGACAGGAAGAGAGATGGAGGAAGATCTTCCGTCTGATGTTTAATCCCCAAGTGAGCACAACGGCCGGTGCTGCGCGGATCCAACCAGGAACCTCCTCCAGGTCCCCCACGCAGGTGCAGGGTCCCAAGGCATTGGGCTGTCCTCGACTGTTTTCCCAGAGCACAAGCAGGGAGCTGGATGGAAAGTGGAGCTGCTGGGATTAGAGCTGGCATCCATGTGGGATCCCGGGGCATTCAAGGCGAGGACTTTAACACTAGGCCACGCTGCCGGGCCCTCCCTTTAGATATAATAAGGCTTTTTAAGAAAATGACATGCTGTGGCATTGGATATATAGTACCCAATCTGTCCTATCTTATTGTTGAATTAATTTCTTGATCACTATCTGATGATCTTTGTATCTTTTTATAGCTTTTGGCTGAAGTGTATTTTGTCTAATGCACTACTCCTGCTTGCTTTAGGTTTCCACTTAGGTAGAACATTTTTTTCCATCTTTTCACCAGTGTGTGTCTTTACTAATGAGTTTCTTAAGGTACATATCCTTGGTTATTTTTTAATCGATTTAGCCAAACTCTATCTTACCTGGGAGTGTGGTCCATTGACTTTCAAAGCTGTTGCTAATAAGTAGTAACAGTAAGTAGCTGTTATTAGTAAGTAATCTATCCACTTAAAAATGAGTTGGTTTCTTCTGAGTATTCTTCATCCAGTTGTGGGTGAGCTTCAAAGTTTTCCAGTTTGGGCCCAGTACAATAGCGTAGTGGTTAAAGTCCTCACCTTTCACATGCCAGGATCCCATATGGGCACTGTTTCTAATCCCGGCAGCTCTGCTTCCCATCCAGCTCCCTGCTTGTGGCCTGGGAAAGCAGTCAAGGATGACCCACAGCCTTGGGACCCTGCACCCACATGGGGGGCCCGCGCTCCTGGCTTCAGACTGACTGAGCTCCAGCCATTGCGGCCACTTGGAGTGAGCTATCGGACGGAAGATCTTCCTCTCTGTCTCTCCTCTCTGTATATCTGACTTTGTAATGAGAATAAATGGAAGTTTTGCATGTTCTCATGATGCTAGCCTGCTACCTTTTATTTGCTTCTGTCTGTACATTTCCCTCAAACAAGTTTTAGGAGACCAGTTGATTCTGATGACTTTCCTGACTTTCACTCATTTTGGAGAATATTTAAGTTATAAAGGATAGTTCTACTCAGCCAAGTATTTTTGGCTGATAGGCTTACTTTTTCTTCACAACTTGAAATAAACCATTCAATTCCCTCTTGGCCTATAAAATTTCTGTTTGACAATGTTGTTCGTTTAGTGGAGGTCCCCTTGAAAACGACAGTGCTTTCCTTTTGAGAATGAACAATTGTTTGTACTTAAAAGAGCCGGACCACAATAGGTCAAGGGAACGTGGATCTTTTCTGATTCTGTCAATTGACATCCTATGGGCCTTCTGTACTTGGAGGTGTACTTATTAAGATCAGGGAAGTTATGAGCTGTTTCATTGAATATGTGGCATACTCTCTTCCTCTCAGGAATTCCAAGAAAGTGTTCATTTCAGTAAGGTCTCAAAACTCTCGGGCTGCTTTCATTCCCTTTCTCACATTTTTTTAAAAGCTGGCTAGAAAATATTGAACCTGTCTTCAAGTTCAAATATTTTTTAATTCTGTTGGTCCTCATTTATCTTGACTTTCAACTATTTTCATTTTTAATTTTTCTTTAAGAAATACTTGATTTGCAAGGTAGATAAAGAGGGGGAGACAGATCCTCCATCTCAATGGCTGACATCAAGGCCTGGGCCACTGGATAGCCAGGAGCCTGGAGCTCTGTCCCTCTTGTAGATGACAGGGACCCAAGTACCTCTGCCCTCTTCTGCTGCCTCTGCAGACATATTAGCAGACATCTGGATCCAAGGTAGAATGGCCAAGACTTGAATCGGAGCTCATAGGAGATCAGTACACAGGCAGTAGCTCAGCCTGCTGCTCACAAGAGCCAGTCCACAGTTGATTTTGTAATATCTGTTCAATTCCTCAAGGTCAGTCCTTGCCAAATTTCTCATATCATGCATTGATTTTCTAATTTCATTTTCTGTTGAAGTGTCTTATGTCTTTTTGAGTGTTCCACATCATTCTTTGTGGATTCTTTATTTTATTGGAAATGCAGGATTACAGAGAGAAGCAGAGACACAGAAATATCTTCCATCCACTGGTTTATTCACCCAGTGTCCAGAATGGCCAGAGCTGAGCCAATCCAAAGCCAGGGGCTTCTTCCAGATCTCCCTCATGGGTGCACAGTCCCAAGGCTTTAGGCTGTCCTCTACTGATTTCCCAGGCCACAACAGGGAGCTTGACCGGAAGCAAAGCATCTGGTATTAGAACCAGTGTCCAAATGGGATCCTGGCATGGTGGAAGTGAGGACTTTAGCTACTAGGCTACTGCACCAGACCCCTTAACTGCCAAGCTATTGCGCCAGACCACTCCCGTGTAAATTCTCAAATTTACTAGCATTCCTATGTATGCACCCTTAATTCTAATGTCGGTGTACACTAGGTATTAATGTTAAACACTTCAACAATGTGGGAGTAGTATCTTATAGTATAAACAATTCTATATGTAAAACTTGCAAGGTTCATTTCTCAACATGCTTAAGCCTTTAGTATTTTGTCCGAGCTTTTCCATTCTACGATAGCCATACTTCTGTAGGACAATATTCTACAAGCAATTCTCTTCCTTAATAACCTGCTTATTTGCTCGATTTACATTTTGAAACAATCATGTAAGACTCCAAATTAAGACATTCTATAAATAAAAACATACCACATTTTAAATACTATTGCTTTAAGCAAGTCTTACCCATTTCTCCCAATTTGTAGAAACACGTTTTAACACAAACCTGCCTCAAAACCGGGAATGAGAAGTTTTTCCATTAACTTTCTTGCTGATGAGGGAATTTCCCCTTCTCAAATGGCAGGTGAGAATCACAATGAGGACCTGAAGGAGCCCAAGGTCCTGAATTCGTTCCAAAGGGCAGACTGCAAGCATGCGCCTCCCTTTTGCATGGCTGGTAAGTCTGGAGCTGCTTCTTGGCTTCTGTTTTATTTTATTACTTTTTCACAGATTTATTTATTTTCATTGCAAAGTCAGATATACAGAGAGGAGGAGAGACAGGGAGGAAGATCTTCCATCCAATGATTCACTCCCCAACTGAGCCGCAAAGGCTGGTGCGCGCCAATCTGAAGCCGGGAGCCAGGAACCTCCTCTGGGTCTCCCGCTCGGGTGCAGGGTCCCAAAGCTTTGGGCCATCCTCAACTGCTTTCCCGGGCCACAAGCTTGGAGCTGGATGGAAAGTGGAGCTGCCGGGATTAGAACCGGCGTCCATATGGGATCCCGGGGCGTTCAAGGCGAGGACTTTAGCCGCTAGGCCACGCCGCCGGGTCCGCTTCTGTTTTATTGGATTCAAGAGAACCAAAAAATTTCAATTTGGCTGTTGTCTTAACTAATACATTCCTAGATAGTCTCTTATCAATAAAATGAAAATCACTTAAAAGGAGATGTTGAAACACTGTTGTTCTTCACAAGGAATCAGACTTCAATTCCATTGTCTCACAGGAAAATTCAGAAATTAAACACATCATAACCAATTTCACTATCTAATTTCAAACTGTTTTTCCTGTAATGCAAAATCTCACTTCTTTCTAAATAAGAACAAATAATTTAAAATCTGGACCAATTTCATGATTGGGAAACATTTTGACCAATGGACATAAATACTCATTTACTTTATGCTAAATTTGATGCTTCATATGCTATTTTATAATATTGTGAGATTACAATCAAATTATTTTAAATGACAATTATATTATTCAAGTTCTGTCTCAATCTTTGAAGGTTCTAGGGATCCTACTAGAACTTTCAAAGTCAGGAGACTTGGTTTCAAACTCTGAAGAATTGAGGTGTAAATTAAAGTACACTTAACATGTGACTGAATATGTGAATGGATACTGAATTTTAGACCTGATCAGTGCCAGGACAACACTGTAAGCTGAAGACTAAGCAGCAAGAAAATGGTATAGGAGCCTTAGCCCAGCAGAGGTGGGGAGTCGGGTCTGACCAAGTCCTGTTAGATGAGTTAGACCTCTCTCAAATTACGTACCAGGAGAGAGAAAGGGGGCCGGTCGTGGTCCGTCCCATCTTGTCTGTCAGTCATACACAGACCCAGTTCTGAACAAGAACAACTAAATTCACGACACAGATAGAAGTCTTGTCTGGACAGAAGTAATAGGACTCTAACTGACTAAACAATCATGCACAATCACTACACACGTCAGAACAGACATAAAATTCAACCTTTTGTGACTTCCAACCTCTTCTTTGACGTACTTCAACCTGGAAATGTTTCGTATAGCAAGCACATAGGTTCATCTCATGCTTAGCGTTAATTTAACAGTGGATTTGGTCCACTGGTTACTTTTATGTATAACTGCTAGATGAAGTTACAGAACAAGTTTCCATTTTTTTCTTATGAATGTTACATCGCTTATGTCTTACAGTGTCCCTCCCAGCTAGGGGTTAGGGCTATGAGGTAGAGCTAGAGAAATTCAGGCCCTAAGGGTGGCCTGGGTGAGGTCAAGAGAAAGTGGAAAAGCAGATAAGGGCAAAGGTGAAAGTGGCTACAATGGAGAGGAAATCTGTGTGCTACCCAGTGAGGAGAGCAAATGGAGACCTTCAGACAGGGGGATGGGCCCGCCCTCGCAGCAAGACCAGGATCATGGGGTGATGGGATTATCATCCAGCCTTACATATGCCTGAGCCAATTCTAGGAGCAAGTGTACACCATAAAGGCTGTCGGAGATCTCGCAAAAGAATCCTTTCATCTAAAGGTTTGCTAAAACTACAGCAAATAATTCCTTCTACTGTGCTGATCATTGACATGGCTCAGAATAGGTTACATAGACAAGATTAGACAGAAAAACGTCTGCTGCAGCCCCTCTTCTTTCCTCATGGTTTGTTGGTAAAAGGGCAGGATTTTCCCAATCCAAGCGATTGAAAGAGGTGACCCACTTCTATGGCCCATAATGGCAGTCAATGGTGCTGAGGTAACCTTGAAGTGAGGCTGCCAGCCTGTTGCTGTTTCTTCGAACCCATTCAAAATCCGTCATTCGGGCCTGGCGGCGTGGCCTAGCAGCTAAAGTCCTCGCCTTTAACGTGCCGGGATCCCATATGGACGCCGGTTCTAATCCCGGCACCTCCACTTCCCATCCAGCTCTCTACTTGTGGCCTGGGAAAACAGTCGAGGATGGCCCAAAGCTTTGGGACCCTGCACCCGCGTGGGAGACCTGGAAGAGGTTCCTGGTCCCGGCATTGGATTGGCATGCACCAGCACGTTATGGCTCAGTTGGGGAGTGAATCATTGGATGGAAGATCTTCCTCTCTGTCTCTCCTCTCTGTATATCCGGCTTTCCAATAATAATAAAATCTTTAAAACAGATCACTCATTCAAGAAGGGACAACAGACTTTGCTGGTTCAGTCTTCACACCTGAAGCCTAGCTCTCTGACCCTGATCAATTGGCAGATCTAATTCAGAAGGTAAGTATAAGCTCTGGGCACCCCTCCAAAAGATAAATGCACCCACTGGAGGGGACTGCCATCCTGGACAAGGGCAGCCATAAGCATGAAAGAATTTGAAAATGTTCACACTTGAAACAATTTCTTAGGGCAATAATGAGCCAGTAGCCTTGGCCCAGGGAGAGTTAGGCTTGCTCCTGGCATGGCTTTAAGTCCTGCATTCCAGGAATCACACTCCGCTGGGCAGTTCCCTTCAGGGGTAACCCTAATGGGAAAGGCCTGGAGTGCCTCACGCTGCCCGAACAGAATGCTTGCAACTGGCGCTGTGCTCTGACTCCCCTTGAGCTGGGGGTGGTTTCCTGCCCTCTGAGCTGCCCAGAAGCTCTGGTTGGGGCGGCTGAGGTGGGCCAGGGCCAATGTCCTGAGCATCAGTTTTGCTCTTCCCTTGCCAAGCATTGTGGGAAAATAAATTAACCAATGTTACCGATGGGTGCCAATTCGACCAGGGTCCCTGAGACCTTGAGTGCCTGAGCACCTAGGATTTCTAACCCTCGAAACTTCAGCATGTAATTTAGCGCCTTAAGCGCAGGATGATCAGGTTCCTCACCATTACTACCCATGTTTAAGGACAGTAGAGGAGAGTGGCCCTCGAATACCCAGTCGGGTTGTCCGGCCAAGGAGATCCTGTGCAGAGTTTTGGGCAATGCCCAAGTGTCACATTGGACAGAAACCGCCAGTCCTCACACAAGTTCACCCCAGAGCCATGCATCCAAGGCCATCTCTCAAAGCAGGAGATGAGAGGTTAGGTGCAGCATTGTCTTTTTCCCTATCACCTACCTCAACTTCAAGCTGTCAGGGGATTCGACTGGAGATAAGCTGGGAATGGGTGGGGGTGTGTGTGACCACCTTTGTGCAGAGCTGTGGGGTGCCAAGGGTCACTTACGCAGAGTACACTACAGCTCGACAGGAGGATTACAGCACTAAAGGTGAGTCCCAAGAGAAGAAGGCGACCTGAAGAACCACAACATGTGTGAGGATGTGCTTCACTCAGGAGGAGCGAGGAGGGGGCTGGGATAGAGGGGAGGAGCAGAATGGGGAGCTGCCGCGGGTGGAGGGCAGGGGAGCAAAGTGGGGGGGGCCTCGGCTGGAGGGGGGGGAGCCAGGGAGCAGAGCAGAGTGGGGCCCCTTGGCGGGAGGGGAGGGGACGGGAGTCTGGGAGCAGATTGGAGCAGACTGGGGGGGCCCCGCAGGAAGGGAGCTGCAGTTTGGAGGGGAGGTCACTGAGCTGAGCTGAGTGGGGGGCATCCTGCAAGGAGGGGGCTGGGGTCTCGCAGCAGACCAGAGCAGCAGAGCAGCAGAGCAGCAGAATCCCTTCGGAGCGAGACGCCCCCCCCCGAGGAGGTGTCCAGGGTCCAGGAGCAGAGTGACTGCAAGGGAGGGGATAAGAGCCAGGGAGCAGAGCAGAGTGGGGCCCCATGGCTGGAGGGGAGGGGAACCGCGGAGTGGATCTGAGCAGACTGGGGGGCCCGTGCGGGAGGGGAGCCCCGGAATGGAGCAGAGAGGGGGGTCCCGTGAGTGGAGGGGAGCAGAGCCCCGGAACTGAGTAGAGAAGGTGGTCACGGAGCGGAGCACAGTCAGGGGGGATCCCGTAAGGAGGGGCCTGGTGTTGCACAGCTGAGCAGCAGAGCAGCAGAGCAGCAGAGCCACATTGGAGCAGGGAGGCATGGCAAGGAGGTGGCCAGGGTTGCGGAGCTCAGTGGAGCAGAGCAGGAGAACAGAAGAGCAGAACAGCAGCAGAGCGCCTTCGGATCGGGGCAGAACCGCAAGGAGTGGGCCTGGGTCCTCCAGCAGAGCCCTTTCTGAGCCGGGCGGCCCCGCAAGGAGGGGGTGGGGTCGCTGAGCAGAGCAGCAGAGGAGCAGAGCAGCAGAGCAGCAGAGGGCCTTCTGAGCAGGGAATCCCTGCTAAGCCCCACCAAGGAATGCTTCACCCTCCTCCAGGGGCATCCTGCATTCAAGACTCTTTCTCCTGCAGGTCACCTGTGACCATCAGCTGCCACTGATATGCCACCTGAACCAAGAAACCCCAACAGCTGACGTGTCTTTCCCACACAGGCTTTCTCACCAGGAGAGGTAGAGTAGCAGCATGCCTGGATGCCTTGTTGGTGCCAGCTGCTCTCTCAGCACGGAACAGGCAAAGTTGTGCCAGCAAGGGGGACAGGTACATTCACCAGCCTGTTGAAGGAGCTGCTGAAGAAACTGGTAAGGGATGGAGTTGGGTGGTGCGGGTTTTGGTGGTTGGGGAGGGGTCCTAAGGTGTCAAGCCTCAGCCTGTGAGGCAGTTCAACTGTATGGGTGCTGCTTCAAGACCTGACAGCATCCTCTGCAGTCCAGCTCCCTGATGATGGTGCTGGGAGAGCAGCGGAGGATGCTGCAGGAGTTTGTGCCCTGTGCCCCTGTGGCCCTGTGCCCCTGTGGGACATGTGGAGGAAGCTCCTGGTGTCCGGGCTTGTCCTGGGCCAGCCACATCTGGCTCTGGTGGTGGTCCCTGCGGAAGAGAGGCAGCAGATGCAAGAAAGATTGCGCTCTCTCTCCCTCTCTGTTCCTTTGTGTTTCAAACAAAATATGACAGATCCAGGTAGGCACTCAGGCAAGAAGGAAGGAAGCAAAAGAAAGCTGCTGTCCTGGGTGGTAGGGAGTGTGCTGTGTGCTGTGCTGTGGCTCTAGACTGCTTTTGTCTGCCAATGCAGACCCCAAGGGTGTGCGTAGGGCTTCTGTCCTGGAACTTCTGTGCAACCTCTCCAAAGCGTGTCCTTGAGAGTGAATTTCTCTTAGGGTTGGTTTGTTTCCCTTGTTTGTGCAGGAGAGCCTGGAGGAGCGTCCTGCAGTGAGTCTTGCTGTCTACGACAGGGCGCATAAGCTGCTCTTTCTACCCCTGGTTGGCTGAGGCATTTTGAGCACTAGAAGGTCCAGCCCCAGCCATCCTAGTGTCAGGTGGGAATCCCGGACAGAATTCCTTTATATGTGTCCCTTGAAGATTGGGCTAAAGGCTATACAGCCCGCATACGATAGATCAAGAGGGGATGGAGGATGCTTGTGGCCTTGCATCAGGCCGGGTCACTGTGCTAGGAAGTGGCTGTCTGTCTTCACCAGCAAGGTAGAACCTAGGGCACAGGGAGAAAACTAAAAGCTGGAGTTCCACGTCACGGTCCCCAGAGGCCCAACGTCAGCAAGCACACGAGCCCTATGGGAGCTGGAGTCCCATGTGAGCGTGTCCACAGACCTTCTGGTAGCTGGAATCCCATGCCAGTGTGCCCTATGACCCTGTGGGACCTGGAGTCCCATGTCTGCATGCCCACAGGATCTCTTTGACCTCGATCCTAATTCAACATTCCCCAATCTTGGGGGATCTGGAGTCCCACCTCAGCGTGGCCATGGACCCTCTGAGACCTGGAGTTACACACTAGCTGACTACCAGTGATCTTTTGCAGATGAGGTCCCCGGAAACCTTTCTGGGATCCAGCAGCAGAGGATCCTCCACTCTGCTGGGGTTCAGCAGCAGAGGATCCTCCACCCTGCTGGGGTCCAGCAGCAGAGGGCCTTGCTCTGCTGCTGGTGTCCGACAGCAGAGGACACTCCTCCCAGCTGGGGTCTGGCAGCAGATAACTCTTCTCCATGCTGAGGTTCAGCAGCAGAGGACACTCTTTCCTGCTGGGGTCTGGCAGCAGTGGACCCTTCTGTCTGCTGGGGTCCTGCCTCAGAGGACCCTCCACCCGGCTGTTGTCCAGCAGCAGAGGAACCCACTCAGATCTGGGGTCCAACAAGAGTGGTGCCACCTCCAGTGCAGGTGTCCAGCACCAGAGGACATTCCTCTGCAGGGGTTTGGCAGCAGAGGATTCTTCTCTCTCCTGGGGTCTGGCACCAGAGGACCATCCTATTCTGCTGGGGTCGAGCAGTAGAGCACCCACCACTACTGTTGGACCCCAGCAGTGAGGAAGCATCAGAGGACCCTCCTCTCTGCTGGGGTCTGGCAGTGGAGGACCCTCCTCCTGCTGGGGTCCAACACAAGAGGACCCTGCTCTCCTTCTGTGGTCTGACACCAGAGAACCCTTCTCTTCTGCGTGGTTCCGGCACAAGAGGAGCCTCCACCCTGCTGGGGTCCTGCAGCAGAGGACCCTAGTCTGATGCTGAGAATCGGCAGCAGAGGACGCTCCTCTGCTGCCTTTCCCCAGCAGAGAGGAAGAAGCAGATGACCCTCCTCTCTGCTGGGCTCCAGCACCTGAGGAACCTCCTCCTGTCTGCTGGAGTCCGGCAGCAAATGACCCTAATCTCTGCTGATGTTCGGCACCAGAGCACCCTCTTCTTTGCTAAGGTCTGGGAGCAATGGACCCTCCTCTCTGCTGGGGTCTGGCAGTGGAGGACCCTCCTCTCTTCTGTGGTCCTGCACCAGAGGATCCTCTTCCACTCCTGGGGTTCCACACCAGAGGACCCACCTCCCTGTTGCTGGGTTTCTGGGCCCAGAGGACACTCCTCTACTGCTGGGGTCTGGCACCAGAGGACCTTCCTCTGTTGCTGGGGTCTGGCAGCAGCGGATCCTTCTCCCAGCAGGGGTCCTGCAGCGAAGGATCTCAACTGCTGCTGGGGATGGCACCAGAGGACCCACCTCTCTGCTGGGGTCCAGCACCTGGGACCCTCCACTCTGTTAGGGTCGAGTAGCAGAAGACAGTCATCTCTGCTGGGATCCAGATGCAGTGAACCCTCCTCTGCTACTGGTGTCCAGTAGCAGAGGACACACTCCTGCTGCTGGGATCTGGCAGCAGAGGACACTCCGCTTCTGGTGGGGTCGACAGCATAGAACCTTTGTCTCTGCTCAGGTATGCCAGCAAAGAACCATATTCTCGGCTGGGGTCCAGCACAGGAGGACCCTCCTCTCTGCTGGGGTCTGGCAGCAGTGGAACCTCGTCTCTGATGCGGTCCGGCAGCAGAGAACCCACCTCCCTGCCGCGGTCCAGCAGTAGAGGACCCTCCTCTGCTGCTGGGGTCCAGCGGCAAATAACTCTCATCCCTCCTGTGTTATGGCAGCAGAGGACCCTACTCTCCTACTGAAACCCAGTAGCAGAGGACCCTCCTCTCTGATGGACTGGGGTCCAGCAGCAGAGGACCCTCCTCTCTGCTGCACATCAGCCAAAAGGAAGGCGAAGAGGACCCTCCTCTCTGCTAATGTCCAGCAGCAGTGGACCCTCCTCTGCTTCCTGGGTCCGGCAGCAGAGGACACTATTCTGCTGCTGTGGTCCGCAAGCAGAGGTCCATCCTCTGCTGCTGGAGTCCAGAAGAAGTGGGCCCTGCTCTGCTGCTGGGGTCCGGCTGCAGTGGACCCTCCTCTGCTGGACCCCAGCAGAGAGAAAGCAGCAGAGGACCCTCCTATTTGCTTGGGTTGAGCAACGGAGGACCCTCCTCTCTGCTGGGGTCCAGCACCAGGGTATCCTCCTCTGTGCTCTACCTCAGCTCAGAGGAAGCAGCAGAGATCCCTCCTCTCTCCAGGGGTCCAGCACCATAATACCCTCCTCTCTGCTGAAGTCCGGCATCAGAGGACACTGCTTCCTGCTGGGATCCTGCAGCAGAGGAACCTCAGTGCTGGAATCCAGCAGCCAAGGACCCTCCTCATTGCTGGAATCTGGCACCCAAGGACCAACCTCCACTGCAGGAGTCCGGTAGCAGAGGACACCCCTCTGCTCGAGTCCGGCAGCAGAAGCCCCTGTACTCTGTTTTGTTCCGTGAGCAGAGGATCCTCCTCTGCTGCTGGGGTCCAGCAGTAGTGAACCCTACTCTCTGCTGGGGTCCTGCAGCAGAGGAACCCCCTGTCTTCTGGATTCCAGCAGAGAGGAAGTAGAAGAGGACTCTCCTCTCAGCTGGTGTCCGGCAGCAGAAGACCGTCCTCTCCTGCTGGCCTCAAACAGCACAGAAACCTTCTCTCCTAATGGGACCCAGTAGCAAAAGGACCCTCCTCTCTAATGGACTGGGGTCCAACAGCAGAGGACCATCCTGTCTGTTGGGGTCCAACAGCAGAGTACCCTCTTATCTGCTTGGGTCCGGCAGCAGATTACCCTCCTCTCTGCAGATGTCCGACAGCAGAGCACCCTGTCTGATGGCGTCTGGCAGTCACTGATCCTCCTCTCTGCTGGGGTACAATAGCAGAGGACCATCCTTTCTGCTGTGGTCTGGCACCAGAGGACCATCCTCTGCTGCTGGGGTCAGAAACCAGAGAGGAAGTTGCAAAGGACTCCCCTCTCTGCTGGGGTCCAGTACCAGAGGACCCTGATCTCTGCTGTGGTCCAGCACCATAGGACCTTCCTCTCTGTTGGGGTCTAGCAGGAGAGGGCGCTTGTCTCTGCTAGGGTCCAGCAGCGAGGGAGCAGTACAGGACCTTCCTCTCTGCTGGGGTCCAGCAGGAGAGGACCCTCCTCTTCTGCTGGATCCCTGCAGAAGAGGAAACTCTTCTGCTACTGGAACCCAGCAGAGAGGAAGCTGCAGAGGAGCCTCCTGTCCTGCCTAACACCAAAGAGAGGAAGTAGCAGAGGACCATCCTGTTCTGCTGGTGTCCGGAAGCAGAGGACCATCCTCTCTGCTGTGGTCTGGCAGCAGAGGACACTCCTCCCTGCTGGGGTCTGGCAGCATTGGACCCTCGACCCCACTGGGGTCCAGCAGCAGATGACCCCCTTCCGCTGCAGGTATCTTGCACCAGAGAACACCCCTGTGCTATTGGGGTCCAGCAACAGAGGACCCCCCTCTGCTACTGGTGTCTGGCAGAAGAGGAAGATCTGTTGCTTGGGTCTGGCACCAGAGGACCCCCCTTTGCTATTGGGGTCCAGCAACACAGGACCCTCTTCTGCTGCTGGGCTCTGACACCAGAGGACACTCCCAGCTGGCATCCGGCAACAAAGGACCCTCCTCCGTGCTGGGGTGTGGCACCAGAAGACTCCTCTCTCTACTGGGGTCCAGCAGCAGAGGACCCTTCTCTTCTGCTGGGGTCCGGCAGCAGAGTACCCTCCTCTCTGCTAGGTTCTGTCCGCAGAGAACCCTACTCTTTGCTGGGGTGTGGCAGCAGAATTCCCTGCTATTTGCGGTAGTCCAGCAGTAGAAGACCTTACTCTCTGCTGGGCTCTGGCAGCAGAGGACCTCCCTCTGCTGCTGTGGTCTGATAGCAGAGGATCTCCCTGCGCTGCTGGGGACTGACAGCAGAGGACCTCCCTGAGCTGCTGGGGTTTGGAAGCAGAGGACGCCTCTCCCTTCTGGTGCCCAGCAGCAGAGGACCCTCCTGCCTACTGGGTTTCAGCAGCAGAGGACCCTATTCTCATGCTGCACCACTGCAGCAGAGGACACTTCTATGCTGCTGGACCACAGAAGAGAGCAAGATGCAGAGGAGCCTCGTCTTCTACTGGACCCCAAAGAGAGGACGAAGCAGAGGACCCTCATCTTCTGCTGGGGTCCAGCAATAGAGGACCCTCCTCTCTGCTGCGGCCTGGTATCAGAGAACTCCCCTCTCTGAAGCGGTCCGGGAGAAGAGTACCCTCCTCTCTCTTGGGGTCCGTCATGAGAGGACCCTCCTCAGCTGCTGGGGTCTGGAACCTGAGGACCCTCCTTTGCTGCTGCGGTCCAGCACTAGAGGACACAACTCTCTGCTAGAGTCTAGCATCAGAGAACCCTGCTCTCTGCTGGGGTCCAGCAGCACTGGACCCTCCTCTCTGCTGGATCCAACAGCAGAGGACACGGCTATGCTCTCTGCTGGGGTCTGACAACACAGGACCCTCCTCTGCTCCTGGGGTCCGATATCAGAGGACCCTCTTCTCTGCGGGTTCTGGAAGCAGAGGACACTGCTTTGATGCTGGGGACCGACAGCAGAGAACAATAATCTCCTGCTGGGGTCTGGCAGCAGAGAACCCTCCACTGCTGTTGGGGTCCAGCAGCAGAGGATGTTCCTCTGCTGCTGGACCTCAGCAGAGAAAAAATGCAGAGGAGCCTCATCCTTTACTGGACCCCAAAATAGGACACAGAGGAAGACCTCCTGTTCTGCTGGCATTGGGCAGCAGAGGACCCTTCTTTGCTACTGGGGTCCGGCAGCAGAGGACTCCCTCTTCTGATGTGGTCCAGTACCAGAGAAACCCCCTCTGCTGCTGTGGTCCTGCACCAGAGGACCCGCCTCTGCTGCTGTTGTCTGGCAGCAGAGGATTCTGCCCCCGGCTGGGGTCTGGCAACAGAGGACCCTCCTCTGTTCCTCAGGTCAGGCACCAGAGGTCCTTTCTCTGTTGCTGTCATCCAGCAGTAATGGACCTTCCTCCCTGCTGGGGTCCAGCAATAGAGGACCCTGATCCCTGCTGGAGTCCGCCAGCAGAAGAGCCTGCTCCCTGCTGGGGTCTGGCTGCACCACAGGTCTCCCCTCTCTACTGTGTCCAGTAACAGAGTAGCCTCCTCTACTGCTGGGGTCCGGCACCAGAGGACCCCCATCTGCTGCTGGAGTCTGGCACCAGAGGCACACTTCTCTGCTGAGGTCCAGCACAAGAGGACCCTCCTCAATGCTGGGGTCCAGCAGCAGCGACCCTCCTCTCCTCCACTGTCCTGCAGCAGAGAACCCTCCTTTTATGCTTGTTTCCAACAGCAGAGGACCCTCCTCTCCTGCTGGACCCCTGCAGCAGAGGACACTCCTCTGCATCTGAATCACAGAAGAGAGGAAGTTGCAGAGGAACATCGTCCACTACTGGACCCCAAAGAGAGGATGCAGCACAGGACCATCCTCTTCTGCTGGGGTCCAGGAGCAGAGGAAACTCCTCTCTGCTCGGTCCAACGGCAGAGGACACTGCTTTGCTGCTCGGGTCCTACAGCAGCAGAGAACTCTCTTCTCTGCTGGGGTCCAACAGCAGGGGACCCTCCTCTGTTGGGTCCGACAGCAGAGGACACTGCTTTGCTGCTGGTGTCCTACAGCAGAGGACAATCCTCTGCTGCTTGGGTACGGAAGCAGAGGAGCCTCCACTGCTGCTGAGGTCCAGAACCAGAGGACTCCCCTTTGTGCTGAGGTCCAGCAACAGAGGACCCCCCTCTGCTGCTGGGGTCCGGCACCAGAGGAACCACTTGTGCTGCTAGGGTCCGGTACCCGAGGACTCTCCTCTCCTGCTGGGGTTCAGCACCAGAGTACCCTCTACTCTGCTGGGGTCCAGCACAAGAGGACTGCCTTCTGCTGCTGGGGTCAGGCAGCAGAGGACCTGCCTCTGCTGCTGGACCCCAGCTGTTAGGAAGCTGCCAAGGACCCTCCCCTCCTGCTGGACCCCTGCAGCAGAGGACCATTATCTGCTGCTGGACCACAGCATAGGGGAAGTTGCAGAGGACCCTCATTCCCTACTGGACCCCAAAGAGAGGACACAGCAGAGGACCCTACTCTTCTACTGGCGTCCTGCAGCAGAGGACCCTCCTCCCTGCTGTTTCCGGCAGAAGAGGACTCTCAACCACTGCTCGGGTCCAGCACCAGAGGATCCTCTTCTGCTGTTGTGGTTCGGCAGCAGACAATCCTCTTCCCTGCCTGTATCCGGAAGAAAAGGACCCTCCTCCCTGCTGTGGTCTGGCAGCAGAGGAACCTCCTATGCTCTTGGAGTCCGGTACCAGAGGACCCTCCTCTGCTGCTGTTTTCTGGTACCAGAGGACCCCCCCTCTGCTGCTGGGGTATGGCACTAGAAGACCCCCCTCTGCTGCTGCTGGGGTCTGGCAGCAGAGGACCCTCCTTCTGCTGGGTTCCGGCAGCAGACGATCCTACTCCCTGCTGGAATCTGGCAGCAGAGGACACTTTCCTGCTGCAGTCCAGCAGTAGAGGACCTTCTTCTGCTCTTGGGGTCAGGCAGAAAAGGACCCCCCTCTGCTGCTTGGGTCCAGCAAAACAGAACCCTCTATGATCTTAGGCCCGGCACCAGAGGACACCCCTCTCTGTTGGAGTACACCACCAGAGGTGCCTCGTCTCTGCTGGTGTGGATCAGCAGAAAATTCTCCTCTCTGTCTGGGTCCGGCAGTAGAGGACCCTACACTGCTGCTGCATCCGACAGCAGAGGACCCTGTTCTTCTGCTGGACCCCAGCAGAGAGGAAGCAGCAGAGAACCATCCTCTCTGCTGGTGTCTAGCATGAGAGGACCCATCTCTCTGCTGGGGTCCAGCAGAAAGGAAGCAGAAGAGGACCCTCCTCTCCTGCTGGAGTCCCGTAGCAGAGGACCTTCCTCTTCTTTTGGGTTCAGCAGCAGAGGACCCTCCTTACTGGTGTAGTGCAGCACCAGGGGAGCCTTGTCTTCTGCTGTGGTCCAGCAGCAGAGGAAACTCCTCTCTGCTGGGGTCCAGAAGCAGAGCACCCTCGTCTCTGCTGAGTTCTGGAACTAGAGGACCTTCTTCTCTGCTAGGATCCAGCACCAGATGACCTCCTCTCTGTTGGGGTCCAACATCCGAGGACCCTTCTCTGTGCTGGCGTCCGGCAGTAGAGGACCCTCCTCTTTTTTTGAGTCTGCCAGCAGAGGATGCTCATCCCTGCTGGGGTCCGGCAGCAGAGGACCTTCATCCATGCTGGAGAGCCTTGGATGAGCGTCCCGCACTGAGTGCTGATGGCCACGAGAGGGCGCACAAAGCCGCCATTCTTTCTTTTCTTTTTTCCTTTTCTTTTCTTTTCCTTTTGTTTTCTTTACAGGTTTATTTATTTTATTCCAAAGTCAGATATACAGAGAGGAGGAGAGACAGAGAAGATCTTCCCTCCGATGATTCACTCCCCAAGTGAGCCACAATAGCTTGTGCACGCTGATCCAAAGCTAGGAACCTGGAGCCTCTTCTGGGTCTCCCATGTGAGTGCAAGTTTCCAAAGCTTTGGGCCGTCCTCGACTGCTTTCCCAGGCCAGAAGCAGGGATCTGGTTGGGAAGTGGAGCAGCCGGGATTAGAACAGGTGCCCATATGGGATCCTGGCTCGTTCAAGGCGAGGACTTTAGTTGCTAGGCTACGGTGCCGGGCCCCAAGCTGCCCTTTCTACCCCTGGTGGGTTCAGGCCTTCTGAGCTCTAGACAGTCCAACCTGAGCCATCCTAGGGTGAGGTGTGGGTCACAGACAGTATTCTGGTACACGTGTTGTTGAAAGATCAGGGCTCCAAGGCCGAACAGCCCACATACCAAAGCCCGGGAGGGGTGGAGGACGCTTGGGGCCTAGCATCAGTTCAGGCCTCTGTGATAGGAAGTGTCAGGGTGCCTTTAAGAGCAAGGCACTTAAAGAACCCTGGGAGGTGGTGTCCTATGTCAGCATGCCCACAGGCCCTCAGGGAGCTGGAGTCCAACACCAGCATCCTGGAGGCCCTGAGAGCTGGAATCCTGCACCTGCGTCCCACAGGCCCTCTGTGAGCTGGTGTTACATACCAGCCCACTGGGGTTGTACTGTGCCAGATGAGGTCCTGGGAAACCTTACCGCCA